>NW_027526203.1:430559594-431140738 GCF_048455015.1 Haemaphysalis longicornis
CGACTTTTGGCTGTGATTGCAATGTAAGTCTGCATTCCCGACATTTCCGACACCTGTGATTTCCGTGTTCGCCTGCAATCTGTTTCTTTATTTTTTTCCTTGAAATTATTTGAGCTTGAAGGAGCCCAGCGGCTTGAGCTCAGCTTCTCCCAGTAATATAACGGCGTTATTCTTTGGCGCTGCTTGCCCGTAGTCGGCCTTGCGCCACAAAAAAGCTAATCATCATAATCGAAATAGTGGCCCCCACCAAATCGCAATAGATTAGTTTTGGCGGTACTACCTAAATATATGCCAGTGCCGTGAAGAGGTTCACAATACTTGTGTGTTTGAGATCTTCATCATTCACGTGCCCTCGAAAATCTCCAAAACTCTGCCGTCTCATTTGCAATGGCCGAGTTTCGATTTTTTTATACCGCCCCCGTTTTGCAATACATTTTTTACACAACGCGTCACCTCTAAGTGATGCTAAATATACAACTGTGAATTTTCTTGTGACCTTCAACGAGGTGACGGACCCGCGATGCTTGTCATACTGCCCACGAGTCGCAAATCTATCCTCAAGATGTTACCAGGGAAACAGGCAAATTTGGTAAAATGTTTATATGAGCTTTTTCTCATGGTAACGAAAAATCACGCAAATTTTAAACGCTGAACTGCAAGAAAACTTCTAATTTCCGGATGATTTGAAATACTATAACGAAAAGTAATGATGTGGAATACTATCACGCAATCAGAAAAAAATAGTGTTGCTGTTTATTAGGGCATGAGCAATAGATGGCGCATGCCAACAAATACATGCGACATCGATTCGCGGACACAGTTATAGAAGAACAGAGAATGATAGAGGGCGTGCGGAGGGGTGTATGTCAAGCCGAGTCCTTAGCCGGCAACGGCATTGGCTGAGGTTGCGCCGTGTTCGCACCGCTTCCGATGCCCGACGCTCTTCGTGCGACTTCTCGGTGCGTCCCGTCACCGCTTGTACGCGTTGTAAAATAGAGTGTGATGCGAGTGCGCAGGGCTGACTAGGAGACAAATGAAGGTGGAATGGGAATTATGGGGAAAAGTTGTCGATACTGGTTAACCAAAAAAGGAGCAGCAGGCACCTAATGCGGCTGATAAAGCGGGCAAACTTTACACCTGAGACGGTTAGAACATAAAGCAGCGTTAGCACTGTGTCTGAAGGTACTGCGAGAAACGCCGTGTTGCGAGCTCCTAAACCGAAGCAAGGCGACTACATCGAGCCGAGCCTCATGTTCGCGAGGGTGGGAGAATAGGTGTCCACACATTCCTAAAGGTTCGCCAATGACTCTGCTGTTTATTTTAGGGGCGAAGCCCCTTATTGGCTCGGGCTGTCGGCGTCTCATGTCATCGTAGTATGATGTAGTCATGGTACTAAAGCACGGGGACAGTGGTTTTCCAACGCCTCGCGCTCGAACGTAACGCGTACTAAAAGAACACACCGGGACACTCGTTTTCCAACGCCTTGCGCTAGAATGCTTCGTGCTTGATAGACACGAGACTTACAGCAAAACGGTATACCTCTACCCCCCCCCCCCCAAAACGGTTTCATCTCCGTAGGCAAAAACGCCAAGGCGCTAAGAATAAACTTATACACCACATGCTCCACCCCTCCCACGTTTCACGTTAGTGGAGATGGCCCGGGATTTTATTGTTATTGAATAGGTCGAGGGGAAGGGTGCGAGTCCCCTCTTAGTTACGCCATGTATTGATGAGCCCTATATTGCCACATTGCCAAAGAAGCCTTCGGTATCAGCTGGGTCGATTAAAGCTCATCCTCCTTGGTTGAGCTGCAGGAGTTAGTAAGTGACATCATGCGCTGCCACGGTGCATAATGCCCAATACCCCTGCGTGGGTATAGGGGTCATCATGCGCTGCCGCGGCGCATGATGGGTCCAGCGTCGGCCAACACGATTTCTCCTCATGCGCCACTAATAGCTGCGCGGCAGAAAATGAACCTCTACGTATATACGGATGGTGCCCGCGAGCGTAGCAGAGAAATACTGGGAGGTCGATCAGACGAAGATGTTTGGATGTTTGGCGCCAGCCTGCTTTGAACACAACCACGTAATGCGTGGATATATTGAACTGCGGCGGAGGACTGTAAACGATCTGCGATAATTAACATATTTTCAGCTCACATTGCACTCAATGGCACTGTCGATGCGTTCTTTTTGAACCACAATCTGTCGCACAAATTACAGACAATGAACTGGATTTCCCCGAAATTACTGCCGAAATCTGGGTGTCGAACAGGAACCGGAACCAAAGCGAAAATGAAACCGAACCCTAATTTTCGCCAGGAACCTGAACCGAACCTAACCCGTATTTTGTCCGTCATTTTTGAACTGTACCCGAACCGGAACGAATCGAAGGAACCATTCCGAACCGGTTCCAGGAACGGTTAGTGGGTCGGACCAGCATCGGCATTTTTGGGATCCTTGGAACTTGAAAATTTTGCGGCGCTCCCCCTCTAGACCAACTAGAAGATTTAGTTGTGTACAAAAAACCCGGAGAGATTTTACGTAACGACAACCTATATGCTATAAAATGTCTTTCCTTATGCATGTATCGCGCTGTTATGTTGTTTCTAGCGTAAGGTTGACATCTCGCACTGATGTTAATAAATAATTACCTAGCGCATATCGTGTATTCATCCAAGGGTTTTCGAATCAAGTATTTAGATCAGGTAAGACTGCAGTAACTAAACTGAAAGAAAAAATGACCCGGGGCGATCCGCTCGTTTGATGTGAAGAAAATCCGACAACATTCTTCAATGCATTCTCTTCTTTTTTGCTACCATTCTGCAGCCTTTGAGTACCAGCGACCACTGCCGCTGCTTGTGACTTCACTATGCTACTATCTTTACTGGAAACCAATCGCTGTCACCTGTCGCTGAAATGTCACTAGCAAGTTGCTATCGACGGTGTTTCCCAATAGCCAGTGAGTCATTGTAGCCCTTATAGGCGGTCTGTTAGCGGGTGGAAAGTGGGGAGAGTGAAATCCCTCTAAACGCCGCCTGCCGCACTTGACAGGTGGAGGCTCCCGTTTTAAAGCTAGAACGCCGTTGAAACTAAAAGTCCATGGAAAGCGTAGCAGTTTTTCAATGCGAAAGCATTACTTGCCTTATTGACGAAAATACGCGCGTGTGTGTGTGTGTGTGTACGAATCGACTGTGCGCGCGTGGTTTGACGTGGAGGGCGGGCTTCGAGAGCGCACAGCGCGCACAGACAACCGTTTTCGTCAGACCACAGTAAAAGCTTACTTTTCCATATTGAGGATTTGTGTGCAGAGAAGCCTGCTGCGAGGTTGCTGAATATAAAAAAAAATAGGAATTAATAGGCAGATGTGTTTATAGTATGTATGATAGCAATATATGGTAGGTAGCGGTTAGAAAATGGTAGCGTCGGGGTCACCGTGTCAAGGTCGTAACAAAAAAAGGAAGAGAAAAAAAGCTGCTGCATCTAGGCAAAAAGAGGCAGCGATCAGATGGCGTACTGGCTGAGTTGATACAACCGCTTTGAAGGAGTTAGGTACGGAGAGACGCGCTCCTTCTTCAATTAAACGTCAGGTTGTTGAAACGGTAAGGAGCCGTAGGAATGATTACCCATTAGTAGAAAATCATCAGAATTTTTGTACAATTTTGTATTACCTGCGTTTCCTCCGTAAATCTTGGTAAAATAATGCATAGTGTTTTGTAATAAGAAACGAAAAGGCACCCCATTTATATACCGCACGCGCTGCTATCCCACATTTGCTGCCGAAACAAACAGTGTTTGTGCTTCTCAACATATGTGGGAGGACACCAAGGACTGGAGGGCGCCACCGTTCCGCGCAAGGCCACCTCGGAGCCGAGAAACATTTTGGCCCCGTGGCACTGTAACTATACAGAAGGCTGTTGTTCGATGGTCCTCCGCTCAAATCTCTTTAAGGTTTGGACCTTCGGTCACGTACGAAGCAAGTCACGAACAGCGCCAAGCGAGGCGCATCATTTATATATGGCGCACGCTATGGTCTACTGCCGAAACAAAAACGCAAGTTAGGCTTTAAAAAAATATCGAAGATTCAGGCATGACAGAAGCTGGTATTTAGTGCGCAAGAGGTCGAAAACCTCAACTTTAGGAAGAAGCAATTTTCTATAGGATTTGTCCAAGGGGCCCGGGTGCTATGAGATACCCGGGCTGTCGTGCTCCCGTCTTCTGCCGCAATTTTTCTCCGTAACTGCACGCGTCTTATCATCGGTTGCGAAGAGCGCTGAACAGGGCGCATGACTTGCATATCGAACGCACTATGCTGCGATGCCTGCTGCCAAAACAAACGTAACTGACTGAGGCTCCTAAAAAATGCGCACGTTCTATACGAACACGGTGAGCACTTGATTTAGCGCGCGAGCGTATGGGTTTTCGAGTTTGTGTTGTCGAAAAGGAGTAGGGCTCTAAAACTCGAACGAACCGTCCATTTTGTCTGCTTAAATCGCCCTTCCCCAACGACCAACTTTAAACGAGACTCTACATTTAGTAGCGCACGCGCTACGTTTAAGCGTCTGCTACACAAACAAGCGTACGCTTCTAAAGAATGTGGTCGTTATTGTAGGAAAAAGCCATCATATAGCGCACGAGCATCCATTTCCGGGCAAGCTTTATATAAAAAGCTATGAGAATTCCAGGAGAGGTAATGGGAGCGTGGGAAACGAAACACCAAGAAGCGAAAGAAAGAAAAGCGAAAAATGGAAGCGCCCTCCCGTTATCCTGTAGTCTGTTAAAACCTATGTAACAGCGTGTATTCGCTCGCGATCACTGCTAAACTGAGCGCAGACTCTCGGTTACACTGGCTGTGTCCGAATATGAGCTGCCAGAAATAAGCGAATTTACATTTCCAAAAAAATAGGCGTTCTTAGAACATACAATAAAATGGCAAACGGTTTAGCTACGCCAACCACGGGATATTTTGCGAAAGCAGCATACATTCATGCATATGAAGCGCTGGGCCTTAAGCCCATTGCGGATATGTGCTAGTCTGTTCGTATATGTAACACTTTGCTAGGGTTGGGAGTACACACGCAGCATTCAGAGTTCGAGTACAGATTTCCTATAAAGCGTTGTGTAACACACCACCATTGCGGGTATGTGTTTCTCAGAGGGTATACGCGACCCTTTGCTAAACGAACAGCAGCAACTGTCGGGTATGCGGCGAAGCTTAGGTGCTTAGACTAACGTTTATCTTTTAGATCTTAATTCTGAGGTGACTTTTCAGAAGTGATGTTTTATACCCGTTGAGTAAAAAACAATCAAAACTTTACGCGGCTTCAGTAGAATTATTTAATATATTTAATGTTCCTCCAGGTGCAGATATTGCCTACCGAGGAAGTGAAATTCGCAATGTTTTAAAGACGATAGTCTTTCACGGGCTATCTGAACAAGAAAATTTCGATTTATCTGTCCGTCTCTCTTTCTGTCGCTCGACGAAGCCCCGGGTCGGAAGGTGACAAAATTGTAAAGCAGGAAATATTGTTACGTGGTTGCAGGACGAATGACAGGAACAATGGTTGAAGGCGATACGATATATTTACATGATGTCGTCCATCACAGCACCTAACAAAGCCACGCACCACGCACACAACTTCGTCCTCTTCGTCCTCTCTTCGTGATAATATATACATGGCTAAGACTTTTCGAAACTTCTGAAACTGGTGGCGTGCATTATACGTATTAACATTTTTCTACAGAAAGGAATCATTAGGTCTCTTTGAGGCAAAACACAACCATACTGACAGTATCAGCTTTTTTTAGTTAAAGATAGCAAAAGTAGACGTGGGATTGGTGCTTGCGAAAGCAAATAAATAAAAACGCGGCAGAAAATCATGTCCGAGACAGGCGAGATAAAAGTAAACACTTAAAAAAGATGTCTCCTCAAGCTGATTAAAAAAATATGGAAAGAAAACTTCCCAACAAATGGCGCGCGAGCAGTGCGAACTCGCGAAAATTCAGTCGGATGAAGCAAACATATTGCATCCATTATGGCTGGTAGGAGGGAGAGAGTAGGGGAACGGCATGAGGGCGAGAGAGGTGAAGGCGTTACGAGGCAGGAACGCAGGAAGAATGTCGTCTTTCGACGGCACTTGCAGCGAAGCAAGCAGTCACGCCCTTGACGAATAATTTCCGCACCCTTTAAAAGTGGCTTTGCCACATAAAAACTACGCTTGCAAGGAACCACGCTTGCCGTTGAAATAGTGCTTGCACTAGATTTATTTATTTATTTATTTATTTATTTATTTATTTATTTATTTATTTATTTATTTATTTGTACATGCAGCAGCATATACGGCATTGGCCAGAATATTCCTGGGGGGTGTGCTTCTTGTTCACTTTCTAGACTATTGGCAAAGGGTATGTGTCACCTCCACAACCTCCACGGTCCACTCAGACCCATCCACATGAAGCGAATTTCGCCGACAAACTTCATCCAGCGGCAGCAGGACGTGTCGCGGGCTCTTCGCCTGCCTAGACCCCACATATTGTAGTTCACTGTATGACGGGGACAATTTACTTTATTCTATGTTTATAGCAAGGCTAGATCGCCAACGGATTGCCTGTTGGTCGTCGCCGTGAGCACCCCGCTGTTTTCTTGCAGCAACTTCGCTCCATGTGAGGCGCGCACATGGAGCGAATTTCGCCGTCGAACTCCATCCAGCAACAGCAGCTGCCGGGGCGCGGCGCGTGCCCTACGCCCGCCTAGACCCCACATATTCTAGTTCACTCTGCCACGGAGGAAACAATACTTTTCTCAATTTACTATCTAGCAGGGCTAGATCGCCGACAGACTGCTTGTTTTCCGTCACTGCGGCCGGCGGCCGCGTTCGCCGTTTTTCGTTGCAACTTCTTTCCATGTGGGCCACGCTTTACCACGTAAACCGGTACACGCAACTTGATGTACAATGAGTATTTTTTCCAATCGGCACCAGTTGGCTATTCAAGTGTGAGATTAGGTCTAACGTGTTATTTTTAGACGTTTCGTTTCGTTGGGTAACCTTTCAGATGAGCCTTACAACGTACCATGGAATTTCATCCTCATTGTACGTCGATCCAGGGGTACGGGTCGACGACGTTGGACCTCAAAGCGTTGTCTTTAGGCCTAACGTCGAGCTATCAAATGCCTGAATCGCCTCCTCCATCTGCTTCATATAAACATTTGTGCAAGTGAGTTATAAACCGGAAAATACGGGAGTATTCTCGAAGAAAGCTTCACGAAGCAGGCCTCTCTAATTTCCAGCAAAACCGGCCAAGGTAGACTAATAGTAATTTCGCACTAAAACTGCCACAAAGCGCTAGACTCTCGGTATCCCTATGTATTCCTATGGTAAAGAGCCGGGGCGGATGGCGACGCAATCGTGGCGTCATCTCCCGCACAGAGACGAAGACCTTGTTTTCTCGCTCTCCTAATGTAACTTTCCTGCTTCGCTAGCTCTTACTTGCACCCCCGCGGAGATGCACCTACAAAATACTTCTTTTGTAAGAGCGCGGACGCAATGTCACCATTGCTATGGTGATGCTCCTGGTCATACACTGCCGCGTTTTTGACGCCCTGTCTGCCGTGCTTGTTGCTTCTTTCGTCAGTGTTTTAACAATGGAGCTGTTGTAGGTCAAGCTTTTTCGTCCGTGTGCACACAGGGGTAAAAGCAGGTTACCGGACCCACCGATAGAAGGCGCAGTCGTCTCGCAAGGGCGGGTTCATCTCCCGACCTAGCGAGCGGGAGAGGGAGCCTCGCGCTGCTGTCGTTTAGCTGCCGATTTCTTTGGGCGAACCGTAGAATTTGTGCGGTGCTGGCGCTGCCATTCTCCGGCGAGCGCCAGTTTACGTTGAACCGACACAGGAGAACAACAGCTCCGCTGTCGCAGCAAATTTCAGGCTGGGTAGAACGGGTTTAATTTTTTTAGCCTTTACATTTTAACAGCGAAGCTGTTTAGCAAATCTTAATTTTTCGTGTCCGCAGTTAAAAATACCAAGAAACTGCCGAGCGCGTGCACGTGAGCGCGGGCGACGACCGCTCGGCAGTTAACAAAACCAAGAAAATGCCGAGCGCTCGCGTGTGCGTGCCTCGCAATGACCGCCCAGCGTCCCCTGCGCATGTTTTTCAAGCCAGCATACCACTTAGGGAGATTGACCAAGATTGGTTAAAAAAAAAAAACTCAGCGTTCGCCATAGTCGACGTAATCGTGGCAACGCTTGCACGATACGGGAAAGACACATCATAGCGTGCGCCCCTCCGAGGTGATGTCCAGTCATTATCCCTTCGAAAAAAATGAAAGAAGCTCACACTTATAGCAACAATTATGGATTAAACGTCGCTGCGGCAGAGAAGAAGAAGCAAATCGGCTGCAATCGTGGACTTAAACATTCGCGATGGTCTTGAATGTTGCGCACAGCTTCGCTACCTTCAAGTCTTACACGCTTCCTTTTTTTTCAAGTATGACGCGAATAACACATGTAAGCACCCGACCACGGCGCTGGTCAGGCTAGCAATGCAACATAGGGTGCTAAGAATCCTGGTCCCAACAGGACGACACGAGAACCTGAACCTGGCAACGTTGAACGCGCAGACACTAGTTAGCGAGGGCAGCTTAGCTGCGGTATTAGAGGAGCACAGAGCAATTAACTGGGATGCCATAGGCTTGAAGGGGCCATGAAGACAAAAAAGTCAAGGAAGCTTGCACTCACGCGCGAAACTTGAACGGCGAAGCTGTTGTAGGTGAGCATTCCGCAGCCGGCCCATGTCGAGAACTGCGCAGACGCTGAAGCGCGCGAGTGTTGTTCTGTGGTACCGAGCGCATGGGCGCCAAGACACAAGGACGAACGAACGAGGGGCGTGCGCTGTGACGTGTCTTTCTCGTTCCGAGAAAGTGTTGCCACGATTACGGCAACCCTTTGAGTTATTTCTTTTTTTTTCTTTTTTGCCAAAGCCACTGCGCGAGTAGGGGGCTCGGCGGTTGCCATGAGTCACGCGCTCACGAGCGCTCGGCATTTCCTTGGCATTATTTCCTGCAGCGCCAAACTTACGACTTGTACAACAAGCTCCGCTGTTAAAACACAAGTTTGAAAGACCTAGACTTTGATAACTCAGTCATCCCCATTCCGGCTACGAAAGACGTTTTCTTAAAAAAAATGCGAGAAATATTGAAAAAAGTTCAAATTTCGTGCTACAGGGACATGGTATGGGCAGGAGCGACGTAATGTGGGCCAGCACTGGAAACACAGTTACGGGTGTGTTAACTGCACGTTAGCGTTCAAGTGATGCGATAAAACGGAACTAGAGGGCCCAATAGAATCGCCCAGTCATGTTTCTTGGCGGTGGCTTATGTAGGCGGCCACCGATCACACACACAAATTCTGTGGCGTCATAGAAAAATCGCCCGAAAGCGACTGGGGAGTCGCCACTGTAACATTCATCATCATCATCAATAATCACCATCAACAGACTATTTAGGTCCACTGCAGCACGAAGGCCTCTCTCACTGACCTCCACCCACTTCTGTCCCGCACTACCCGGGTCCATTCTTTGCCTTAGAATTATTTTATCAACATCTATGCCGATGATATAACGCTATGGGTCCCAGGCGACGGATACATCGAGGGTGCATTGCAAGAGGCGGTTAACGCTATCGAGGAGCAGCTGGACGGGTCCGGGCTCGTCTGCTCTCCAAGCAAGTCCGAGCTGTTGGTGATTCCACCGAAAGAGGCAGCTAGGAAGGCGAAAGGCAACGATCCTGAGAGAAAGCAAGAGAAAATCAAGATCAAGACGAGTGGTGGTCACACGATCCCGGAGGTTGAGAAGATCCAAGTGCTGTGTATACTGATTGAGCGCAAACGAGTGAACGGCGAGACGGTCAACCGTCTCACGGCCAAAGTCACCACGGCAATTCGCCTCATCAAGAGGGTTTCAAACAGAAAAGCAGGCATGAAGGAAGAAAGCCTCACCCGGCCAGTGCAATCATTCGCTATAAGCCACATTACGTACGTTGCTGCTTTCCACACACTCTAAAGAGGTAGTCAGTAGTGATTCCTTTTACAGAGTCATTGGCTTGCTACAGAATTGACTACCTTTGGACTCTGATGGAGAGGGTCACCAGACTCTTTTTCAAACAGAGTTCTGGGACTCTTAGGGAGGGAGTCATGACGAAGAGTCAAAAGTGACTCTGCAGGACTCCTGAAGATGTAGTCACGGTGACTCCGAAATACAGTCGCTGATACGTTTTTCACGGGACCGCGGGAAAAAAAACGTAACAACCAGGAAACGCAAGAGCCGAGAAACGGGAAAATGAAAGAAATAAGCGTGTGCAGAATTTTATTTGCAGAGCGCTAGAAAAAATCGTGCAGCGTTGCTTGGCGCATTTTGTCCAGTCCGAGCAGCACAGGGCGCTACTCTTCTCTTGAAGAGGAGAGAAGCGCCTTGAGAAGAGAATGTCCAACTTCTCTTGAAGCGAAAGCGCTTTCCGCTTTCTTGATGCCATGCTGTGTTAAACAAGTAAAAGGAAGCACTTGGCAGACGCACACTTCCACGGCCGGCGCGACAGGTACACAAAGAAAAACACATGCGAGAAGTTCGCAAAAAGCACACGAATTGCACTGGTTGGCGATGGCGATGGCGATTGATGATGAAGATGACAACAATGACGATGACAATCAGTCTAAGGCAAAAAAACAGGCAGGCGACAACCGAAAACAAGTCCCCGGCGACATTTGCGACTAAGCCTATAGCCAAGCCAGGCCAAGCAGCGGAAAAAGCCAACATGGCGGCTCTCCATGGCCAGCTCCGACCGCCAGTTCGCAACGTAACACGCGGGAACGGTCCTACACTTGCAACGTAACGGCGGGGTTCTCAATACATTGGATTCAATGGGAGGTATGCCGGGACCGGCCAAAAACAACGTAACAGCCAGGAAAACGCAGCACCCGGGAACGTAACAGCGGGGTTCTACTGTAGTAAACAAAGCGTAGTCCGCTTGACTACGTTATGACCCCAGTAAGAAGAGTCGTCCCGACTCTGTTTGGAAAACAGTCTTGTGACTCTGTTATATCGAGTCAAAAAAGAGTCTGCAGGACTCTGTAGAATGTAGTCATACCGTCTCCGAATCTGCGAACAAAGAGAGTCCGTTTGGCTACTTTGGCTACTGCAAGACCCCAGCGAAGTCCAGTCGACTATTTTGCGGCTCGAGCAAACAGAATCCCTTCAGAGTAGAAAGAGTAAAAAAAAATACCATACATATACTACTATGACCCTATAAGGTGAGCCATGCATACATGCAAGAAAAATCAATGCAAAGTACCAAAACAACTCTTTTATTGAAGTAAATCCTACAACCCTTTTAAATTATGCATTGGCTCAATGGCTAGAAAAAATGTTATAAGTAATAAAAATCAGAAGTTTTTGTCTTAGACAACATATATACGACTAGAAGAAACGTGAGAAATACAAGATTCAAAATTATCACCTCAGACAAGATTTATGTCTCAAATAACAAAAACTTGTAACATCCAACGAGACAAGCAACATTTGAGCTCACATATACGAAACACAAACCTACAACAGTGATCAGCCATCAGCTGCTGGCTCAACAACTCATAGAAATTATAACTGAATATGAAAACACAAATTTTCTTAAAACCACATTTAAGCCATAAGAATGTCACATTAGACAACTGAAGTGAAAAAAACTCTAGAACATACAACTCACAAATCAAAAATAGGACAATCAAATACACAAAACAGAGTTCAGGAGAGTATTATTGCTTAATAAAATTGTAACCTTGAACACATTCGTATTTAGTACATACAGCTCGGTTTGGGTTAATGAAATGGCCACTTTGACCACTCATACCCAATACAAATGAACATCTAAAAGAAGGGTGTTATGAAATTTTTAATTGATGATTGTTATAATTTTCCTGAGAAAATTTCTTTGTTCGTTTTAGAGCTTTACAGAAATTTACTCGGAGGCTACATTGACAGTTGTGATCTTGCAACACCCGCCACCTGATGTGCTGGCATTGGAAAACGCATTTATGCCCTCGCTGCCCCTGCGCGAGCTCTCAATGTAGTCATTACGTTTGCCTCTTTCATTACGGTGCTCGTGCATGTGCTGTTTCGCACCCCCATCAGGTCTTCCAAAACGGTATGGGTCTGCTTTGCAGACTTCACGCATTGGACGTTGTACGCCCAGTAAATTGCAAATAAAAGAGCAATTCTTGACGTGAAGTCCAAAACGTAGATGGAGACATGCTCGCAGACCACCTTTATCGAGTCAGATCCGAGTGGGCTGCTCCCCGCGTACACTAGCGTCGGGTTAATATGCAGTATCTGGGTCCTGTAAAAAGAGACAATAATGCTGAAATTTAGCTGCCATAAAAAAGTACTTTATGTGGAGAGACCTCAATATGTATAAATTATTACGGTGATTGTCTTTACTATGACACGTGGACTGAGAAAGAAAATACCTGCGATAATAAGTTACAGGGAAAGCTCGGTTATAATACATCCCACAGTTATGCGAAGACCCGCTTCCTATGATTAATCATTGGGGTGGCAGCAACCTGCTCTTAGAACCTACGCATTAAATACACCGGTTGTATAACGCACAAGCACACACAGCTAGCTTCATGTGATGTATGACTCGCAACCTGACACCCCCATTGCGGTTAAAAAACCTGCATACTTCCTACCTTTCAGGCTGCTTTTCTTGCCACATTTTCCTTTAACATTGCGCTATCTCCCGGCTTGTCGGTTTGTGGCACCACTCTTTTTCTACTCGTTTTTTTCCTACCCCAGTATGCTCACGGCATTATCTCAAGCAATCATGACTGCAGCCGCTCGTGCCTGTTTTTCTGTTAGTTCACAATCGGTGAAGGGTGCTCAGAGCCGCAAGGTCCATTTTATTTTTTCTCGCTGAGCACAACAAACAAATGCTACAAATGCCACTCACGGTTGATGATAAGATCAAAATAACCGAAGAGACCGAAAAACCGCTGAGCTACCGCCGACCCTTCCATCTACATTCGTTGCTTCTTTGTGCACTAATAACAGCAGTGCAGTTCCCTTCAGCAAATGTCCTGCTTCAGAAAATGCCCTGCTTCACCCATTGCATTTGCATTCTTCTCGCACTGTTGCTATGTTCAGCTTTATCCGATGGCACACAGCTAAGACAGCAGAAATGTTTTTGGAGCGCACATATTGTGGAAGTAAATTTTTTTCAGGAAATAGGTACTTAGGTCACGCACTCACAAATTACAGGAGGACAAGTTACACAGTAATTACTATGTTGCACCGAACCATTTACAAAGCGCTGTCGTCTGTCCATTTTCGACTTCTCCTGTCTATATCTATTCTGTGCTACTTAAAGATGTTAAAAGAACCACTAGCAACTACCCCACTGTGGATCTTTTCAAAAAGCTTGACTTCGCTGGCAGCTATCTTAAACACACTGGTTCCTTCCCAGGGTCTGGAGCTCCCCTTAAGGCTTCTGTTTATGCTAAGTAACAAAATTAAGGTTTTGAAGAAACCGAAATTTTAAGTGCAATTGACCTTTGCGAAAGCAGAAAAGTACAGGGTCAGGGCTATTTCGCTACCCGTGGTCAAAGTAACCACAAACGTTAAGCCTAAACACGTCAGTCAGCCTTTCTAAAGAGCAACGAATTTTTTCCCCAGCTGCTCTCTCTTACATGTAGATCATTTCTTTTAATATTTTAAAGGCCGAGGGCAACTCAAGCCAAGGGCCCTTTGCCAATGTTGCCATCTAATTCGCAAATGAAGCTCACGGTTCTCACCAGTGTCGTGAAGATGTCATCCTCTCTTTCCTTCACCAAATAGGGCAGCAAAACAGGAGCACTGACACCTTTTGCATCTGTAAAGAGAACAAACTAAAGTTGTACAGCTGAACCCAACTGATGGAAACCATTTACATCGAATTATCCAGTACGTCGAACTCTTTCCGGTAACAGTATAGTTGCAGTGAGAATATAGCAAAAATTACGTCGATATCGAATAAAAATATACAAGCGAAACCCGATATATCGAAAGGCAAATGACGCAGGACTCGGCGGACTCGGCGGACTCATGACTCGGCGGACTCGGCGGACTCATTTTTTGAAGTACAGTAAGGAAGTTCACAGGCGATAAAAGGTGTCGTTGGATTGAGTGGGGTCCCCTGATTTCACTTTTGTGCTAAATTCGGCAGGCTCCCTGTTTCATATGATGATGTTTCGAAAAAGCGTTTAGTCACGGCCGCGGATATAAGCGGAGGATATATGTAACCGATGACTGTTAGGGCAAGCTCACCTCGCGACAAGACGACCCAGCCGTAAATTCTTGGTGCTGACTCCCGCATGTAATTTTGTATTATCAATATTACTTATTGCGTGGAATGACAGTGATATTTATGCCTCATTGGCTTGTTCAGGGTAGTGATCAATATCCGAGATATGAAGCGTAACTGACGGGCTGTCAGGTATGAGTGCTCCGCTAGGTTATGAAACCACACGAAACCGATTTACATCGCAGTGTAAAGCCGTATAATGAGCATCTGAACGAACGCTGCTTACGGAGTTACTGTTAGTAAATTTCAGGGCAGTGTAATTACAATCAGATCCATGATATATGCCGGTTTCGTGACGCCGGCTTGTGACACACACCTGGCGCTTATGCGGGCCGAATGTACCACAGTAAGATCGCACCAGAAGCATTTACACTCTCGTAAAGGCACCACGTTTGCGAACAGAGTGACTGCTCCACATAAATATGTATTGCCAACGCATACAAACGGTAAATATCAGTCGCGAACGGGCCTCAAAAGCAACGGCGACAGTGGTGAGCGGGCCGGCAACTCCCGCGACTGCTTTCGAAACGGGCCGCTAGGGGGATTTCAGTGGCGCCCCTACCTTAGGACAAATAAAGCATGCGAGCGAGCAGACAGCAACATATCGCAATGGGACACGCAGCCTCGCTCCCGACATCTCAACTGCGCATGTCCGTGCGTTTTCCTCGGCCGCTGCAAGGTGACGGCGCCGGAGTCTTCGGCCGTGCGCTCCGCGGTTCGTATTTGAATTGTCCATGACTGTACGCGCAAAATTACATTCTACCAATACATACGCGTCCCGCATTTGTACGAAATGGCTGCTGCTCGGGTGCCGGAATAAGCCGCTGTGGAACACCTACTCGTTTCTTTTCACGTTGACATTTCGCCCCTCTGTCAGCCTGAGCGAAACTCATCAAACCTCTGTCAGCCTGAGCGAAACTCATCAAAGCGCACTGAGCATTCCGTGTTCGGTGTAAAATAAAAGCGCCAGAGGAAGTAAAACAAACTTTCACTGCGCCTTGGCCGTGAAGCGGCCAGCGCGTTCAAGGTCGCCGTTTCGTCGGCGGTGAGCCATCGGCGGCGGCTCGCGCCAACGGTCATGCTGCCCTATTCGCATACTCAGGCCGCCGAAAACCTGCCACTCACGCAGAAATGCGGTTGGACGTTTCTGCCACAACTGTCCGCAAAGTATTCAAGCAGCATATCTTACACACTTGAGCGTTCTTCGCAGAGTGCACGAAGTTTTTTCACGAGAGAAATACTTCACTCACCTCTAACAGATGCAGTTGCTGTGTTGCCGCAGCTCCGTCCGTATATCATCCATTATCGCGGACGCTGTCCTCACGTAGAGCACGGCAAAAGCACTGTAAAATTGTCGCGACACTGACCAGCGAGACCACGTAGTTACGAAACACCACCCTAACGGCCACAACACAAAGAACGCCCCGCCGGCGGAGCACGCAGGCAGGTCAAAAACAAAAAAAATCATGACTCTGTTCTGCGACTCTGTCTAGACTCACCAAGCGTAAAAGGTAGTCGTGGCGGCCGGGACTCTCTTTTGACCACCTTTTTTTCTTAGAGTGCAACTGGATGCAGTGCGAGCGTAATAAGATCAACGCGCTCATACGCAAAGCGTACAAGGCAGCACTCGGACTTCTCGACTGCACAAGCACCGCAAAGTTCCTGGCCCTAGGAGTGCATAACGCCTTGGAAGAAATCGCCGAGGCGCAGAGGACCGCCCAGCTCGTGCGGCTATCGGAAACAAGAACGGGCAGACAAGTGCTGCGTGACCTAGGCCTGGGGCCAAAGGAGGGGGGACCCGAGAAAACAGACGTGCCTGTACCGGAAACAATTAGCAGACGGTTGCGGGTATGTCCTGTGCCAACAAATATGAACCCCGAGTTCAACAAGGAGCGGCGGGCGGCGAGGGCCAAGGTGCTCATCGATCTCCATGCCAAAGACAGGGGTGCTGTGTTTGTGGATGCGGTAGAGTATCCAAATGGCAGAAGGGCATTCGCCGCAGCAGTCGTAGGGGCAGCGACCGGTGCAACACGGACGGCGGCGAGTGTGCGGACTCGAGCGGCGCATCGAGCAGCGGAAGTGGTCATTGCCCTAGCCATCGCCGACCCCGAGTGCACGACTGTGCTCTGTGATTCTAGGACGGCAGTGAAAAACTACGCCAGAGGAAGAGTGCATGGTGAAGCCGCCCGTGTGTTGCGTGCGGTCGATCTCGCGAGTGAAAGTCGGTGTGTTGTGATTAAGTGGTTTCCGGCGCACATGGGCAGTGATGTGTCGGATCGCGGCAACGCAAACCACAACGAGACGGCGAACGCGGCGGCGCGAGGACTAACCAACCGTGCCGCTGCTACTGCGGTCGACCCGACGGGGTGGTGGGAAACCGAGGACAGTATGACCTCTTACAACGAAATCGTGAAGTGGTACAGACTAGATAGAAGGACTATGCCGCCACCTCATCCCGGCTTGACTTGTGAGGAAGCAGTAATATATCGACAACTACAGACAGGGTCGTTACTCACCCCGGTGCTGATGAAGCACATATGTCCGAGTGTTTATGTAAGTGACCTTTGTTGTGTGTGTCGAAAGGAGAGAGCCACTGCGGCTCACATCCTTTGGGACTGTGTCAAAAATCCGCACGAAGCTACAACGATGACAACGATCCCACCGCGGCTCGAGGCCGCAATGCGTTGCTACGATCAAGAGATCCAAGCCCAGGCCGTCCAGCAGATCTCGGCGGCCCTCGAAAGGCAACGACCGAGCGAAACTGGAGGTAGGCAGCCACCCCAAAACAGGGGCAGGCGCAGTCGACCAAAGGGAGTAGTAGTAAGGCCGCGGCCGGAGTAGAGGTGCCAACAGCCGCGAAGACATCATGGCCGCGTCACGGTGACGCCTTCCTTACATGGGACGGCTAATCGTTCTGCAGACCTTTTTAATAAAGTTGCTTCGCTCGCATTTCGTCTCTTCATCGAGTCAATGGCCTTCCTCTTCTTCTAGTCCCGTATCTCGGTGTCCATTCTGTTGCCCCTGTGGTCCCCCTGTTGTCAGTTCGTCGTACCACATGGCCTTCCCAAGTCCATTTCTTTTTCATAACTCGAACTTTGATATCTTCTATTCTAGTTTTCTTCCTAATCCAGTATGCTGGTTTTCTGTCCCTAAGCGCTACCCCTAACCTTATTCGCTCCATGGCACGTTAGCGGTCCTAAGTTTGTTTTCTAATTGTTTAGTATGTCATCAGCGGCCGGATTCATTGGTTGAACACCTTCCTTCTTTACGGATAGAGGTAGCTTACTTTTCATTAGTTGCGGGTGTTTGCCGAATGCACCCCAACCCATTCCTATTCTGCGCCAGACTTCTTTTTCGTGTTCGGGATCAGCACGGGCTGCCAAGGCAGTTATATATAACTGCCAAGGCAGTTATATTCTTCTACTTGTTCCAGTATTTCGTCACCTATTCAGAAAAAGACGCGTTCAGCATGTTTATTTATCATTACTTTAGCTTTATTCATATTTATCTGTATCCCCAGAGCGAAGCTCTCTGATTGTAGTTCTTCAGTCATTTTTGGAGTTGTTCTGCATATTCACTGAGCAAGACTATGCCGTCTGCAAACCTCGATTGGCTCAAGTATTCCCCGTTTATCCGTAAGCCTAAATTTTCCCACTCAATCCTCCTGAATACACTCTCCAGACATGCTGTGAACAATTTTGAGATGGTACCTACTTGTCGCACTCCCTTTCAGATCTGGAATTTATCACTTTGCTTGTGCAGGGTAATCCTGCCCGTGCATTCCCCATATATGTCGTCTAGAAGTCTTAGGTAGGTATCCTCTATTCATTGGTCCTTCAGGGCGGCCATCACTGCTGCTGTGTTAGCTGAATCAAACGCTTTTTTCATAGTTATAAATGTCATGTTAAGCGTATTACTATACTCTGCGCATTTTTCTATTACTTGGTTGATGACACGGAGTGATCCATTCTAGAGTATCCTTTTCTAAACCCACCCTGTTCCCTGGGTTGTTGGAAGTCTAGGCTGTCGTTTATGCGGTTAACTGTTATCTTGGTAAACAGCTTGTATACAACCAACAGAAGGCTTGTTATCTCCCTTTTTGTGAATTAAAACTATGCTGGCATTTTTCAGGCGTTGGGTACCTTTCAAGACCTTAAACATTTTGAGAATAGTTTAGCAAGCTTTTCTAGTAATATACGTCCGCCCTCCTTTAGAAGGTCGATGGTTATGCCATCGTCGTCTGCAGCTTTCCCTTTCTTCATGCCCTTAAGCGCCTTTTCTACTTCCTGTTTCGTTACTGGAGGAACATAGCAAGCTAAGCTTGCAGGCTCGGTAGTTTCCCCTGCTCCAACGTCGCTGGTGTATAGCCTGGTGTAGAATCGAACCGATATTTTTATTATCTCGTCGATATTGTACGTAATGTTACCCTGTTCATCTCTAAGTGCGTACATTCCGTCTCTGCCAATAGCCAGCTCCTCCTTGTTGCCTTCAAGCTTCCTCCTTTTTGCAACGTTTCCTCAATGACCGCCATGTTGTACGCATCTTATTTGTTTTACTTATGTTTATCCATTTTGACAGCTCCACTAATTATATTTGATCCACCGTACTCGACAATTTCATGCTCTGACGCTTCGAAATAAGCTCCTTTGTTTGCTGAGTTAGTTTTCCAGTTTGTTTCCTACATGCTGCTTCTCCAATAGCCGCTGCTGACTCTGCGATTGCTGTTGTTGGGTTGTCATTTAGGGTGTAAACGCTATCTTCGATCTTACTGTCTAAAAGCGCGAATTTGTTCTGCATGGTTATTTTAAACTTCTGCGTCCTGTCTCTGACGGACGGGATGCTGGGTTTCTTACTTTTTCCGAGCGTCTTTCTTTTTTGAGATTTAGCTTTACTTTGCACCTAACCACCCAATGATCCCTGCACCGAATCTTGCTGATAATTGATTGATTGATTGTAGGGTTTAACGCGCCGACGCAACGCAGGCGATGAGGCGCGCCGTAGTGGAGGGCTCCGGATTAATTTTGACCACCTGGGGATCTTTAACATGCACCGAAATCTCGTACACACGGGCGTTTTTGCTTTTCGCCTCCATCAGAAAAGCGGCCGCCGCGGCCGGGAATCGAACCCGCGACCTCGTGCTCAGCAGCGCAACGCCTTAGCCCCTGAGCCACCGCGGCGGGTATTGCTGATAACCTCCACGTCCTGCACAATACGTGGGTTGTCACTTGAAATGAAGTAAATTATGACTTTTGCCATCACGTCAGTACTTTTCTATGTCTATTTCCTACTCTTGCGTTTGCGAAAAAGTGTGTTCATTAGTGTCAGGCTGTTTCTCTCTGCAAATCCACCCAGTGTATCTCCTCGACTATTGCGAGTGCCCATACCAATATTTCCCACGGATGTTTCTCCTATTCTGTTTGAACCTTCTTTTGTATTACAGTCTCCCATTAAAATTGTGAACTGTGCTGTATCCTTATTAATTGCTGACTCGACATCTTCGTGGAAGCAATCTACGGCCGCGCCCTCGTAGCTAGCTGTTGGTGCTCCTTCGTGTTCTTTCTTCTTTTGGGGTCCGCTGTAGCACCGAACATGCCCGCTAGTGAGCTCCATGAAGCCGTCTCCTGTTCTTGTAACTTCGCTTAACCATTCAATATCCCACTTAATGTCCGAGAGCTCCTCTAGTAGTACAGCTAAGCGTCCCTCACTAGACAAGGTGCGTGCGTTGAATGTTGCCAGGGGCAAGTTCCTGTGGTGGCCTGTCCGGATCCGCAAATTCTTAGCACCCTCTGCTGTATCACTGGCCTGACCACCGCCGTGGTCAGGTGTTCTACAACTGCTGGGGACCGAAGGCTGAGATTTGGGTTGGTCAATCATGGGTGTATTGGGCCAACTAGTACACCAGGGTGGCCAGATCCTTGTCTGGTGAGGGAGTGCTGTTTGTGTCCAGAAGAGCCTCCCTGGCATGGTTGCACTTATCTCGTTTAGCCTCTAAGGTATTCAGGACTGTGTTTACTTCCGGGCCAGGCAGCATTCCATGCCTGCGATATTTTGACTGAAAAAAAGAAAAAGAGAAAGGTGAAAACCCAAGAAAAGCAAAAAAAAAAATGAAAAAGAAAGAAAAAGAAAACCGTCGCCCGTGTGTTTTCATTAATAAATCTGCTCCTAATCGGCCAGTGAAAATCTGACAGATCTTGGTGCTCCTTATATACATTAGTTTTCGTTAATATCTACGTTATTTTTTTAACGCTTTCAATAAAATTTGCATCACTGTTGTTGGAACAATGCAGTGTTCTTACTGAATCAAAGTTGTATTTTGTCTTCAGGGCCCCTGTCAGCGAGGTTTAGAGGACAGCTGGAAGCTTCATAGAGTTGAGTATCGGGCACATTGTGCGCTAACGAGGACATCGTGAAAGGGGAACTTAAGGTTTGATTCTAGATACATGGAGCGATACTAGGGTACGTGGAGAAATGGTTCAGCATATTAGCGAATACACATATTAGCGAAAGTCTCAACGGTATTACTAAAATTTAAAATCCACTTTACTCTAAATGCCAATCTAGGTATTGGGCAGGATGTCTTTATTTGTCATTTCATTTTTCATTTATTCCACATTAAAGACCCGGAGGGGAAGTGTACAAGATATGATATACAACAGAATAAAACTGAAACAGAGAAAAAACGCAACACAAAGGTAGAAATCTTTTATGTCGGGTGAGGCAAATTGCAAGTTGCAGGGAAAGTGTCCGAGTGTGCGTGAGGCTTCGGAACAGATGTTTTGTATATAGGTTGTCCATGATAGCGACGGTGACATATGCAGGTACGAGGTATTTGTACGATAATGTATGATATGGTAAATAATATGGTAACACAAGGAAGCCCAACGCAAACTTAACACGTTGAATGGAAAACTGCATGCCATAAAAAGAAATTACGTGTCCACAAACGTCTCTGCTTGTCGACTGAATTGGTATTCGCATAGCTTACACCTAAAACACACTTGCGAGCCCCTGCCCACGTCGGCGACGAGGGTCAACCCTCTCCGCTTTTTCCAAAGCCCACCACAGTTCAGACTTGTTTTCAAAGGACGGTCGTTGCGCTCTTAAATGATGAATTTTGGCGCCACGTTGTGTTCAGCAGTGTGCTTGTGTTACCTCGTTTAATGTACATTCCAACGCTCAAAAAACTCAGTTCACTACCTCTCTTCCTTATAAAAGCACCGAACTACATGCCGCTTAATTATGCGTTCAGTAATGTGACACGCGCTTAATAACACAATGGATGCAATATGAAACGTATTTGTCACGCTTCGTACGCGTGTGGTTCGTGTGGGACGGCCCAGGTTTGTCTGGGACAGCACCTCTCTGGCGATTTGCATAAGTAACGAGAGTGACAGCGTGAAGTCCCTAGCACAAGCGGGCTTTCCCCAACGCACTGAGCGAAACATGGGCGCGATACCGGGCGCTACGACGCGAGCACATGAATAAGGCAAGAAAGCAAAAGTCTCGGGCGGGAGGGAAGATCGAACCCCCATCTCGGGCAAACCGAAGAGAAACTCGCGCGAACAAGGAGCAGCGCTGCGCATGCGCGCTGGCTTTTCCCTCGCCCTCCGGACACCCACCGCGGGCGCGCCCGGAGTTCGAACTGTTCGCCGGCCGCGGATAAGCACAGGCCGGTCACGTGGCAGCCCGCGTCATCGAGCGTGTCCGCCGGATAGCTCCGCTATAAAAAGAGTTCGAGTCCCTAGCTAAGCGAAACCGCGCTCTTTGAACGAGACCCGCGCGAGCGTCCTCAGCCGAGCGGCGCACACTACACCTCTCCGAGCCGGTCTGCTCGACCACGCGCTCAACCAGCGGCCACTTCAACCAGGAGGCAGGTGCACCGGGAGGGACTAAAGCGTAAGGTTAGTGCCCGTGGCTTTCTTGATAGCGCATTATCGAAAAAGTTTTGAGACATTATGTTCTGTGGCAGTAATACGAAGCTGGCATGACCTAATTAGAGACACGGCGCAGTACTATGGATGTACGGCATAATACAGATCTACTTATTGCAGATTACGTCAGTCGTGGTCCAATATGTTTTTGTGGTCCTTGCAATTTGACGCTGCTTGTGCAATATCTTTTGACGGAATTTAGCGCGTGCAAGTCCACTGCAACAATCAAATTCTTATAAGGTATAAAAACAACTTCAGTGATTTGAGCTCAAATACGCTGGCATAAAAATACGACGCAATCCTTTACCTGACGTATGTCCGGCATTGAAAAGCGAGTGAACTTAATTGATTCAACTCATAATTTGTGCAAGCTCTTGCCGCCGCGTGTCGTTCTTGCTGATTAGTTATTTTTTTCCGAACTACTGAAACCTGTCAGCAAGATACTTTGTGCGCTATCCTATTTTCGTGAAAGCCTAAGGCTGCATGAATCAGAGGAATGACGTTGTCGCGCTTAAGCGGGGACACAGTTATTTGAAAATAACTTCTCACTCTGCAAACCTCAATACCATTTTTTTACACTGGCTTACATTCACCCGCGCAGAGCAGTAACTAATTTAATTTTTTGAAGACTTAATGCTTTAAATATTTTTTGGCCTATAGAAAGCTTAATTATCTTATTTTCTGAAATTTAAAAAGGAAGAATGATACTGCATGTGTTATGATCGTTCGAACGCCTAGGTGGGCAAAAATTCCCACCCATGCATATAATCTAGTTCAGGTGTTTCTCATGTCGAAAGCTTAGCCATACGACGGGAAGAAACGAACACCAAATTTAGCAATGTAGAGCATTAAAGTTACAACTTTCACACATGTCTACAGCATAGTTTATTGTAAATTTAGAGCATTGAGGCCGCCACTCTACATTTGACTTGGCTCGTGATAACACGCTTGTATAGAGGGCAGTTCATATAATATCGCTATCACCATCCCCGACCTAAGGATGCCCACCGAATCCTAGCATTTGAGCTACGTTGTTACTGCCAACGCACAGTGCCCGCTCCTGTTTTGCCCCGTGGGCTGTGATATCACCGCCCCCCCCCCCCTCCCCACTGACTCATTAAATTCATCTGGGGTGTAATGTGCGTAAATCACGTGGAAGCCAAAATATCAACCCTCATTTCAAATTCGGCTTTTATTGCCCGCAAACAGCTTCAGTTCCTTCTAGATAACCTTTGATTCAACAGCTAGTCTGTAACCACACTCGAAAGAACTTCTCTGACAGGTTCAGCAAGTATGACGGGTTTCAGCGGGTAAAGATGTGGTCTAACGTTCTACTGGTACGCAGCTTTTGTTTCACAGAACGGGATCATATACTTCCGCGAGTGCGGACGACCTCCAATTACAAACACAGTATAGCAGATGAGCAGTCTAGCACAGTAAAAACACATCGACAACGTTTAAAGTATTATCACATTTCGTCGGATCAAATTGATTCTACCAGGAAAAAGCAAATAGCAGTGAGTTCCACGTTCTTAGCTTTGGTAGATTCCCAGTGATTCTAGATCACGACACTTGAAACTTTGCACTGCTCTTGTTTTCTCTCCCGAAGAAAACAAAATTCTGTTAACATCAGACGCTAAGAAACTATCGGGGTTCAGCACCATGCAGCCGACCATAATGTTTTGGGCGAATGACGAATCCGGAACTTTTCAGGCAATAAACTATCGGGGTTCAGCACCATGCAGCCGACCATAATGTTTTGGGCGAATGACGAATCCGGAACTTTTCAGGCAATAAACTATCGGGGTTCAGCACCATGCAGCCGACCATAATGTTTTGGGCGAATGACGAATCCGGAACTTTTCAGGCAATAAACTATCGGGGTTCAGCACCATGCAGCCGACCATAATGTTTTGGGCGAATAACGAATCCGGAACTTTTCAGGCAATGCATACGCATTGCCTGAAAAGTTTGGTCTGAACTGAGGCATCACGCAATGCGAGCTTGACGTTCTGCATTGCGCAGTGCCCCAGCACCAATGACATTTTTTTATTACAATGGTGTGGTAGTTGCCGTCATTCGTCGAATTTGACTTGTTGGTGGCATGGATAGGTAACTTCAGAGCATTATGATGAAGCTAAACCACGGTATTGTCTTAGGGTTCACCAGAGTCCACGGCGAACACTGCTCGCCCAGAAATTTCGGATTAAATTTACCTCTCTGAAGCCGATAGTATTCCGTAAACAGGTTCGTTATAACAGCTCTCTAACCCCACCTTCCCTCTAAATGCCCGTTCTGAAATATGCTCACATATGGTGACCTCACGCATCTCCTTTTAGTATTTTTCATTCGTTTCAACAAATCACTTAGCCCTTACTAAATATTTCAACGCACCCATTCTTTCGAATCTTTCAAAGGCTATAAATCTATAGACGAATCTCGATTGCACACTAAGATCACTTTCAATCAAAAGTGGT
This sequence comes from Haemaphysalis longicornis, assembly GCF_048455015.1. Lineage (NCBI taxonomy): Eukaryota > Metazoa > Arthropoda > Arachnida > Ixodida > Ixodidae > Haemaphysalis > Haemaphysalis longicornis. The sequence goes on from NW_027526203.1 coordinate 430,584,384, forward strand.
GTGGCACGGGGGGAAGTGTAGCTGGAGCCTGGTTCATGCGAAGCTTCTACGTCCTTTTAAAAGATGGATAGAACCCCCTTCCTTACCCCCTTCTCCAAACTGAAAGCTGGCTTTCCTTGCAAATAAAGGTTTTTATGCTACTCATTTAAAATGGGCACTGAAGTCATTTTACTGAACCTCAATTGGTTGCTGCATTCTGGAGTCCAGCTGACGCGATTATCTATTAAGTGCAAGTGAAGAGACCTAGTTCGTTTCTGAAGACGTGAAAACACCAGGAACTCTTCGCAGACGTTTCTCCAACCACCTTAACGATATCACAATGAGTTGGAATAGAATGTGACCCTGGCTCCATGTTTTCAATTCTGGTTAACGTATTCCGTCGCTAGTCTTTTTAATAAGACTAGCGGTAGTACCCGGCGATGCACGGGTGGGCCACTATACGAACTGCACGAATGGGTATAAAACGTGTTGAGTTATCTGTTACTTGTGTTATGCAGGCGTTGTACACAATTAGTAGCTCCTGCCTGGTGTCAATACGGGGGCTTCTCCACAGGGCGTGTGGTCATGGGAAAGAGCTCGGGCGTTATGCGAACTATCCTGAAAATTTTGACCAAGGTGGTGTGTTCAAAGGTATACTTACTTATGGGAAGTGTTATCTGGTATATTTGAAGGATACCAATCAGTCACAGTTTTATGATTAAAAAAAAAAAAAAAACACGAGCTCCTACGGGAGCATGGCCTCCGCGATCAGCAACGGCGCGGCGCCGGCAGCTCACCACAGAGGCCATAACGGGAGGCGTGTGGTTGCAGAAATTCCGAAGAGATGGCGAGCGCTAAGCTACGCGGGAAATTGGAACTGAATGCCACTTCGAGAGGGGTGTAATTTTTGCATCTTTATACGCTTGTTGGGGCAAAATCCTGAAATGTGTTTTCAGACAACTTTATGGGCAGAATTTATAACCAAAAAGTAATGGAGTATGTCAACGGGCTGAATAGTTATTGAGAAATTTGTAACAACAGGTAATTTCCCAGAAATCATGATTCTTCCTAGTACATGGCTCTTATGAAAAATTCTTGTAAAACAGCTTTTGCACATTTGTATTGGTTGCATATATCAACAAAACCTGTTTCGATATCTCTATGGGCCTACCATAAAAACAAAAATTTGTGAAACAATTTTTCAGCGCTTCTCCCTCTCTCGAGGGTGTAATTTTTTAAAAATTCGATCATATTGAGCTCCTACACCTTAATAGAAATCTGCGCATTAGATCTGAAGTTTCTACAACCAGCAGTTTGCTTCGGAGTTCACATCAAATGTTAAGCCTTTTCGGCCCATCATGGGTGTCATTTAAGAAAAAAACCATTTTCGCCTTTTTAGCAGCGTCGCAGGCGAAATCCTTAAATATGGTTTTGTGCATTTGTAGGAGTAACATTTATTAGCAGAAAGCAATTGGGTAAATCAATCAGTGAAACATTTATTGCACGGTATCTTTAAAAACACCCGATTCGCTCTAAAATGCAGGTTCGCGCCAATAGTGCCGGTTATGGCAATACCAGGAAACTACTTTTTGGAGAATTTAATGGGATATATCAGCAAAATCACTTCGATATCCTAGCGGGCGAGCGAGATAATCATGAATTTAGAAAAACATAATTTCTTCGCTTCCCCTTGTTAGGGGCGTAATTTCCGGAAACCCCGCCGCAGTGAGCACCAACCCCATGAGAGAAATATGGTCCGGAAGTTTCAAGTCTTCAGATCCAGCAGTTTCGGCTGGGCTTTGAGACTGTCAGCGAGTCAGCCAGTCGGGCCCTTCATTTTATAGGCATATACTGATTGATCGAAAGACATTTATTCCACATAAAGTAAGTCGGTCTGAGGCCGTGTTATGAAAAGGATGGAAAGAGGAGGGGGCTAAAAGAGGGAATGGTAGTTTATAAATTAAGGGGAGAAGTGTTTTTGGAGGGAAATTTCACACGTATTAATTGATTCGCTGTAATGGCGTGATGCAAAAAGCCGCGAAACAACAGAACAGCTTTGGAGCATTTTTTTTACGGTGGGGTCGATGGCGTTCTGGTAGCACTGTGGCCGCAGCGTACCGAGTTCTTTATCATTTTATAGTTTTGTTTTTGAAAGAGTGGTTATTACAGATCCCTTTTCAGGCCCATTGCCGATACACTCTAAAATTGCACGATTCTTCTTCGCCACGACGCACATGAAGGACCGACCGCTGCGTTTAAAGGAGTAAATATGACTTATAACGTGGTCTGACATATGTTTTTTACTCAACTGATGTTATAGAAACATTTCTACTCGGAGCAAATGATTTGACATAAATGTTGTGTGTAGGTGCAGTTATTGTGTAGGAGCGCACCTACAAACTTCAATATGATCCATAATCTACTAGACCACTGCCAAGCTTTGGTGACAGAAATAATTTGCTTAGCTTCTTTATTTGCTTTTCTTAATCTTTGTACCCCTGTCATTGGTCATGCAGGCGTGCTGGGGTAAAGCAGATCAACAGCGGTTTCTAAGGTGCTCCAATCGCTTAAATTCCGCCCTGGTGGTAACCAGTGTAGCCACAGCAGACGCCACCAAACCGTGCGAGTAAATGTTGAGAGAAAAACAGCACTCTCCTAGTAAAAAAAAAAAAAAAAAGCCTGTAGGCAACTTTTAAAAATTACGAGGGATGCTTAGAATGACGTGAAAGCGGAAGAACGTGAAAGCGGGAGCCTAGTCGAAACTCCTGTTCACCTACTGTTGAACTCTCTGTTCGTTCTTGTCTGGCCGTTGCCGAAGATTCATCCATAGGCGCTTCCTCCCGATGTGGGCTACGACTAGCGGCATTTCGAGCTTCTTTCGCCTCTTCTCGCGGTCTTGGTCTCGCCCGCCCGTGACTAAGGCCCGTTGCGTCGTCACCCACAGCGACGTGGAATGAAGCTTTCAACCTAAGCCGCGACGTGTACAAGGCACGTATACAACGTTCTTCGGTCCGTCGTTCTTTCTCATAACCCCTCTCCTGCGCTGGTGTTTCCCTGCCCAGCCGCACGCTCCCTTGGTCGCGCTCAGATTTTGTGAGCTACCGATTTTCCGTATACGCGTTTCTGTACCTCACACCTTCCATGAAACATAGAGATCTACGGCTTTCGCATTAAACACTATACTGCAAACATTTGATTGGGGAAGGTTCTAAACTTTGTTCAGTGTTAATCATATTTTGCGTGGACGAAAGGAAGCCAGTGGTAGGGTCTTTATATTGGATGACCATTATACCCGGATATGTTATAAGAGAAGCCGACTGTATTCCCTGTTTTGCTTATCAAATGGTCGTTCCGCCCATCAACGGAGATTATTTCAAATACCATCGTGACAAACTAAGTTTGACATCGTCATTTTCAATGACGCCTGGCCTTCGCCTGCCTACTTCTCCTGCCTACTGATTGCTATTTCCAAATTTCTGCAGTAACAATATCCCCCAACAGTTCCTATGATACGGCGCGACATCGCTCTCAGGTAACATGAGCAGAAGTATTTTTTTTTTCTCGCAATCGTTTGAACAGCAGCAAACGGCATATCCGACTCCTGTGCTAGTTAGCGCAAGCTTAGACGACGGTTTTGGACTATTGCTGTATAAATCTTAAGCGATAGCTTTGTCAGTAGCAGTCACGTGTGCCTGGCCTGGCCGCGGAAGACCTTTCCATCTCCCAACGCCCTTGCGCAAACATTCGTGCCCAGTCACTGTTGTATTTGGCACACAGTCGTCATCACGTACAGCATGCATCCTGCAATGAATTTCGGCTGGTTGACACTCTCCAGCTTTTAGGTGCTAGATCCACAAGTCACAGATGTTCAGTGCGTGGTTCAAAACTCGGGAGAATAAACCAATGGATTGCATGTTTTAGTTCTGCTTCGGCCAAAATCTAGCAAAGGTTGACAACTTTTCTGTTTGCCTCGACGACTGATATTCTAAAAATATCACACCTACATAATTTTATGATACAATTTGAAGCGCACTCGTGCGCCAAACTCATCACTGTTTAGAGAAACCGTGTTTTGATTTTGTTTAGGCAGTTGATTTGGTAATGAGAACAATTTTAGCGAGAAATGCTGTCTTCTCGTTGCAATCCCTCTTCGGCCGCAGGGTTTATAAGTTCCGCGCACATCTGATTCGCTACCTTCTACTGCACTGGTGTCGCGAGTGATAATGCCACCGGTCGTGGATAGACGCCATAACCAGAAAGAACACCCCTTCGGTTCCCAATATGATGGGTGAAATCCCATCTCGTTGGGACATCTCTCTAATGATGGCGTCACGTCTGTCGTTAAATGTTTTTATCGACCATGTCGCCTTTAATGGGCGTTTTTTTATGCCAGTGATTTTGCAGTGTCCTTGCAGTGCCTTCGCAGTGTCATCTCACAGAAGGCGGTTTGGTTATCTCGCCCACTTTCATAGATGGCACTGCAATACCGCTGAAGTTAGCTGAAGCACCAGTGTTCGCACTTTGCTTCTGGCCGGACTTTTATACCTGCCGTATTTTTTTTAGGGTTCATACTGATCGTTTCCGAAAACGTAAGCTATGACTCGACAAACATGGTCATGCAAGTGACCATTCCGCCTATGTCAGTTGGTCAGTGTTGAGACAGACAAGTCCAACGCGTCCGACGACTGTGTTTGGCAGTGTCAGCCGGCAAAGTGCCGCAGTAACTGCTTCGATGTTTACGTGTTCGTTCGTACATTTAATTGTTCACCCCACGTTTCTTACTGCTATGAAAAGAATGTGCCCTAAATGTAAGCCCAAATAACTCGTTAGGCAAGCTTATAAGCCCGCCCTAATTTGCGTATTCTTTTGCCGGCCTCAGCCAATCGCAAAGCTGGACATATGACATCATAGGTACTGTTGCGGGAAATGAGCTGGTGGGTCGCATGTCCATTCTCTTTTTTACTAATTTTAGGGCTTATTTGAGCGAAGTTTACGTTGTGTCAGTATGATTGTAACGAGGCAATCTTCCGAATGAACCGAACTTGTGTTTTGTCTACATGGCCCCTTTAAAGGTAACTTTTGCTGTAAGATGCCTTTGGCGCTGTGTGTGCTTGTGGTGTGACGCCACTACTGGTTATGTTGCCCCGTGCATCGTTAAAGATTCGCAGCAGCGCCCTTGGCTACAAAGCGGGATACAGATGTGTGAGAGAGGGAGCCGGTTACCCGCGAGGCTAACCGCGCCGACGACCGATCCCCAGTATACCGTCTGCTACAATTCGTGACACATGTCGCGCCTGCGCCGGAAGCAAAAGACGCAGCGAACATAGGCATCGTTCTCCGCACATGTTTCGCGCCATCTATGGACACTTTTTGGGGCAGTGTGCTCGCAGCGTCCTTGCGGTGGCCTTAAGGAAAGCAGACTCCTTATTTCTGCTAGTACGTGGGACGACGCTACGAACGGGGCCATGTAGCAAAGTAGTCAGCTAGGAAAGTTGGTGAATAGGAAATTACGACGGAATAAGCAAAAAATGTGGGCATTTGGTAAAGCATGCAATGATTTTTCTTGTACTACCTCGGGTCGTCGATGCTAGCGCATCTCGTCGAACATGGGGCGAAATCTCGTTAAAGCTTCCTCGAAACCGGCGTCATCCTTTTGGGATGCCGATTGCAGGACCGAGATCGGGACTCCTTCGTCACACAAAAAGGGAAAACAAGCTTTTATCTGTATATAAGGCAGATCACGCAAAATAAGAATAACAAACAGTAAAGTGCTATAAAATGATATCCCATACATTTGACTGCAACTTCTTCAATTATGAAACGTTACGTGCTTTAAAGCCTACCTCGGGGACCGAGATAGCCCGTCATCTTTTTTTACTGATTTCTGGCTCTCCTTGCACTGTAAAGCAGCTTGAATAAAAAGACGCGCCCGTGCTCTCTGTCCAGATAGTTAGCCAGTGATGTTATAGTATGCTGCCGGTGTTTTTTCTCTCCCTCCGTTCCCTCACACTAGTGTCGGTAGATGTGAGAGTGTAGCTACGCAATTTATATACATAGCCAATCTCTCTTGTAAACAGGCGCGGAAAGACGTTGATCAAAAAAAGAAATACGCAGGACGACGCGCTTTTCTTGGTCAACATCTTTCCGCGCCTGTTTTCAAGATGAAGCAACACCAACTCGCCCAACTTTCCATCCTGTTAAACTCAATCTCTCTTCCCTTATTTTTAACTCCTCCCCAACCTGGTTCTCCCGTGCAAGCGCACGGGGTTGCGCCGGAGCAGTTTTCTGTTTACACGGCACCAACGGATTTCCCTTTCGCCTAGACATATCAAACTTCGCTTTAAAACAGTATTTTACCTTCGACCCTCTGCTACTGCTGCTACTTGGTGAGCGTGTTCTAATAGTTCAGCCTACATTTGGGCCCTGCAGCTGAGCGGAGAGTGTAGGCATGCAGACTGGTTTCCTCTAGAGCCGCTATATAAGCCTTTATATAGTGACCATAGTTCACTCCTACAGGGGAACTTGCGAGCGCGCGCGCGCTCCTGCATTTGGCGCTGCCGTGCATCGGCGGAAAGCGGCACGGGCGCACTGGGACCTGAAGGCGGTGCTCCGCGTCAGCGCGCGAACTAGCGGCCCCTGCCTTGCTGTGAAGCGCAATTAACTCACTGCAGCCCAGATACTGCTTTGCGAAAAGGCGCCCTTAGCGCACACTGCAACACAGAGTTGTTGGTTTTGCTACAGCGACTGAGCGGCCTGCTTATTCACTGTTTCTGGACGTAAATAACGCGGCCCCATGCCGGAACTAATGAGTCTAGCGGAACAAAGGCTTAAAGCTTCGCCCACGCTGTATTAGGCCGACAGGGTTTTTTTTAGGTTTAATCAACGATCTACAGTATAACAGGTGGCCTTTAGCGTTTATTTAGGCACTTAGTGGCACATACGTACGCTCAGCATTAGAATGCTACTCGCGTCTGTTTTTAACGCACGATTTGAGCGGAAAGGCTACAAACAACGTGTTCCCTTTCCAGTTAGCCCTAAATCTCATTATTTCACAAGGAAGAAAAACAAGGAAGCCAAAGAGAGAAACAAGCTAAAAAAGGTGAGGCATGTTGATGGACAATTTTCTTTCGATTTAGACGTAGGAAAGATGTGCGAAGAAATCCAGAAGTATTCCCCGCCCAGATAAATCTAGTGAAATGATGATCTGCTTTGAAAATCTCTTTCAAGGCAGATCGTGATTTTATTAGTTCTCTCCGTGTTATGGGCATTCTTTTCAGCCAGGGAAAGGACACCGCATAACGCAGGACGCAATTGAGTGTTCTCCTTCATGTGGAGCGCTGGTCGAAAAATTGGCGCGGGCACTTAAGTCTGCTTACATGCTTTGAATGCGAAGGCTTTATGGCAATTGGAATCAGTGAATCGGTCGTGAGTCTCTGACGGCGGCTTTCAACGTCGCTGACCAATCCCCTTGAAGGGATATGGGAGGACGTCGTTGGACCGGTATTCAGCCTTAGCGTTACGTAGCCTTACAAGGTTTAGCCTAACGACGTTCCAAGCAACGTAAAACTAATTGTTCGTCGAACTTGCTGGCACCGGTTGATAACGTCCGTCCTCACAGCGTAATGCTAGGCGTAACGTCGGGCTGTCGCATACTTGTGCGCGTCTCTCTCTTCGCTTTCCATTGTTCGTATTCATTGGTAATCAGTCCGCAGATCATTCGCAACTCGGTCGCGGGACAAATGGTCCCGGAGCAAATGGTCCCTGAACAAATGGCCCGGGTTCAAATGGTCCTGGAACTTATGATCCAGGAACAAACGGTCCCAACTCCAAAAGTACGAAAAAATGGTCCCACCAACTGCTGCATCTATGTATGAACGCTTTTATGCGGGAGGGAGAGGGGCCGATGTATTTATGTTTATGTACTTCTATCTGTGTACAATGCATTTTCTATCTATTCGTGTATAGGGCATTTGCTTAGGCTAAATTCACTTGAGCTAAATGCTGTATACAAACGCTTAACTTCTCATAGCACGTGCACGTCTGCCCGTACGTCTATCCTTTCCCGGCCGTCGTTCCTTCTCTTTTGTTATTCCGAGTGCTATGCAAACAAGTGGGTGTAGTTAAATCAAAATTTGGTTTCTGTATAGCATATGCGAGCACTTAACATCCCTCGCCCAATGTTTAAAGTAAATACAATGACGCGCCCCAATAATTTTTCTAATGAGTGCACTTTTCTCATAAACCGGAGTAGTACAGCTGCGGTTTAAACTAAGCTGACTGACGTGCAGTGATGATACCGATATAAACGTTTATTAACGCTTGAGAAGCGAGTCCCACTTGGGCTCATGCAGTCAGCTTATTTACAGCGATGGCATTATTTCGGTCATGTGAAGCATAGAAAACGTGAGTGCGTCCGGTACCGTTGACCGTCAGTCGACGTAGCGCTGCGCTGGTGCATGGTGTCTGCCGATTTATTATTCTTAAAAAAATAACTTTGGCCGATGAAAGCTTTATTGCATTAGATAAGCTACATTACTGTGCTCATTACATCAATTGTTTGGATGCCTGCAGCTCCATTCAAGCGATTTTGGGCCCCAGAGATTGTTGCCGCTCAAAAACTTGTCTTTTTCTACGAAAATATGCAACACTTAGCTATTATTACGCCCGTTCTTTTCCGGCAAGGTTTAGTAGGTATCTAGACGACATGTTTTGTTCATGTTGCCGTCGTGTTGCGGGAGCGTGAACCCTTGCTGAGGGCAGCAGGTGAGCTCATACTCGTAGCTGGCCACCCCCCACCGACAATAAGTATTTTTTTCCGGACGACATTAGACCGCAAATATGCCGGTTCATTCGCAGAAACGCAAACATTGTTTCTGCGTCTTCTTAATGGCTTTACATTGGTACAAATTGTAAAAACCTAAAAACCTAACACGGCCACAGAAGTCATCGTTCAATGAAAAGCCCATGCATGGTGCGATTTGGTGCACCACCGCCGCCAGAATAGCCCCATCGCCAGGCCCCTTTTAAACATGAAGATCAAAACATGAAAGCGAGGGAGAAGGGGGGGGGGGGGGGGGTAGTGGACTTGCAGTCGTGGCATATTCCCCTTTGCTTGAGCTGTCCTTCATTGCCCTCTTTTGAAGAATTTCCTCATGGTGCTGAATGTCGCGCCAGCCTGGCTAGACCAGCGACTCAGCCGATGTATGAGCGTCGCCCTCAGTTAGCTACTCTGAAAACTGCCTGTCAACAACGTCTCTTGGACTCGCAGCGTCTCGCGACTGGTGCACTATGCCTGAGATTAGTTGCGGTGACCGGAGATGCCTCCGACGGGAAAGGGAATAGCTCACGTACGCACACGCCCACGCCCACGACTAACATCTAGTAGTATCGAAGTGCCTGCACATCCGTCCTTTGAAGCAGAAAAAGGGTGTATACGGGGAAGAATGCAAGGATAGCTTAGTAGAAAATAATTGCAAGTAGAAATTTCTTTCAATGTTGGAGGCATTACAATGACAACTACTCATGATTCATGGCCCGCGCCTGCATCGCCGTCTCCCCCTCCAAATCATGAGGAATAAAATTCTGCTCTTTCATCCCTCCTTGTGCCATTCCTAACAAACGCGGTGGAAAGCTGCAGTCGCCCAAGAAGGGCGAAGGGGTTTTTTTCGCCGTCCCCCGCATACGATGCGGAATAAAAAGCGGGATATCGTCATGGACATAATTTTTCCCTTTATCTATTTAGTCTTGATTTGCTTGTACCCTATAGAAGTATCTGCAATAATGTCACAAAATTAACGGATCATTTACTGGCGATTTTTGAGATAACAGGCACTACGGCACTCCAGCAAGATACATCGAATTCAAACAGAGCACACGTGGAGTAGTGTTATAGGGTAGTGTTGTACAGCCCGCAGACGGGCCCAGGACCATTTGTTCCGTGACCATTTGTTCCTATTTCGGAGTTGCGACCATTTTTTCCGGGACCATAAGTTCCGGGACCTTATGTTCCGGAGCCATTTGCCCCGGGACCATTTGTTCCGGGACCATTTCTTCCTACATCCTTCGCAACTATAATACTGAGAAGTTACGAATCTGTATTACGAAAGCTTCACGGAACTAGCATGACACTCTCACAATGTGGATACCAGTAAAGTATTGATCAACCAGGGACGCCTTAATGCCTTCGCATTCAAAACAGGTAAGCAAACTTAATTAAGTGCACCCTAGGAAGTCGTGTTTCGTGTCAGCGTAGAGTAGTATATATACAGTTAAGTCATCTGTCTATCACTGTGCGCGCCTATAGGTTCGATTCCCGTTCCGGCCACGGTTTCTGCTGTTGTCGAAGGCGCGTGAATATTTGGGGTCATCGGGTGCTTACAACCTCGAGTTTTTCTCCTCGTGGGGCACACAGTACCTTCGCATTGATCCCAGCACGAACGATGGTGCTGGTGACTACACTTTCCACGAGTGCGCGAAGGTAAGGTAGAATGCTTCAAAGTTCGAAATACCATTGATGTCTCTATTGCAACAGACGATTCGTGCACCAAGTGATAGTCACTGCTTACGCTGCCTTCATTTGTTAACCTTTGAGGCTTAAAGACATTCTGAAACGCGTTTTGAACATATCAAAATGGGTTCTGAATGTTCGTGTGACCTGGAAAAGAAGCACGTTCCTTGTAACTTTCCCAATCATGCATTCGAATCAAAACAGATGCGAGGTGCAGCATTCCTATGCGCGGCATACTGTCCAATAAGGCTTTATTTATGCTGAAGATGAAATTAAAAATAAACCAGCCAATGCAGCCCTTCCAAAAAATTGTTTTTGGTCCGTTAGTCCCATCAGTTCCAAAGTGGGGCCAAGTGTTTTACGCCCCGGAAAGTTTACTACAATACATGCGTTTAATTGAGGTCTTGGCAGCAAACAATTCGACGACAATATGCTGTATTCACAGGCACTGACTATTGGCTACCGACTTACGTTAGTAGCCCTGACTACTTAATCAACGGCTAACGCAAGTCAGCACTCACTTGATCCTGAGTAACCGAAACTAAAGCAGCATTAAAGCTACCAACCTGCTGGGCTGACTAAGTAGTTAAGCGCTGGTTGGGGCGGCGCATGCGTGTTTGGTTCCCCCATAGCAACTTGGACGTCACTAAAGCTACGGCTAAATACTTACCATCCTCACTATCCAACAACTCTTGTCTTGTTCGTTCCCGTCCCGCCCACCACCTGCTTTACGATCGTTCTAAGAGATGTGCTTTCCTGCCTGTGGTTCTGTGTCAGCTGTGTCGTCTGACAATGTTTGTTTACCACCCCAACAGCTCCCTACAGTGTACAAATGTGAGTTGTGATCGCTTCCGTGCGCACTGTGGGGCGCGGAAGTGACCTGCGCCAAACAAGTGTCATGGAACCTGAAGGCAGGTCGGCTGATTTGACCGCGACAAATACGCATATTTGCCATTTGACGAGGGAAAGAAAACTGTCTTCTCTAGTTTTCTTTCCTCCGCGGCCACTTGGAACCAGAAGCCGAACGACAAGTCCATTTTTACAGCGAGGGGAAGCGATAATAGGGCCAAGCAACAGACACAGCTATCTGGAGTCGACCGGTAGAGCGTTGTGTATGACATTCACTAGCCATTTTTTGTAGTGTTTCCTCAGTGTGTGGCTTGCCAGCGGCAGCGCATTGTGCGGAGCTAATTATCATTCTGAAAACTACGTACCTAGTAGCCCAGGTATACGCGTATAAAAAGCTACCCTAAACTAATCAAAAAATTGTATGGAAGACGACAATTTCTTTTTGTTCGGATGTGAGTCTGTAGGTAGCGGTGGTATAGCATTCTCTTGATTGTGATATAGTTCAAGTTAGTCACAGGTTGGATTATTTGAATACTCACTTGAACCTGAAGTTGGTGAAAGTGACATTGGAAGCGTATGTGGTGTTGTCAATTGTTGTCCACGCGTGCTAACTGGCAGTGGCAGTGAATAATTAGCTAGCTGCTTTTTTTTTTCATGTCTTTAGGTATGAGGGCAGCAGTCATGTAGCACGATTTTGTTTCCTTTGTTAAAAGTTACTGTAACGATAACTTTAAGGTAAATAATTCCACAAGAATGTTTTTATCTTTAGTTAAGTATTTAGTGGCATTTAGAGACAAAAATTTGTCTCGAGAACGTGGAAAGCTCGTTGGCGATTGAGATAGCCGCAGGAAATGCAGGTGTCGCGTCTTCGCAGTGCCAGCGCAAGGGTGCGCAACGCCATTACGAGGGACCCATGAAGTAAGGCCGCAGTGGCTCCAAGGGGGGAACTGGGATAATGAGGAGAGAACCAACTAACACACGATTGAGAGGAGCAGCATTAGCGGAAACCGGCGTACGGCCTATCAGCCTGCAGGAAGAACGGGCCCTCCTTTACGCAAAGCTCCTTCATAAGGCCCTGGTAGCGCTATACTGGACAGCCTCCGTTCCAGATGTAGCTCGAAAATAAGCGCGTAATTTGAAATCTCTCCAATTAGGAACATGACACTTGTCCAGTGAGCCTGGAAACTCGACACCATGCAACCTACACGCTCTCTAAACTAGTAGTAGTAGTATGCGCTGTTGGATGGGGCGGGCTTAGCCTTGCCATAACTGCCGGCAATTGCTCCGCCCACTCGTCCCCAACATTATATCAGAGGCACGCAATGTCACCACACCTCACTTAGTCCTGTGTACTGCGAAAATCCCAGCAGGAGACGAGATGCCTCTTTTCGCACAATCCAGTGGTCCCTAGGAAAAATCATGTCCTTCGATGTAGCATGGGGCATTTCTAGCTTCTGGAGATCACGGAAAAAGTTCGTCCGCTCAAAGTTGGTTTTGGAGCAGTTCATAATGTAGTGATCAATGTCCCCGGTCACACTGCACAATTGGTACAAAGGGGATGAAACAATGTTGATTTTCTGTAGCCTACTCGGTGGAGCAGACAGGCTTCGGCTCTCTTCAGGCCTTTCGTCACGAGTGGTTGATGTACTGGTTGCCACAGCTTAAAGAGCTCGTGAACGGTCTGTTTCTGTATGCGTTGGAAATCTCACCGCGCTTGCACCATCCTTTTAGATGATAAGGCGTCCTTGGCAAGGCTGTCAGCATGTTCGTTTCAAGCTACACAGACGTTGCATTGGCAAAAGGCTGTTGATTCTATGGTTTCCTCTGTGGCGCCCAGACTTAATGTACTGCGGAGAATTGCGGTGTGACGTGGGGAAATCACCCAGCATCTATGACCAAATTGCACGAAGTCTTGATCTTGAACCGCATGCTATATCAGCTGCCTCTCATATCGCTTTCTAAACTATGCAGTGATGTCACGGTATGGTTACGACAAACGCAGTATACGGCACTGCAGAATGATCTAGAGTGATCCAGGCGATTTCTGTAAAGGTGGGTCTCACTGTCTCCGCCGAGAAGACAAAGCATGTGACAGTTGCTGTGGTCGAAAAAGCTTGCTGTCCAGCTGCCATCTCAGCATCTATGCAGATATCAGCTGGTTAAAGCAGCGATGCTCTGTATCTTTGGCTTGCATATTCAATAGTCTGGTACCGCTTCAGTATGGCTCCAAACATTCGGGCAACCGACGGCAAATACCATTTTTGTAATCCGCCGTATTTCACCAAAGGCGAGTGATGCAAGAACTGAGGCCGCAACATCACTTCATTTATGATGTGATGTTGCGGCCATCACAGCGGCCATCAACATCACAACTGAGCAACATCACTTCATTTATGAAGCCCAGTTTCAGCGCCTCACCATTTCGCAACATGCCAAATCGAGAAGCCATTCTAGCAATCACTGGCTTCCCTCATTTTACGCCAATACTGGTTCTCCGGGAATAAGCCCAGCTAAATACAATTGACCAGCTCACGCAATACTCCGCGGCTCGGCTGCAAAATACTCGGGTTTCCATAACATTCCCGCATTTTGCAATAGCTTCAATTTGGGCATCTTGGCTTATACCGAACCTCAGGGTACACTGCGACCACGGCGGTATACAATATTACCACCAACAACACAAGGCATCTCCCGAAAAGGCGGACGGTAGAGGGCGAAGTGCATTCCTCTTCCATCCCAAATATACAGGTTCCAGACGATGGCTTGTGTTAAGCAACGATGGCACGAGCGCAGGATCATGCGGAGTCACACCGTGGTCCAGTCCTACTCATCCAAGCATAGAAGGATGGATTTCCTACACAGCTGTGTAGGATGCAGGCTACTCACGACGGCCTACAGTGTGCAGTCGCTTCCCATCCCCCCTTTCCAGTCATATAAGGTTGAAAAGTACACTTGTTCGCACGGCATCTGTGCGGGCGATCTATTATCTCAAACAGGTTGACCAGAATCTAACACCAGCCAACGCATTCACCAGCTCCGTAACCAAATATCCTCAAAGGTGGTTACGTCATGGGTGCATGCCTCGTCACACCAGTACTGCAGGCAATGAAAGGCAGACTTCCAGATGCATGGTTTCCCGCCCCCGTCATCACCCACCCTACTCCCAAGTGGCCCGTGGCCCACACGGATTTCCGCAAAGGAGGAACTTGAACGCCGAACTAGAGGCCTTATGCCTCCGTGTTCGATATGAAGGTGGTTGACCTACGCAAGTTCTCAGTGTGAGTGGCTTGTAATCCGGCCTGCACGCACGGATGGAAAGGGGAAAACCGCGGACCTAGGAGATGCCCCACAGGCTCCGGTGTCGCGACTCCGGCAGACCTTCACCATTTATAACGGACATGCACCCAGGGCAGGGCCTTCGAAGAAATGATGGTGGTAGGCCTGATCGGTACCATCGGTGGCTTAACGGTCTTTCCCACGAAACATAACTTGAATACATCCGGGATGCTAACTTAGCTTCAGGGACCTCGCTCCCATTTAATCGGTTACTCAATTCTTATCTCACTCGGGCAGATCTGATCTCAGAATAGGCAAATTCTACCTATTCTGATCTCACATTACGGTCCTCGTGAGGCTCCTTCCCCCGGCTTCACCTGCTGCCCTGGAATTGACCATCCCTCCGATCGGGTGTTCGCGGCCACTAATCCAGCTTCCTCTGCAGACAGCTGCATAAATTGAATCAGGCAGACTGCCTTCCCGTATTCACAGATTGCTCCGTCTCCGGCCCCCAGAGATCAATGAGGACAGGCAGTGCCGTATCCCGTTTCTTGTATCCTCCACGGGGCTAAACTAGATAGCCGACACTGGGCGGCAGACATCTTACTCGAATGATGGCATCTTAGAGGCAGCAACCCTTAGCAACTCACGTGCGGCACCTCCGCGTCTCCAAAACGACGGGCTACACAGAACAAGGTTATGACCTTCGGCTTCAGTGGTTTCCTGGACATGCTCAGTCACCGACACAACTGCGGTAAAGTTGACAGAGGAAGCGCATGAGATGGCACTAGTGAGCGTTGATATATTTCAATCTTAAGCGAAGCCATGTAGTCTTCACATGAGTAGTCCGCTAGACCAGAGGACAGCTCAGTGACAGCAGGCTTGGCCGCCTCTCCCAACTCAACATAAGCCGGTTCGCGCCCATGCATTCCTCTTGCGACTTCGGGTCGGTCGGTTTGCTGCTGCACAGTTCATAAGTTACGCACATACGACTTTTAGTATCCGCAGACTGCGCAAAATACCGAGACACTTCAGAGTCATCGAGGAGCTTATACCGCGATTAGCGGTCCACTACACTGCGCCGCAGAGCGCCACGCCCTTGCCATGGATTCAGCTGCTTTCCGTCGGAACACCTGGACACTTTCTTTTCCCGAAGGAACCATCACTGCTCCACCACTAAACGCGCCGAATTCTCCACCGCAGGAGGGCAATCGTCTTAGAGATCCAGAGAACACGGCCTCTCAGGGACTGTGTCACTTTCTCCCCTGCCCCACCCCCTCGACCTTCCTTTTTGTCTCCTTATACGAGTCTTCGCTATTCTTTCCTTCCGTGTGCGAGTTCATATGTCCGTGTCCTCAAATCAGGGGTGAAATATCCGATGTGTAGCCTTCCCTCCTTTTTCCATGCAATAAATACGACAGCTACTACCGCGCTGAAGTTGCCCGCGGTTTTTTGCATGGAAGTTTTGCATCATGCGGGCAGTCTTAACTGAATAGTAGTCCGCCTGTGACATAGTGCCGCGGTGCCCAGCGTCACGCAGCGAAGCTGTACGATCTAAAAAGTCACCACGTTACTTACGAACAGTATTTGCCAAAATATATCGTCTACGCTTCTCATCCGATCGTTGTCACCACTGCCACTTCAACCAAGTGCAAGGCCCGTAGATGGCAAAGTTCACCAATCAACCAGAAAGAAAGAACCTCGTCCGAAATTGTTCCTTTTAGGGATTTTGCTCACGGAGGCAGTAAATTATTAGTTCCCAGGCGGGCATCTCATGTGCGGTCAATACTTCGTTCCAGCGCGCTCGACAGACAGCACCCCTAATCGACCACTAACGCTTTTGAGAGGCCGGTGAAATAGTGTTCTTTTTTTGCAATAAATGAGGCTGAGTGAAGTAATGGACAGAGAAGCCAATAA
Source organism: Haemaphysalis longicornis (assembly GCF_048455015.1). Taxonomy (NCBI): domain Eukaryota; kingdom Metazoa; phylum Arthropoda; class Arachnida; order Ixodida; family Ixodidae; genus Haemaphysalis; species Haemaphysalis longicornis. Next base: position 430,600,912 of record NW_027526203.1, read on the forward strand.
ATTTTGTTCATTAACTTGCCGCCACTTTGTCGCATACGTAAAAACCAGCCACGAAGAGAATTTCAGCACTTTGTTTCGAAATAAGTGCTCGCCCACCGCACCGTTTTCGTCCAGTCTTCACCTTCCCCTGTAGTAAATTTATTTTAGAACTTCGCAGATATGATAAGCAAAAACTAATACATAGTGCACATGATGTATTCCCACGGGGTCAAAAATACCACAACTTCGAAACGCTGTCTTTTATCACAACAAATGTCTACAGAATACACACGAATCTAAAAGCGGTCAAGAAACAAATGAAGATATTGAAGCTTCTAGCGACATTAAACGGCAGGTCTATACGAAGTCTTAGCAGAAAGTAAAGGTTTTATGCTTTCAAACCATGTGGTTGGTCGAAGTGAATTTCGAGGGCAGACGGCAGTAGGCACAATGAACTGCCCTGTGTGCCGTGGTAAAGGGGCCGGTATTTTTTTTTTTTTTTTCCTGTTCCGAAACCTCATTGTGTGCAGCAGATCGTAAGTCGGCAGGCTGCGAGAGCGGCTCTGCTTCCAACTCCCTTACCTCTCTTGAATTGCAATCGACCTTGATAATAACATCGCCTTTACATGGTGCCACAGAGTAAAAATGCTCGAAGGTTGAGAATTTTTGAGAATTTTTGAGAATCCCAGGTTGATCGTTTCGCCTGCGACAAAAGCACACTGCATCGAAATCCGTTACCTGCTCCCTGCTCATATTTATATATATATATATATATATATATATATATATAGTCGTGAAGTGGAGTCCTTAGTTGCTGCAGGAATACGCACAAAGTAGAAGTACGCTCTTCGGAGACTTTATTTCCAACGTTTCGACCTGAGACAGGTCTTCCTCAGGAAGACCTGTCTCAGGTCGAAACGTTGGAAATAAAGTCTCCGAAGAGCGTACTTCTACTTTGTGTATATATATATATATATATATATATATATATATATATATATATATATATATATATATATATATATATATATATATATATATATATATATATATATATATATATATATATATATATATATATATATATATATATATATATATATATATATAGCGTCTACGTAAGCGAACTGAGTTGAGAGTTGAGCGCGAGGCGAAAAGTGTTCCCTATAAGCAGCTTTTGATCGCAAATATCGATAAAAAGAAGCGCTTCCCTCCCCTCAGCACTCCTAGGAGGCATTGGCAGAAATACAATAAAACAACACCGGCATGCAGAACTTTGGTGGGCCCTGTCTTTGTGGAGTTGCCCTTTCCACGACGCTCCAAGAGAAAGTTTATGCTGCAGGGCGAAGTCGTGCTGTGGGTGTAGCCACTTGCTGCCCTTCCTCTGCACCCGGAGGCGAGGTGGCGGAGAAAAAAAAGAAATAAGGCGCAGCACGCAAACCGAGTGGTTGTGCTGCATAAAGGAATAGCGCCCTCATTAGTTGGCCGCTCGGAGGTGGTCTTCGCTTTGTTCCTCCATCTCTCCTGCCTGAAATAGGTGCAGCTGGAACAAAGCAACGTAGGTGAACTACTCCCGTACGGGAAACCGACGCGTTCTGTGTAGTTGCCGCTAAAAAATAGAGCATGTTGTACCCCCGGCAGCACAAAAGGCGGAATACTCATTGTTTCGATGCCGTCGCTTTCTGGAGCCCCAGAGCATTAGCAGTAATCAATTGTCCATTGCAGGTTATAAGAGGAGGTCTCGAGACTTGTACTTAAGCGCCAATTGTTGCTATAGCACCCTCTTTTTACGCCGCTTTAATGTATCGACGCGAGGGCGTCCCTAGTGGGCGCACCTTGTCGGTTTAGAAACCAAAAGGACTGCGAACAACTATTTTGTTTTCTTCTTCTCGAGCCCAGTTTGACGCCCCCAATGCACCGCCATTTCGCGACCATACAACATATTAGTCACTGGGAGTTGGGCGCCTTTATACAAGGCTGCAAACATGCCGGAACTCCGTTCGGCACGTAGGCGTGTACAGTTGCATAGAAAGGAGTTATGTCATGCTGAATTCAGAATACCGCCGCGGTGGCTCAGTGGCTAAGGCGTTCTGCTGCTGAGCACGATGTCGCGGGTTCGATTCCCGGCTGCGGCTGCGGCTTTTCCGATGGAGGCGAAAAGCAAAAACGCCCGTGTGTACGAGATTTCGGTGCATGTTAAAGATCCCCAGGTGGTCAAAATTAATCCGGAGCCCTCCACTACGGCGCGCCTCATCGTCTGCGTTGCGTCGGCACGTTAAACCCTACAATCAATCAATATCGCAAGGTATACCGTTCCTTGAAGCCAAAAAAAAAAAAAAACTAAGAATATATTGCAGTCGAGCTGTGTTTTAGTTCACAAGGCGCGATACACGCGTTTAGGCGGCAAGAAAAACTTTCGCTATGCCGGTTTTCCGCGCCGTTTTACGTATACGGTGCCCCGTGAGTAATCAGAAGTTTTAGCGATTTTCTTAAACATTGTATTCACTTCGCCGCTTACACAGTTGGGAGATTCAGCAGGTGCAGTGGGGTGGGTAATTGTAAGATAGGCTATATATTCCGCATGTGGGAAGTTGGGGTGGCCAGTTCTATAAGTGACAGTCAGCCCACATGGAAAGTCTCGTTAGTTACTAACCATTTCTTTCTAAACCAGAGCGCCTTACAGCCCGTGTTACGGTTAAAATTTTAAGCGGAATTCAGAGCGGAAGCATCCTAAGGCACGGAGAAAAGCTTTCAGAAACGAAAATGCACGATATTAATTTTCGGCATCCCGGCTTTCCTTTTTTTGTTGTTGTTGAGATGTAGGCCTGCGTGTTGTCATTTGTAATATAGTAAAGTTATTGGCGTAGGAAGTCAGTGATATCGCTTCTAATATTATTACGGTAAACTCCCGTTAAGACGAATTTAAAGGGATGGTGAAAATTTGTTCATATTGTCATAAATTCGTCTTAAGCGGACGTTTTCTGCGTTGTAGACGTTACAAGAGAACAAAAATGTTGTTCGCCTTAACCGAGTTTGTCTTAATTGGAGTCTACTGTATTATTATTAGTCACCGCTTACGAATTACTTAACTCTTTTTCCTTAACGTAGATACTTCATTTGTTGACCTATTACTCAGTTACTTGCGCGTGCGAACCTGGTACGCTAATATTACCGGCCAGCAATCCTATTGCTACTGTGCCTCAAATGGTGTGCCGCAGGGGCCCGTTTTAGGCCCGCTTTTGTTCTCTTTATTTGTCAATGACGTATCGGCGGGTATAAAGCATTCATCCTTTTATTTTTTATTTTTTACTTTCGCGGATGACATAAACATTTTAAGGAAGTTTTATGTCTCAGCGAATGTAGACATTTGCAAAATGACGTCGATGCATTTGCTCACTAGCGCAAAGAGAGAAAACTGGTAGTGAACGCGGGGAAGAGCAAAGTGTTGTCTTACACGCGTAAAAAAGAATGCCTGATGTTTCAATACTCTGTTCATAATGTTACTTTGCCTCGAATTGTAATGACAAGTGATCTTGGTGTGCTCTTTGACAGCCAGCTGACCTTTACACCGCGTGTTAGGTTCATTAAACCGCGAGCTCTCCGCCACTTGGGCATGGTTTGCAGGATATCTAGAGAGTTCCGTTGTTCAACATCCTTCCTGAAACTGTACTACTCCACTGTGTGTCGTCCCGTGCTGGAATATGCCTGGGTTGTCTGAAACGGCACGTGCATATCTAACAGCGTGGTTATTGATAAAGGGCAAAATAAGATTTTTCCGATACTTGGGCATCCCTTCTTTCGGGAGTATCACCATCTTCATGACTCAGTACCACAATATTCGGGAGTGCTGCCTGATCTAAAGGCTAGGCGCGATACCGCTGACCCCCCTATTCCTTTTTGCGCTAATCCATGAATAAATTAACAGTGCGGATCTTCTTTCTGAGCTGCCGCTTACAGTTCCTCTTAAAACCACGAGAATATGTCATCCTTTTCGTACTCTCAGCGGCTGTAACAGGCACTGTCCGCTATTACGGCAGACAGCATATAACATTTACTCTACTGCTAGATACCTTTTTATGGGCGAAGCCCCTTAGGGGCTGGGGCTGTTGGCATCTCCTGTCGTCGCCGTCGTAATTGTCGTCTAATGCAGTCACGGTACTAATACACCGGGAAACTCGTTTACGCCTCGCGCTAGAATGTAACGCGTACTAAAAAATTAAAGCCGTTCCACTCAATGTGAAAGCTGTCGGAAGTGCAGAGCAGTGATTCGCCATAATGGGCTGTAGCGCCGTTATCCGCTCACTGCCAGCACCCAATGCAAATCAAATTCCCCGCCTTCGCTGTGCTCGCGCGCCCCCGGCCTGAAACTGCGCCAGCGGGAGTTAAGTTCTTTTTGTGCTTGCTTTTCTTCCCGCACGTGCCGGCGTTGTACTCCCACTTTTTTTCGCTGGCTATCGTTAAAGCCAACACAACGAGCGTTCGTAACTAAATGAACGCGGGTGCTGCCGGTTAATTACGTTTATTTTCCCCTAAATGTACCTACAGTTTTCTTCGCGCTAAACAACGGGGAAATGTATGCCAAGCGCCAGCTGTTCACGAGTTTCGAACGCTTATGACTATATAAACCGCTTGGCTTTCGAAGCCTGTGGGTTGCGCCGTGACGACAGAGGCTACGACGGAACGCCGGCTCTACTTGGGTCCAGCGAGCGAGCTACGACGACGAGCGAGCTCCAGGGAAGAATCTGTCCGTACGTCCAATGTCGTCAAGGTGCACAACCAACTTTCTTCCGCTCGTCGTAGCCTCCGTGGTGGCGCAGCAGCCAAGGGCAAGATAACATGGCAGGCGTTTTTACCCTCGTCTGATTGCAGGATCCCTGGCACGGAGCGAATTTCGTGTATACGATACGCAGCCACCTTCACGACGAAGCCCGACGTTTGCGTTTTTATGTGGCATCGGCCGCATGAGTGAGCCACGCATGACAGCGAGGCTTTTCTAGATAAAAAGTTATGATTGATTGATTGATTGATTGATTGATTGATTGATTGATTGATTGATTGATTGATTGATTGATTGATTGATTGATTTATTGGTTGTGGTGTTTAACGCACCGAAGCTACACCTGGGCTATGGGGCGCGCCGTAGTGGAGGGCTCCGGATTAATTTTGACCACCTGGGGATCTTTACGTGCGCCGAAATCTCGGCAAATTTGAAAAAAATTGGGCCCATCTCCCCACGAGGGGGGACTCGAGTAAATGCGTCGCGTAGGGGGTTGGTGTATTGCGTTAACGTTAGTCTTTGGGGGGTGGTGGTGGGGTGGTAGTGAATGTGGTAAGTATTATTGCTTATTACTATTAATTATTATTATTTCTTTCATATATTAATTATTACTTTCGTGATTTTGCGACTCGAGTCCCCCCTCGTGGAGAGATGGGCCCAATTTTTCTTTTTTTTTGTGACGCAAGTGAAGGCAAGGAGTAGGTTGTTGTAAGTCGTTATTTATTTATTTGTTGCTGTTGTCGTTGTATTGGACCCTGAGAACGACGGCTTTGTGGTCGCTAAAGTGTACTGTTAAGGGGTCTTTAAGCAGTGGTCGTGCGTTGCAGCAACTGGTGAATACGATATCGATGCAACTGCCATGGATGGTGGTGGGCTGTTTGTTGTTGCTGACGTTGCTGCTGTCGTCGTCGTCTTTGCCAGTGGCGTTGCCGGTGGCGTATGCTTCTTGACGTAGTTTGAATGAGTCAAGGATATAAGGCGCGTTCGTAGCCTTTGATTCTGTGTCGGTTTTGTGGCGCAGTGGGAAGAGTACCGTGTACCTCGCGTTCCGCCCACAGGGTCGTGGGATCGAAACCAAGCGCCGATAACTATTATTTTTTTATAGTGTAGGGGGAGGGGTGGGGACGGACAACAACGCTGCACCTGTTGTTGAGAGCGAGGAGGGTACGGGGGAGAGACGCGCACCTGCGCCTCGCCGCGACGCGCATGCGCAGTGAGCGTGTGGACGCCGCCGCCGACGGTCGAGGGACATCGTGCGACTTAAGCCCGTTCTACATGGAGCGAATTTCGCCTGCGAATCCGCTGGAACGAACATTCGCACTTGCGAAGTTCGCAATGCCTGGAATTGTCGTATACATGGGGCCTGCGAACACCGCGATTTTCGCATTTCAGATGCGCCTTGTTTGCAGACTGAATTAAGTTTGCCACCAGCAAAGGTGTTGTGATTTTAACCAGGGTGGTTTTATTTTACTATCTTGGCAAGTTGTTTCTGCCTGGTTTGCGGTAAATATAAGTTTATTTGCGGTTTTATATAAGAATCGCCAATTCTTTATCAATATACGCACACACAGCAGAGAAGACAAACGTTTTGGTGTGCCCGCGTTTTTGTCGCGCTCATACAAGCAACGCCATCTGGTTTCCAAGCGTGCAAGTGGTGCCGAGCTGTGCTCCTATTGGCCGCAGGTCCGGCCCCTCTACGCCGCACACGCCGCACGAGCGGCGTTTGCTCGACCGCTTCAAATGTTTGGCACTTTGCCGCAGCAACGAAAAAAGGTGGTTTTGCCGCTCGAGCGGCGCCGCATCAGCGAATTCGCAGGCGAAATCGCTCCATGTAGTACGGGCTTAAGAAACGCTCCGCGTTTAAAAAAAGTGTCGCGTATGAATGCGGCCTGTCAACGGAAGTTGCGAGCCATCGTAAAACAAATAGGCCGACTTTAAGCGTGGGTGGCCGTAAACAAAGACTGTAACTATACTCGGGTACAAGTTGAGAACGCACGAGGTCGCGGGTTCGATTCCCGGCCGCGGCAGCCACTTTTCTGATGGAGGCGAAAAGCAAAAACGCCCGTGTGTACGAGATTTCGGCGCACGATAAAGATCCCCAGGTGGTCAAAATTAATCCGGAGCCCTCCACTACGGCGCGCCTCATCGCCTGCGTTGCGTCGGCGCGTTAAACCCCACAATCAATCAATCAATCAATCAATCAATCAATCAATCAATCAATCAATCAATCAATCAATCAATCAATCAACAAGTTGAGAACAGCAAGAGCTCATATCTGCACCACTTCGCCGCAGCGACAGCCTCATGACGTCGACGCATCCGCGCGTTTTGAAGGGACAATGCGCTAAAGGCGTAACGTCCTGTGCTTTCCTCACCCAGGCTGTCGTCGCTGCAGTAATTTATAAGCCGATTAAATAAAAAAATTACTGTGGTTGATTGCTCTGTCATAAGAATCGGTAAAACACGACAGTGAAATGTGCAGCGAAATCTGCAGCTGAGCATGATTTGGGGGTCGGCGGCTGTCTTGTGGGTGTGCTTGGCAAGCGACGTCCTGCTGGCAGGTCGCTTCGGCAAAGGTGTACTGACGTCATTTCCGTGATGGATATGACGTCAGTGAAATGTTTGTCTATTTCGTCATAAAACACTTTCATGTTAAAATATAACCCCCGAAAACCAACAACCGTAAGTATAACGTACTCGTTAGCCCTAAAGGTTGCTTCCCCGTAAGAAGACTCTTTATGCAGGGGTGCACCCTTTACAGGCCGTTTGCTTCGTTGTGTTAAATTTACAGCGCAATAAAGACAGACCCAAGTACAAGTAACGGACATACGCAGCGCTGACTTCCAACTGATACTTTATTGACACGGGAAAAACATTTATGCATGCAAGATATAGTGAAACTACAGCATAAAAGCACACAAACAAGACAAACAAGATATCAAATACACTACACTTTATCTGCCCGCCGTTTGTGCACGGCCACTCACTCGCTTGACGAAAGATAGCGCCGCTTTCTGCTGGGAAGACGCCAAAGAAAATGCATTCCGTGAGCTCCAACAACGCGTGAAGCTGAATCAGGGCAGAATTTCGGGAGCATGATGATGCTGGTGTAAAGTGGATATTGAGACCCCTGGAACGGGCAGTGTTACGATTCAGAGCGCCGAAACCCTGTGCGTGAGTGCTACAAGTTGGTGTAGTGCGGTGAAGTTATCCTATGCTTTGCCGGAAAGCCCGCCGTTCCTCGAACATGTTACTACATGTGCCTGCCGCGCGGGGCCCGCTGGCGGTGACTCAAGCTGCGGCAGCTTCAAAAATACAAAACAAACCATTCTAGCGGGGGCATATACAGACGTGCATCTGTGAGCGGACGCCGCTCGCCGAGATCTCCTCTCCCCCCTTTCTCAGATCAACGTGCGCCGCTACCGCCGGCTCTCACGAACCCGCGAAAAGTGTTCGTGTGTGTCTGTACTGTGTTCGGCCCGTGTGCAAAGCACTGGGAAAGCTGTTTGACCGTTAGTGCTTCGGGTTATAAATACGCGATTCCTCCGAGCGCACTATTCATTCGATCAGCAGCATCGAATCCTGCTGCTCTGTTCGAGTCATGGTGTAAGCTCACCCGGAAGGGTGCTGTTCCTGTATCGTCGCTGGTCATCTCTCGCCATACAGTAAACCAGTTAAGTTGTGCCTTCGGCTTTTGTCGACAACACCAAGGCAGCTGCTTCGGTTTGCCGCTCGTACACCACGCTACCCATACATGACGGAGGCGACGAAGCCCGGTTCGGGGGCGCCTTCGCCAATGTAACAGCAGCCATCATGCATGCCACGCTTAAGGGCTCCCGTGACGTGCCGCCTCCCGTCTGGAAGAAGGCGTAAAAAACGCACGCGCAGTCGACCGTGTGTTCGCCGTCCCGGCAGCGTAGCGGAATGCGCTAACAGTCTCTGTCTTTTCCGCTGCCTGTTCCGTATATATGTCCTCATAGCAAGTAGGTGACCACTATGAGGCAGTCTTGTGGTTCTGTTTCACACCAATGCACTCGACAGACCAATTCGTGCAGCCAACAATAGAATTTTGGCGAATAACGGTATCGAACATACCTGTTGACTTGTCTCAAATGGTCGGTCTGCGCTGTGGCACAATAACGCAATGAACGCGTGACGTTCTGTACTGTGCCACAGCGCAGATCACATGCTTGAGTCAAACTGTATGCACGTCGCTGTAATTTGCCTAATTTCTTTTGTTTCGGGCATGGATTAGTCACTCGAGTGCATTGCGGGAAAGCTGAACTACGGGACTGGCACTCTAATGTCTAACACTGGACAGCCGCACGCTCAAAGCCGGTTAGAAAAACGGCCACTGACATATGCTGCTACTGCAACTACATCGGAACGCTCGAGAATCTCCGCTGCCCCGACCACGGATGCAGCCCGTACAGCTCCTTCAACATTTTGCCCATCTTCAGCTTCCAGCGGACTCCATGGAATTACTCGTTTCTAACCGGCCCAGCTTGCGAGTGCGATAGGGTTCACTTCTGTAAGCCATTCCCGCTTGGTACTGGGATCACTGAAGGCATCGAACGTGTCTCTCACTATAGACAGCTTCACCTGCAATTTCTTTCTCCGTCTCTGCCGAGAATCCTTACGTGGCCTCTCCACTTCTTCAAATGTGCTTCGTGCTCTCCCACTACCCCTTGAATTTTTGTTTTCCACATTGTTGCAGTTTCTATCGTTTTTTTTTTTACTTTCTCCGCCATGATCTGTCATACCGCCTGTTTTCATCTACCCTTTTTCTTTTTACCGCTACTCCACTTCCGCCGCAGTACAGTTCAAATGTCTATCAACAGATGATACAGTTACGATGCGATGGACTTTTCCTTTACGTTTAACGCAATCCACCCAATGTACCCCTGTAAGATACCTCGAAAAGTAAGATGTAGTAGTCAAGTGCTGTTGCTGCCTTTCCTCAGCAGCTGGATCGTTTTCTTCATACTGCGCACAAAATACGTCGTTGTAATGGAGTTACAGCATAACAGTTCCCGAAGTATTCCTTCAGCCGCCGCATAATATCGCAGGTGGATCCGCCTAGCTATCACTGTGGTCCAACGGGGGAGGGGATTTATCAGGTTAAAGTTTTATAACGCATTAATCTCTCGTTAAAATTAATTCTACGGACGATGGGAAATGCAATACAAACGATAATTCGATTAGAACGATAGACGCATTAGTATTACAATAACGGCATGCCCTTGGAAATGCAAAAGATCACAGCGGAAGACTTGAGCAAATGCATAATGAATGAAAGAAACCTTGCTGATTAACTACATATATCCTCGCTGAGGCGCAAAAGAGTTTAGTTTGCCGTGCTTCCTGCTGCAGCCTCACGCACCGAATGAGGACGCCATCACCGCACTCCAAAGGAGTCAAAGAATGCCCAGTATCTCTCCAGGCGTCTCACGGTCCTTCATCTGACATATCTTTGTCTTCTCAGCGTCCACAACGGTTCGGAAACAGAGGGGCCCTCAACGTCAAGCGCGCACGAGTCCAAGTCGTTTTCCAAAGTTGCACTATATGATCCCGTGCGCTGTTATGGGAAGGTCGCTGCGCATCTCGGTGTCATCCGCTGGCTTATCAAGCACGTGTGCGTGTCGTGAGAAAAGAAAACGTGCGTGAAGCAGTTCGCATACTTTCTAGCTGCCAGTTTTTTAACAGCGGAGCTGTTTAAGCTTGACTTCCTTCCGTTCCAGGCGTCGATGAAAACTCGGCTCAAATGACAGAATAAAAGGAAATGCTAGGCCGAGAAGTTCGAAGGAAAGCCACGAGGAAGTAAGGAGCCGACGAGCATGTGTGGGGAGCGCCCGTCGCGGCGCAGATATTCGAGTGGGGATGCGCGCGTGGGGGTTTGGCTGCGCCTAGTGATGACGTAAGCTCTGGCGTGCAGGTGCTCTCCTAGTTGGGGGGGAGACGGCGTGTGCTCGTCGGCATCAGTGTCCGATATACCGACAAGATGGGCACAGCTGAGAAAATCCGACTTAAAGCTATAGTAATGACCACCAGTTCCGCTGCTTCCTCAGTCTTCGCATCTCAATTGCAAAGGCGGCGGAATTTGTTTTCGGTCACAGAATCGTCATAAAGAAAGGCACATGTAGGAGCCAATATATCTACAAAAGTATTCGATTTCTATCGACTACTACACTACTGACAACTCTGCGTTTGCAAAGCGACTATAAACTCTACGACATTTCTGTGGTTTAGCTTCATCACAATGCACTCGAGGGACCAATCCGTGCTCCTGACAACGAGAATTCGGCGCATTGCAGCAGCGTGCAAACAACTGGGCCCCAAAACGTGATCTGGGCTGTGGCACTGAGAAATGCAGAACAGCATGCCTGCTAATATTGCCATGCACAGCGAATGTCGAGTCAAAGTGTATGCCGGGCATCATCATTCGTCGAATTCGCTTCGTTGCTCACATGTACTTTTCACTCGGGTATATTGTGCTACAGTCGACTCCCATTGATACGAAGTCAAGGGTTCCCCCAGACACCTCGGATTAACCAAACTTTCAATTAAACAAAAAGCATAAGAACAGCATTTTTTATTAGTCCGCATCAGGTCTCCCTTCCCGATTTCGTTCAGAATCTTGACTTTCGTCGCCAAGTCGAGCAGACGACACGGGTTGCCATGATAGTTTAGACTTATGGCCAAAATCGAAGCCTGAAGCGTCCACCACACGAACTGCTCACACGACTCTGTGCACAACAAAGAAGGTTGAGGGCTTCAGAGGAGAGAGAGGCCTACGCTGGCGTGAATCTCAACTGACCCGCTGCTACATCAACTGTGCGCTACCTCGGTTGCGATGGCGCCGACAGGGAACACGGCGTTTCTTTATTTTCTTTTCTTTTTTTCACTTGCAAATTTTGAACTTTATCGAAAAGCGGAGGTCACCTTGATGCTCTTTATTCGAAATAACTTAAATTTAACTGATGTAGTAGGTTTTAGCTTCGGGTTATCGGTCAATCTCTTCTATTGGATGGCATTGTAACATGGCCAGGACCAGCGGACACCCCTTCTAACTGACCGAAAATTCCAATTAAGCGACTTCGAATTATCGAGAGTCGACTGTATATCGGAATCACGCGAATGTCTTCCATTATGCCAGAAAAATAAAGGATGCGCAGTCAATTGTTCGCCCTGGACGGCTTCTGTCCGCAATGTCACGTTGGCAAGCAAGAATAGAAAGAAAAAAAAAAAACTCGCTCTTAGGTAAAGAGCCAGTTGTTCTATTTTCGCTGCGTGAGGTGTTCCGTGCTTCTGTCCGAGGCCAATGACCACGACTGCCTTGTTCAAAAGCTCGGTAAGAGAGGAGAAAAGTTTTCTTCGTCTTTTGTAACTGATTCGAAAAAATCATGATCTGGGGTAGACAAAGCACAGCGACCACTGTAGCCGAAGGTTCGCTCCGCTTCGTACTTTTAAATTAATTATAAAGGGCTGCGTACCACCGAGATAACATTTGGAGCGGATTATACGCAAGCACCCTCGGGCATTTGTTTCCAAGAACAAAAGAGTAGTTAATGCGGCTACGTGCAAGTGGGCTCCCCGAGGCATTGTTTAGGAGCATCGGCGATCGGTGCTGTGGCGATGGTCTAAACGCAGCGCGGTCCTGTGTGGGCGAGCCCCGCGCCCATAATCGCGCGAGCGAAAAGATTTTTGATGGCGTCCTCCTAAAGCGCTACATTACCTCTAAGAAGCTCCAGACAGAGTTTTCTGTGTTTTAGCACTTAGCAGCGTCGACATCCTGAAGATTTTAAGAGGCCTTTGGGTAAATCGTCTCTTTTACGATAAGAGCTGAGTGCTTGGCGGAAAGTCCGCTATTCCCTATTTTTTGTACTTCATCGATTTAAAACCAAGAGAAAGGTTCAGGCGTTTCCGGCGTACCAAAAATACCTGCGGTAAAAACACAGCTATTGCTACACTCCCCTCGTCCTCCTGCGCCGAACACCGCTTCCCTCCAATGGGGTGGGGCCCTTGCCTACCCCCTCACGGTTACGGCGCGCTTCACATAGAACGGTTGCAAAAAAACAGGCTTGACTTATTAGACGTTTTAGGTACATATTTCGTTCATATCTCGAAAAGCAGCAAGGCGTGACGCCAGGTATACGCCATGTGAAAGAAAGGAACTGCGCCACACCGCGTTTACCACCTTGCCCCTTTATTACTGTTCTAACCAAAAACGGCAAAGTATTGCAAGGAGGCACAGCCATTACGTGTTAAGCAAGGCCGAACGATAGTTGCTGGTCCGCGAGCGCACTTGAAAAAACGCCATTTTGTGGAGACCAAAAGCGAGTTTGATTTAGTGACATTTCACAACTTGTGGTGTACTGCATCCGAATAAAGACACTACATGCAATCTTTTCTAGTGACGTGCAGCCCCAGACCTGATACCTCACGTCATACTTGTACGTTTACTTTATTACTTTCGATCAACCAGATTAGAGCTTTAAAGGAGCCATGAAGAGAAAACAAAAGTTTGTTTTATTCGAAAGATTAGGTGTTTCATAGTACCCTAAGCGCTTTCACGGAAGCAAATGATGCTTTATTCACTGAGAAATAAGGCAATTTAAGCCAAAATTTTAAATCTCCCGCTAAAATTGCACATTTCGTGACGTGAACAATGGCGTCATACGAGCCGGTCCATGAAACAGATACTTAGTATGTCGACTCCATATAGCACCCACACGCGGGAATCAAACAGGAACCGGAACTCGTGCCGAAACCGAGACGGCGGCTATTTTAAAAATACTGGTAAAACCTAGTGCACCCGCAGCCCTAGTCATGGAATCGCCTGATCCGGAGAACAAAACTCGCGCCGAGAAGCTCGGGCTTGCATTTAACAACCTCACACCACTTGAACGCTCAATGCTTCTAAGTGCACGAGCGGCAGGAGTTGTGGGATACGCGGATGGACCGGAAAGCGACCATTCCGCGATAGCCACAACAGACGAACGCCCAGCCGTCGGCACCGCTGCCTCGTCAGCCCCGTCGCGACGGACGAATACAGACTGGTACGTATGTGCCGTATTTTTATTACGGTTAATAATAGTTCAATTTCAGTAGCAGTATCGCTTGTGCCAGTTGGCCGGTGTCGTGTATGTTAAGCCGTTCGCGCGAGCTCTCTGCTCCGCCCAGAAAGATACGAGCGTCAATACGCGGTGTGTACGGCATTTTTTTCCCCAAGGTCAGAGCGCTTTGACGGCGATTTGACGAAGTCGGCGACGAGCGCCAGCATGTCCCAGGAGTGAGCTAACGTAAGGGTCGCTGCCGTAATCACTTCCTCGGAAATGAAGCGAGCACACTCGTACTTCCTTTAGCTCTCTTTCTCCTCCGTTTGCAAAGTTCACAAAACGTAGCCACTTGCTTCACCGAGGTTCGTCGTTGGGCAGCACATGAAAGGAGATCTCCTCACCGGCGGGGATGTCGCACTCCCTCGACGATTTGCCGGTACTACATGGGCATTTCAAAACGCAGCAACGAAAGTTCATTGTAAAGTACTCGAACAAACTGAAGTTTTCAGTGGTTGTAAACTAGAAACGAGCTCCTAACAACAGCAGCAAGCCAACACCATTCCGAAACTTCTGCGACGACTGTCACCATCTCGTCGCTGCTTGATGTTCCTTATTCCCCTCGTTTCTATTTTTACCTTTGCTGGTTGGCGATATGACGGCCAACCTCCTGTGTAGGGATTACGATACCAAGCAAGGTCGCGGCTGTGCGTGCTGGGACGGTTCGTTGGCCCCGAAGAGCCTCGAACCCGAAAATTCGTCTGCGCGACGGTGGCGACGGCGAGATGTCGAGTTCGGCTGGCGGTAGTTTCGTGCGCATTGGCATACACGCTTGCGCGTTTATTCGGAACTTCAACCGTTTACTCCACCGTTCTTAGTGTCATAAAAGGAATGTGCAGTATGTTTAACGGGCATTCAGCTCACTATGCAAACTGGTAAGCCCTGCCTAACTTGCGTTTGCTTTTTCCGGCCTCCGCCAATCGCAGAGCATTCTCGTGTGACATCATAGGTTCTGTTGCGGGAAATGAGCTGGTGGGTCGCATGGTCATTCCCTTTTTTCCTAATTATGTAGCTTATTTGAGCGAAGTTTGTGTTAAAAGTGGTGTCAGTATGGTTCTAACGAGGCAATCTTTCGAATGAACCAAACTTGTGTTTTCTCTTCATGGCTCCTTTAACACACCATTACTTCATTTCAGTTTCTGTTTACTGCTCATACAAGAGTTCACTGCGCATGTGCGAGCCAGTTGTTACCGAGAGCGGGCACTCACCGGCACGTGTTTTGCCGTCGCCGCCGTGCTGCCTGCGCTGACAAAGCATGCACATTCGCGTCTTGATTACAGCAAAACCCCTTCTATCCGCGCCTAATGCTGGTTGGTTGGTTTGGCTTAACGCACCGACGTAAAGGAGGCTATGAGGCGCGCCGCAGTGGAGGGTTGCGGATTAATTTTGACCCCCTGGGGATCTTTAACGTGCGCCCAAATCTCGTACACACGGGGCGTTTTTGCTTTTCGCCTCCATCAAAAAAGCGGCCGCCGCGGCCGGGAATCGAACCCGCGTCCTCGTGCTCAGCAGCGCCTAATGCTTTGTACAATAAAAGAAATATTTGTTGATGTTGTTTACCAATTGAGTGTTGGTAAACGATTCCGAGGAGCACATCGAACGACGAAATTTATCAGATGGGCGAGCAATATGGGCGCCCTCAATTTTGCTAAGCCTCACCCGCCTCAAATACTGTATTTATTCGATTCTAAGCACCCCCTTTTTTTTCCAAGATCGCAATGCCCAAAGTCAGGGGGGGGGGGGGGGGGGGTGCTTAGGTTCGAAAAATCTCAAATGACGTCCCCCCACGTACATACTAACTTTTCCCGGCAATAGCTAGACGATACAGGCGCAAGGAATAATGTTTTATACAGCAAACATTTAAAATAGTAAGCACTTCCCGCTTACATCTGATACTCAGTCACTGCCGCTACCACTCGAGTGTGTAGCACCACTTGCGCCGTTGCTCTGAGTACCTCACAGCAGGTTTTGCTCCATCAAACATTTCTTTTAAATGAATCAAGTGCAATGAAAGGCTCAAGAACAGAGCGAGAAAGCGCGGTTGGTGGCCTGGGTCGTATTAACTCTTTAGTCTGGACAAGACGGCCTTCCTCGCAGTAAATGGGGTGCTTAGATTTGCACGTAAACTTTTTTAGATGCAAAGCATCTCTTGCTCTCGGCTCCGTTGTCCGTCGTCCGTCGTCCATCAATCCGCCGGCCCAAGAAGACACCGGCAACACTGCCGCTCCAGGAGCCCTTTAAGGGGAAGCGTGCTCGTCTCGTGCCGGCCAGGAAGACACCGGCAACGCTGTCGCTCCAGCCATAGAGTTTCTCACTAGTTCTATGGCTCCAGCATCTCATGGTCGGGGCTATGTCCCTCCCTTGTTGTGGCGCCGTCCACACCCCCACGGCGCATGCTCGGCTCATCTCGGGCCGGCCCAGGAAGACACCGGTAACACTGTCGCTCCAGGAGCCATTAAAGGGTAAGACACCACCGGGCGTTCAGCAAGCCGAGCATGCGCAGTGGGGGTGTGGACGGCGCAACAACGACAAGAGAGGGACATAGCCCCGTCGCATCTAATAAAATTACACCATCTTCCCGTAGGTTAACCCTGAGTAGTATGCGAAATAGTCATGGACTCAACGCAATTTCCCATTTCGTAGTTCCGGTAAGTGAAAAGTGTGGTAGTCACCATGGAAACCAAACTGTAAATATAACGGTAGCTACGTACCTCAACTTAACGGAAACGACGAACCGAAAACTAATGGGCACTTGAATCGACCCCATGGCTGCTCTGCGTACTACTCAGGGTTCCCCTACGGGAAGATGGTGTAATTTTTTTCCATTTTTTTTTTCTGTAAGTAAGGGAGGCGGGAGGGGGGGTGCTTAGAATCGAGGGTGCTTAGAATCGCGAAAATCACGAAAAGTTCAGACAAGTTGCTGAGCAAAGCGTTCTTTTGCCTCCTATATAGCGGTAGAATTATTACACCATACGTTTTCTCTCTTTATGTAGAAATATTTAGCGAAGGCGTGAATTACAGTTGACGCTATATGGTGCCGACTGTGTTCAGTAGATGGTGGCGTAAAAATAAAATGCCTTTTTAAGCTGCTTAGGAGGTGTATATAATACGGCGAAAAAAATGCTGAATTGGGAAAAGAGCCAGAGATTCAAGCTGCTTTAAACGAAAGATCGGTAACTTCGGTCAACAACACTTCGTTACATTTGCTTTAATACTTATTCGTCAGATGCCGCAGCTTGTGTTGCACAGGACGGTAATGCGGAATACGGAGACCGCCAACGGTGTGCTAGAACGTGTTCATACCACACAGTCGCGGTGAGTACGGTATTTCGTCAAACTCAAAACAGTATTCATTAACGTTAACACAGTAACGGTGAGCTAAAGGTCTATTTTCTTGTCAATTTCTAGCGTATTTTTTCTAGCGTGTCTTGTTTTTTCAAGCTTTGACAGTAACCTGATACTTCGTTTTATAATCAGCTACATGTAATAGATTACACGTTTGTTACAGAACTAGAGCAGTTTTTTTTTTTCTTCTCGAAACTCGAAAACATTGCTCGCAGCGCTTCGAAGGAGCTGCGAGCAATGTTTTCGGGCATCTCAGTCGCCAAGCACAATGTCCTATCGCGTTTTGAGCCACTTTTAGTTGGCCAAAGGTCCTTATTTTGCAGAGTCAAGAGTATTGAGGAATGTTGCACAGGAGCTCCATGTTGCAGCACAACATGATGGAAGAAGATCTCGCCTGCGCAGTTTTATTTGTAAGAGTGGCAGTTTCTTAGTTGCGCGTCATCGGTGGCTACAATGGTTCACTTGTTCTAGCCTCGTGACGTAAGGAATGACCCTACGAGGTCCATTCAGATTTGTCGGAAGGCTCTTCATGATCAGGCGATGGGATGCAGTGGTTCGGTGGCCCTCCGCGACGGCGCTTTGCGCAGTTGGCAGTAGCGCAGCCCCGCACGTAGTAGGTAACATATGTTGTGAGGCGGGGCGACCAGCACCTCGATTTGGCTTTATCGAGTGTGCGTGCTGTGCCGAGGTGCCCAGAAGATGGGTCATCAAATCACCGGGGTACGCTTCCATAGCTCAGCTGGGATGATGAAAGGGCAGCTCGTCCTGCTTGTGCTGAAATTCTGGGCAAGGCGGAGTTGTCGACGCAGAATGTTTATGCCTTGCGCTTAAAAAAATTGGCGACCCGATAGTGCGGGGACAGAAGCTTATGTGGTCCTCAGTGATATTCAGAACAGCACGACGTTCGGAGCGGTGTTTCAGTGCCATTGCTTGATCGTTGCGGTAACTGATGGCATGGCCTGTAGATCAGTGATTGCGCCGTTGCCGGTCGAAAGCACATCCCTACAATGGCACCGCGGAAGCAGTTTGGAAAGATAATAAACGAAGCAGAGTGCGACTTTGTACTTGCTGACATTATCTGTGACATGTGATGTGCATTTCCACGCTTGCGGTGCTCACATCACTCGTCACCCATCACTTTTTGGAGTTCTCGTCATGGGATCTGCGAAGCGAAAGCGGTGTGCCGGCGCTGCCGACGAACTACGGGGGAAGAAGCGTTCACCCCGTATACTCTTCACAATGCCCGACAGGGGGAAAACCTAGACGGCAGACAAGAGTTCAGTCATGGTCTCGGCTGGGAAGGGTGATTAGTCAATCGCGGAAACACGCTAGTCAATCAGTATGACGTCATAGTGATGTTGCTGAGGAAATATCTTGCTCTCTGTGCTTGGCTTTGACTTGCTTGCGACTTCGGCGCTGGCTTAGGGCACGCGTGCCCAACCAGCAGCTACATTTCATGTCCCGAATACAAATACGATTCCAAGTATCAGTATTAAAAACAGTTTAATCGGGCGGACTAATAAAGTGCGGGAATGAATTTTCGATAAAATAGATTGCGGGGGAGCAGTCAAATAAATTCGACTGCTCAGTCAAAAGTCGCCGGGCCTGTATTTATACTAGATCCCTTCCCTTCCGAGAAGCATACAACTAGAACGGGTAGATTGCCGATCAAGCCAGAATGGTCAAGGCGAGTCTCGAACGTTATAAATTCTTCATACTCGAACAAAATGCACGAGCTCGGCCTGAGTCAACAATGAACGGATGCTGCGCTACCAGACAGGAAAAGATAACCTAGTGCCATGGGTTTTGCTGTGAATTTAGAGGAGGAGGAGGAATAAACTTTTATTAAACAGCAAGGTGCTGGCGCCAGGGGCACCCGCCCGGTGAGAGGAGTCCTCAGACCAGGACCCCTTAGAGTCTACCGGCCTTCTTCGCTCTCTCCACCAACGTTTGCTGGTCGGAGAGGTCAGAACTGGTCAGCATCTCCACCCACTGCTGAAAGGAGGGATTGAGGTTTGGTGTGAGTTCCGGCTTCTGGGAGCACTCCCAAACGATGTGGTATAGGGTGCCTGTCTGCAGGCAGTATTTGCAGTTGGCAGTGTTTTGGGTCGGGTACATGGCGTGAAGTATGCTGTTGTGAGGATAAGTGTTTGTTTGGGGTCTTCGTAGCGCGGTGGCGTCTTCTTTGGCTAGTCGGTGGTCCGGCGCTGGATATTTGCGACGAGCCTGCCTGTAGTGCGGCAATATTTCTGCGTATGTGTGAAGAGGCATAGACTTTGGATATGAATCTCTCTGTTGGTGTGGTTCCCTCTCAGAGACGGCCCGGTGTGAATGTTCTCGGGCTGCGGCGTGAGCCACTTCGTTTCCTTCGAAGGCGGTGTGTCCGGGCGACCATACGATTTCTATGCTTGGCAATTGGGGGTGTCGTTGCAGTATGTGCAGAGCGGGGTTTGAAATTCTTCCATTTAAGTAGTTGCGGCACGCCGTCTGTGAGTCGGTGATGATGGTGATGCACTCTTTTCCAGTGGTGGCTGCGAGGGCAATTGCGGCTTCTTCTGGTATCTCCGTTGACTTTGTTTGGACGGTCGCTGCCGATAGCTCTTTTCCTGCTGCATCGATTACGCTGACTGCTTGAGCCGGCTGGTCCTGGTAGGGCAATGCGTCTGTGCATCTGGTGGTCGGCACGTGTTGAAACCGTTTGCGGATGTATCCGATTCGAGCCTGCCGTCTTGCTTTGTTGTATTCGAGGTGCATGCTACGGGGGACGGGTGCTATCCGTATGTTCTGTCGGATCATGGGTGGGATGCGCGTTTTCTGGTCCTGCTGGGAAGGAACAGGGTAGCCAAGTTGAGATAAAGTGAAGTGACCGGCAGTAGTCAGGCGTAGTCGGCGGAATTGGGAAGTCTGATGTGCCTCACATATTTCTTCCCTGGTGTTAGATATTCCTAGTTGGAGAAGCTTCTTCGTCGAGGTTTTCGGGGGGTGGCCGAGTGCTGTTTTGAATGCTTGTCTTTTCATAACATTAAGCCTGGCAATTTCGGCGGGTTTCAGACTTAGATAGGGTGTTCCGTAAGCAATTCGACTGATGAGAACAGCCTGTATTATGCGGATAGTATCCTTTATTTTCAGCCCTGACCGTCTTTGGGAAATCTTGTGTATAAGGTGCATTATTTGGGTAACAGTACGTTGAAGTGGTAACATGGTTCGCGATCCTGATTCGTCTCTGGGAATCGTCAAGCCCAGAATACGTAGGTGCGGTACGTTAAGGATGGTTTGTCCATCGATGGTAACTGTAGGGTCCAGTATTGTGTCCGCGTTCTTTCTGGATAGCCGTTTACGGAGTGTTAGTAAGGCTGATTTTTCAGGGGCACACTGGAGGCCTCGGGCGTGTAAGTACTCCTGCGTTGTATTTATTGCCTCTTGTATAGGCTTCTTGTTGTTCTCCAATGGAGCCGGTCGGTGTCCACCGTGTGAGGTCGTCGGCATAAATGGCGTGCCGTAAGTTGGGGATGTTTAGGAGCTGGGGAGGCAGGTCTTTCATGGCCAGACTAAAAAGCAATGGCGAGATTCCCGAACCTTGTGGTGTTCCTTTTGGGCATACTGGGAATGTATCAGATCGTAGGTATCCAATGGCTATGGTGCCGGTGCGGTCGGTGAGGAAGGCTTTGACGTATTCGTATAGTCTTTCCCGCAATGTATGGAGTTCAAGCCTTGGCCTTGCAGTATGGCTGAATGCGAGACGTGGTCAAACTTTGCGCTCCTTAAATGTCAATTGCCAATATAGAGTATTTGTGCTGATTTGAAAACCGTTGAATTACATCTTCTTTCAGCCGCAACAGTACGTCCTGTGTGGACAGATGTTGTCGGAATCCGTACATTGCGGGGGGGGGGGGGGGGGGAGTAATCGTTGTCTTCTATGTACGTCGAAAGGCGGTTGTGTACTAAGTGCTCCAGCACTTTACCTACGCATGATGTCAGCGAAATGGGCCGGAGATTCTTCGGGACTAATGGTTTGCCTGCCTTGGGAATTAGAGCGACGTCGGCATGTTTCCACTGCGGCGGTAAGATGCCTGTTGTCCACTGGTTATTGATGGAGTCCAAGAGTTTATCTAGTGTTAGAGGGTCGAGGTTGCGTAGTAATTTGTTGGGTACTTGATCACGACCGGGGGCGGTGTTCCGAGGGAGATTTCTTGTTACCGCTTCTATTTCCTGTATGGTGAAGGGGGCATCCAGATCTTGGTTAGGGTTACCAGTATATAGGTTGCACGGATATGTTGTGCGTCGTCGTAGCCTTAAGGGTTGTCATGATTTCATTAAGTAAGTCCTGTTCAGTACCGGGGTAGTTATGGATAAGTCTCCGAATTTGGTGGCTGATGGCAGTTTTGGTTTCGTGAGTACCCATGAGAGTCCTCAGGAGATTCCATGTTTTGCGTGTACCAAGTGTCCCCTGTAGTTTGTCGCAAAATTGCGTCCAGTTTTGTCGGCTTATGTGGTTCGCGTATTCTTCTGCTTCTTCAGTTAGTTTTGCAACGCGGAGTTTAAGCTTGCGATTTGTTTTTCTATTTTTCCAGCGTTTTATCAGTCCTTGATGGACATCCCAAAGGTGCTGGAGGTGAGTGTCAATGGCGTGGTAATCTTGCGTCAGCGGACGCTCTCTGGTGTGCTTTTTGAGCAGGCCTAGAAGCTCCTTGGTCCACTCTTCTAGATTTCGGATTGGATTATCCGGTGTTTCTTCTCGGAATTTCTTCCAGTCTGTTATGCGAGATGTACCCAGTCTTTTGTTCCCACGTGAACGATTTGAAAACTGCAGTTCAATTATGTAATGGTCGCTGCCAAGAGTTTCTGCGAGACAGCGCCATGAAAAATTTTTTATATTGCGCGTGAGCGTTAAGTCTGGTGAGGTGTCTCGGGAGACACTATTGCCAATTCTTGTGGGTGTATGAGGTTGGTTGCAGAGGGTTGGGCAACTTTGCTGGATTGCTTCCTGTACCAGGGTACCTTTGCGGGTGTTACGGGCATTGAGGCGCATTAAAGTCCCCTACTATTGCCAGCTGGTTTCCTTTGGCCCGTATGGTGGCTTCTTTTATCAAGGAGTTAATTCCCGGTAGATGCCCAGAGGGTGGACTGTAGATATTAAGGAAGTAGAGGCTTGGCTGTTTCTTATTATACGGAAGGAGCTCCACGAATGCGTAATCTATGGTTGTTGAGAGTGCGTGTAGCTGGGATCCGTGTGTTTCGCACCAGTATTGCCGTACGGGCCTGTGGGGTTGTGCAAAAAGCATTGTAGTTTCGAAGGGCAACCCGATTGACGGCTACTTCCTGCAGGGCTATGATGTCCGGAAAACATTGTTGTGAAAATTGTAGCAATGAACTCTTCTAAAAGAATTTCAGAATGAACGACAATTCCATTGCCAAATAACCGTGTTGTTTCGGGCGGGGGTAGAACCCGTGTTATGTAGAGAGCATTGAAGACTCGCCATCGTCCCAGTTAGGTTAGGTTCGGCGGGGTCTTTTGGGCTCTGTGGTAGAGGGCTGTGTTTAGGTGCCTTGAGCCGCTTGCGCTTGTTTACCTCTATGACCGTGAGCCACTCGTCAAGTTGTTGGTATTGGGTCTGGAACTTCTGAACCGCGTCGTGGATGAAGCGTTTAAGATCTTCGAACGATGACAGTAGAGTCGTGTTTGTGGATGGTATGGCGGTTGTGCAGTGGTTTAGGCGTTCGTGTTTTCAGAGGTCGGAGCTGTGGTAATTACTGTGTTGGTATTATCAAAAGTCCTGGTTATTTCTGGTGATGTGGCCTGACGTTGCATTTGGGCTCGGAGCTCAGCTATTTGTTGCTCCAGAATGTTGAACTGCTTTGACTTCTCTTCCAGTAAGGCTTTGAGCTGAGCGTTTTCTTGCCTTAGTGTTTCATTTTGTGCATCGTGATTGGGGAGGGTGGGTAGTAGCTAGGGGTGTTTCGCGTAGTGGGAGAGGGGGAAAGTGTGTTTCAGCAGTGGGTGGAGAAGCAGCAACTGCCGACCAGCTCACCTGTGGTTGTTGGTGGCGGGTTTCCAGGGCAGGAGGATGCAGGTGGTGCTGCACAGGTTGGTATCGATGATATTGGTTGTCCTGAAGTTTCAGTTCACGTTCACGCACTTGGAGGGGTGGTGGTGGAGGTCTAAGTTTGCGTTTGCAGTCCTTGCTGGCTGTTAGATGCTCTGGTCCGCAAAGTTCACACTTTGGCTTACACGTGTGGTCCGGCACAGGGTTCTTTGCATGACACTGTTTGCATATGTCCACTTGTGGATTGGGGACCACGCCCAGTCGGGGCCCGACAGCACCACACAGGGAGCAGCACTGGTACGTTCGCCTATAAGGTTTGCAGCGTGTGAGTATGCCGTACGCCCTTACGTAGAAAGGCACGTGTGGGCCTTCAAATGTAATGACTGCTGTGGTCGAGGCGCCGAGCATCCTTGCACCGGTCCAGTTGTGACGATGGCTTCGCGCAGTTGGTCCGGTGTGGTGCCGGGGTAAATGCCATGTATAATCCCTCGAACGGTACCGGGCGGTGGTTTCAGATATGCGGTGACCTCGAAGGTGGTGGTTCCAAGCTGCAGGGTCGTGATACGCCGTAGAGCTTCTACGCAGTCTTCGTCTGGTGTGCTCGCAGTGACGAGATTTTGCTGAGCTTGTGGTTGCGTGATGACTTGAGCATACAATCGGCGTTCTGGGATCCCGCTAGCTTGTTGGATGCTGCGCATGAGTTGTCTGCCGAGCCATGCCGCGATTCGGAATCCCGAGCGCGGGCGAAAGACGATCTTATGGTCGCTTTCAGGGAGTTTGGGCGCAGGCGGGATACGAAGTAGTGGTATTTGCTTACTTGTAAGTCCCGCTTGTGCTGCAGGTGGTGGCGGCTGCTTCTGTGACTGGCGCTCTTGTAAGATTTGTCGCCAAGGGTCATGTTTTGGGAGAGTTCGGCCGCTGAGTGGGTCGAATTCCATTGTTTTTTCGGCAGCGGGGCTCATGGTTGCTGGGTTCGGCTGCATACGGAGCGAAACTGGCGCGGAGAGCAGCGCCAGAGGCCGGCGTGGCTGTTCTTTGGCTGCCTAGGCCTGAGTAGGCCTAACAGCCGCCGTGACGTGGTCCGGTCTTCAGATGTTGGCTGTGGTCCCGTGAGGAGACCGAACTGACCTTGGGTGGTGTCCAGGCGCGTCGGATGACGTTACGGATCCGATGGGAAGGTTTTCAGCTAGTGTCAGACAGTATTTCGGCGTGAAACAACTTTGATGCGGGAGCCCATGCGAAGCGGGTTTGCGCTGCTTGGCCCCCTAGCGGAGGAATCCTCTTAATTTAGAAAAAAAAAAGCCACAAAACTCCCATCGAGTCAACCCTGTAGCCTCCTCCTCAAACACACGCAATCGGTGAGGCCACCAGGTTTGAGACGGAACTCATCATCAGGGAAATTGTGGGACCAAGCGTCCTCCCCACCTCTCCCTCCTGAGGAGCAGCTGTTGGTGCACATCGGCAGGGCCGGTGCTTGTTGGGGGTTCGCCCGGGGCGAATACAGGACACAGTGCGAGTAAGAGTGCAGCAAGTGCCGCTAGTGTTTGCTCCGTGCTCCCTGGGTGACGCGTGGCCGTTTGTTTACCAAAACTACTGCAGCAGGCTTCAATTATTAGATGGCCTAGTAAACGCCCTTTGCCACAAAATGAATTTGGTACACGCAGTGCTTATTTTTCCCCTTCAGATTACGGCTTAGCTGTCCTTGTGAGAGGTCGATGAGTATCGTGCCTTAGTGAATGCTTCATGCAGGCTCTAACTCGTCTCAAGCTGGGGCCATTGACGATGTCTCCGACCGGGCTGCTACTAGCATGCGTCCTCCTCTTCAGCATCTGCATCACGGCGGCGCAAGAAAATCAGGTGAGCTGCGTCAGTCGTGCCATGAACGTTTGTAGGCTTTACAGACCTCGGGACTGCGTAATGCTTTATTAGATGCAGCACCGGTACGCGCATTATGTCCATTCACGCGCATCCGCCTTATGAAGGCACAATGCGCGTAAAAGCCTCAAGAATAAAACGTGGTTTAAAGAAACTTCCTCAGTATGAGTTCATTATTGTGCATTATCTGGACCTGCGGTTATAGAATGCGCTGCATTCACACCCTTTAGCTCTACCCAATCAAAACTGCATGGCACTTACTACGAGTAAATTAAAGGTGTTATTCGGGGAAAGAACTTAATTTTTCTGTCCTTTCTCTCCGTGTTCTTGCAGTAAAGCTGTCAGAGTAACGGAGAGGTATGTCGCTCTCGCCAAGCACATAGTGCTAGCGCGTTTTGAACCCCTTTGAGGTTGCTAAAATGTCATTATTTTTGCAGTGTCAAGTGTATTTAGGAGTGTTGCACTGAATAAACCTCGCACCCACTGACCTACTCCCGGCCCCAAGGCCACCTGTCATGAGTGCGTTCGCTCCGTTCGTTCTCGGTGGATATAAGGTTCACCCGTGAATCGTGCCCAATGCAGCTGACGCTGCAGCCGAATTTGCTTCGCCGCACGAATACCCTGCGTGCTGTGGTGCACCCTTTACAGGGCGCTTAGTTAACTACCGAAGCGCCCTGTAAAGGGTGCACCACTGCACGCAGGGTATTCGTGCGGTGAAGCAAATTTCGGCATTGCAGCGTCAGCTGCACTGAGCACGATGCACGGGTGAGGCTTATATCCACTGAGAACGAACGGAGCGAACGCACTCATTACAGGTGGCCTTGGGGCCGGGAGGACAGCGGCTGCGGACGTGATCCCGTCATCCTTTCGCTGAAAATAGCAGTGGTTGAGGCGATGAGCGTTTGACCAGTGGTTTGCGCTCCGCGGATCATGCAATCATGCCGCCTTGCCACCTGCTCTTTCTCAGCTTGGAGCAAACGAACGTGAGCCCGTGGGTTTCGCGAAGCATCTGCGCTACGGGGTAAAAGCTTTTTCGCGGCACACAGGGAGCCTGAAGCACATCCCCGGGAAGCAGCGGCTGCTCGGGAGCGTACGCGTACTCATGACAGGGAATGCCCACAGTGAAAATGGTGAAGCCCATTGTGGTTCACTTCAGTGATCATAAGGCCACAATACGTGAGTGCGTGCGTGAATTTGTATGAGGGTGTGCATGCGCGCGCGTGCGTGGATAAAAAATATTTCAAAACAATTAAAAATGGCAATATCGTTTATCTTTTAGAAAGTCACATCAGTCATGACGTAATATCGTCATTCCGAAATTTTGTCGGCTTACTTTGCAGCAAAGCTGCTTAGCTCAATCCCTTGTACGCATCCCCCGCATGCGTTTCTAGAGGGGGTATCGGAGCTGTGAAATGTCCGCGAAAAGAACTCTTGGTTCAGAGAGAGAGGGGGGGCGCGCCAGAGGATGGAAAGAATGTGGCGTCGGCGCTGCATTCGCGCCGCGGAGAGGGCACAGGGCGCGGCGCAGCAACACCCTCCAGTCTAGAAGGTATTGGGCGCGGCAGACGCGCAAAGCGCGGCGTCGAACATGACACAGCCGCTTCTACCGCCTATCAGGGGGCACCGCCTGCCGGCAAGACGCAGCAGCAGTTCCACGCACTCCTTCGAGCAGCGCCCTGATCAATTACGTTTTGTTTCGTGAATGTGTCAACCCGATGAGACTGATACTGCTTCACTAGGCAATCCGTGACCGTATGAATGGTTCGGCCCACCAATTTTTTGCACAAATGGGATTAAATATTTGTCAGCTGCTGCAAAGTTTGCTTGTTAGCAAATGTCAATTTGTTAAATAGCCTGTACGTGGTGCTAACCTTCATGGTGCTGAGAAACACGACAGCCGACTGCTTTGTACTTTACTGGGTGCTGCTGAGCCCAAGGGCGCGGGTTCGATAACAGCGGCCCTTTTTCTGATGGAGGCGAAAAACAAAAACGCCCGTGTGGTGAGATTCCGGAGCATTTTTGAAGACCTCAGGTGGCCGAAATTAATCCGTGTAGCATCGGCGGGTAAAATACCGTTACTTTATAAATTTAATGGGGCGACGAAATGTGATTGGAATGCCACGGAGGCCTTTTATGCAAAACAAATACTGCAAGATAACATTGTCGCACAATACGAGTCTTAAACTGTGCTTATTTTTTACTGCATTTTATTTTTGGGTGGCCATTAGGTGAACAAAGTTCACGGAATGTGTGTTTCCTCAAGTGTTCATGTAAGGGGTGAAAACGCGTCTTTTGATTGCGATTTGCGAAATCTTTGGTTTTCAAGCTCAACTCTCTTATTCTGCTCAGATCGCGTTACTAATGCGTTGCGCAATCGCCGCGCGCGCCCATTATCCGAGCAGGATGACGCAACAGAGGAACGCTTCCTTCCGGAGCAGAAGCGGCCTTTCTGCAATGCGTTCACCGGCTGTGGAGGCAAGCGGTCCCAGTACAGCACGCGAAACCTGATGTCCAGACTCCGGCAGAAGATCCTCGCTGACGCGGCGCACAGTCAGCGCCGCTTCTTTAACCAGCTCACGGACGACGCCGACAGCCGCAGCGCTTCGAACCAGGACGATGTGAGCGCTCAACGCGGATACGGCCCCTTCACACTTTCGATGGTGGCGTCGCAACAGCGGCCACGCACAGAGTCGCTTTCGGTATAAATACGGACGGGCCGTTAGCGACTCGTTCTCTGGTGCCTATTTTTCATTGCAACCAATTGAAGCCCGTGCACTCCTAACAGCAAATGAGTGTTCGCTTGTGGATTAACAAAGATATATGTCGCTCCAAACACACGCACACAAAACGGAGGAATTTTGTTGGTGACTGCAAGGAATAATGCAACATTGTGATCGCATTGTACAGTCGCTAAAAATCCAATGAAAGATCCGCTAACTGATTATTTATTGATAGAATTATTACTCATTAATTTAACTTAGTAATTTCCGCACCCGAAAGCAATACAGAAAGGAGTGGGTAGTAGTAGTAGTAGTAAACGTTTATTGGAGCAAAAGGGAAAGGGAAAAGGGTGGTGGTGAAGCGTCCCTAGTCCAGGATGCCTCTCGACCGGGCCGACTCAATGGCCCGAGAAACCAAGGCCCTCTGGCGGGCCGGGTCCGGGCTGGTCAGCTCAGTCTCCCACTGCTCCGGGGTGGGGAAGGGGGGTGGGTTAGGGGAGTGTGGACAGGAGTATACGAGGTGGAATGTGGTGAGTGGGGTGTCGCAGTGTTGGCATTGACGGGGGTAGATAGTGGGTGCGATCTGGTGGAGGATGACGTGGTTGTAAAAGGTACCGGTCTGAAGGCGACGATATATTATGGCTTGCTGGTTGGTTAGGGAGTGGTGTGGAGGGGGGTAGACTCGGCGGGTAAGGGTGTAGTGGGACAGAAGGGCATTGTACGTGTTATCAAGAGGTATTTGGAGGAGGTCGTCGTTCGTGCGGGGTGATGGAATCACTTGACCATCGGTGGATAATGCCCGGAAGTGCAGAGCTCGGGCGGCGGCGTGGGCCGCTTCATTCCCCGGAAGGCCGGAGTGTCCGGGAGTCCAGACGATCGTAATGGTGGTCTCGTCAGGTAGATGCTGGAGAAGTGGAATGGCCTGGGGTGGGGCTAGACCTGCCTGGTAGAGGCGGCATGCCTGCTGTGAGTCGGAGACTACAGTGATGTGCGGATGCTTGGCATGGGTGGTGGCTGCGAAGGCGATTGCCAGAGCTTCTGCCGTCTGTATTTTGTTGGTGTGCGTGGTGACAGCCGTGGAGATTCGGCCAGCGTGATTTAGGGTGACCAAAGTTGTGCGTCGAGCGCAGGAGTCATAGGCGACGTCAGTGTAACGGACCTGGGGGTCATCTGCTAGCTTCTTCATGAGATAGCGGACCCGCGCTTCCCGACGGCCTCTGTTGAAGGTGGGATGCATATGTCGTGGTATGGGGGAAACGTGGATACGGTGCTTGATGGTAGTTGGGAGGCGTTGTGGTCGGTCTTGATTTAGCGGTGCAGGGTAGCCGAGCGTGCGGAGAACGGAATGGCCAGTTGGCGTTAAGCTGAGGCGTTGAAGTTGGGAGTTTCGCTGAGCCTCCACAAGCTCGCCAAGGACGTTGTGTATGCCCAGCTTGAGCAGTTTGTCCGTAGAAGTGTAAATGGGGAGGCCAAGAGCCGTTTTGTATGCTTTACGAATGAGGGCTTCAATTTTAGCGGTTTCTTGTGGTCGAAGATTGAGGTACGGTGTGGCATAGGTGATGTTGCTGATCAGGAGAGCTTGGACCAGACGACAAATTTCCCATTCAGTGAGGCCGTGATGTCGGCTGCGGATTCTGCGGATAAGATGGGTTAGGCGAGTAATGGATGTCTGGAGTTGCGGAATGAGCGCTGTACTCGTGCCGTCCCGATGGAAGGGGACGCCGAGGACGCGGAGGGTGGTCACGGAGGGGATAAGGTCGCCTTGAATCGACACTTCAGGATCAGGTGTGGGAGTGGGTAAACATACAAATAAATGTAGCACGTAAATGGGTAGTAAGTGCCAGTACCAAAGCACAGTTTGGTTTGGTGAAGGCAGTCATGAAAGTTTACGTATGGCTGTGATTGCTGTGGGAATGTGGTTCATCTGTGCTTGGCCCAGAAAGGGCTGCATTGCTATAAAAATTAGTTAGATCGGGCAGCACATTAACAAAACTGTGGTCAGAGAAGAAAGATACGTAATGACGCGCAAGTGAAAGCGGAGACGAAAAAAATTGGCGCAGCTTGCACTAGTGGTGTATAAGGCTGGAGAAACAGCAGAGCTGGCGGCCCATCTTCCTTCGTCGGAGACCTGGCCGTTGCACCTCACATGCATGGGTTTCCGAACTTGCCGCTGAAAGTTCTCCATGACTGGCAGGCGCGGATCGTTTCGTCCGCAGCCTTTCACATATCTCCCAAAGTGGACCGCGACAGCACGCGCTAGAACCGGCGGCAACCGGCTTCGTGAGCTCGGTGTCTAGTAGCGCGGACTCGGGGTCTGTGCTCTCCACTTCAGGCGCCAACGCACGTGAACTGGAGAGTAGAAGAGCACGCGAAAGATCACGCCATGAACGCTGGGCAGAGTGTTCTGGAAGGTCGAGCTAGCCGACGCCTGGCGCTCCTCACGAGGCGCACGTTCACGTGCACTCGGTGTTTTTTCTTGGTAGTTTTTCCTGGTAACATATACGGCGGAACTAAAAGCTTAAACAGCTGTGCTATTAAAAGAAAATCCCCGTGTACGTGATTCTTGCGCCCGCTAAGGAACTGCACATGGCCTAAACTATTATGCAGCCCTATAGCTCGCCTCAGAGGCTTATGTATAGCTGCTACGCATTAAGCAAAACCTGCATGCTATTGCATTACAAACCGGCCATACTGCCGGATGATACTAACAATTAAAAGTACCGCAGCCTTCCCGAACACGCCACAGCTATTTCGGACGGGGTGCGGGAGAATGTATAAAGAAGTCTTTGCAACAGAGATGGAGGGTGTGCGTATGCTTCAAGCTTCCCGTGCGGGAGGAATCCAGACAGCACCGGACGAACATGAGCGGACATGTTCGAGGGTATTTGTTTTTTTCTTCTTACATCCTGCCCTCTCTTACTGGCCACAGTACAGCTGCAGCTTGTATCAGTTCAGTTGCTCACAAATTGTAGGACTGCGCCCAGCCCACAATCCATCTGCCATCTAGACCGACTAAAACGAAAGGGAGAAAAATATGCACGAAACCTTGTTGCGTGGCCTTTTGCTTGTCCAACCCTTACTCCTTCGGCCCACATTACTATCCTTACATCATGTTCTGAGATAAAACAGCCGTTTGGATGTTCTCTTTTGCAGTTCCGGAATGGCGCCATACTCGTGAACCTGCCCAGCCTGTTGCGGAAACGGAGATTTTCCTTGAAGAATCCATAGTCAGAAGTCACCTTTCAAGCACCATCGGCGCAAGTGCCGGTCGCGTCAGCGTTTTCTGCCAGGGCATTGGGCACAAGCCCAAGATGACCCCAAGCTTCCAGCATCCTTCAGATAAAACTGTTCCAGCAAATTCTGTAGCAAAGAAGCACTCTAGCGTAGCCCGGACTTTAATTTGGCGGGAACCCTCCGAAATTGAGGTAGGGAGAGAAAGAGCGCAGCGCATTAAAATTAGGTTGCGTTGTGACCGCAAGTGGGCAACCTCATCCTCACCATCCCCGTATTAGGTGAGGTCTGAGGCTGCAGCTTATTAAAAATGGCGGAGGTTTCGATCTCCACCTCAGCTGTCGAGTTTGAGGTGAGTAACATTGAGTTTACAGCCAAGATTAAGGTGAGGTTGAAGATCAGTGCATGCACAATTCCGTGTGGACATCTGCATCCTCCAAACAAATACCCCCCGACGTCAACGTCACGGTTTGTAACATCTCGCACCAGTTTTTGTAATGGCCTACCTATAGCGATCTATGCCTCCTGTGGATCTGGCACTTGCTGCTTTTGTTTCTATTTCGCAATATGCTTGTCCGGGTTAAGTGCTGGTAACGAACAAGACAGAATACATTCATTAAAAGTGTTTTAAGTAATGCATTTTTCAGATTACCACTACCTGTACAAGGTGATTTTATGCACCTATTTCATCATTTCAGATGTACGAAGTGCATTACGTCTTTTGCTTCAACACAAGGATAGCAAAGACTTATTTTCACGAGGTCGAGGTTGAGGCAAGGATCAAGTAATGTCTATGATGTCCAGAAAATGCAGAGGTGAACTTTTCCAAGCAAGCCTCAACCTCAGTAGTAAGGCTGAGATCATTTATCCACCTCTGGCTGTGACAAACAAGCATCCCATGTGGAGATTCGTGAGGTCATAACAAATGGGTCGCAAATGCTCAATGATCTTCGTGCCGAACAACTTCCTGTTTAAACACCCTGGCAAGGCGTTTGACTAAGAAAACGAAGAGCCATGCTGGCAATTGGTCAACTGAAAGAAAGTTGGACAAGTGTGCACACTTCAGAGGGGGCAAAATGACGACAGCAGACCAGCGTGAAATCTGCACAATAAACAATTGTTAAGATCTCTTGAGTGTTAATTAACGGCAGCACAGGGGATTTCTAAGCGATTCCTTTAAGGTATCCAGATATGCAAAGGCCACCATGTCAAAGACAGCCCAAAGCATAGCTGCATGGCGCCAAAAAAGTAGCGCACGGAATATTAATCGGGGAGTATTAATTGCAATAATAGTGCCACGTCACCATGCCTGAGTGTTGCTTTGCCTTCATTTTATGCCACGCCGTCTACTTTACTTGATTGCCAGTGTCATACTCTCCTAAGGAGTTATCTTCATGATAAGATGTATTTATGAGAAGAACCAATCGCCGTAAGCACTGAATAATAAAAACTGTAGCTTTAAGAAAACAAAAACCGTCATTTTATAATTTCCAAGCATGCCGAGTTGTTTCGATTCGCCAAATGCATTCAGTGGCAATAGCTGCCACTTATACACAGGAATTTAGAACTGGTATACTGATACAACTGAGTCAAAGACGCTGGGTCGCAAGCTCTGGCGACTCATAGAAACAAAGAGGTCCCGAAGACAAACTGCAAGTTTGGTTCATTAAAAGACTGCTTTGTCATAATAACAATACCGACTTTATCGAAAGCTGACCAAATAGTCTAGATATTTAATCTAGATGTCGCCAGCCACTTTCTGATGAAGTCTCTATGACAACCCAGAATCTTGTTTGTGCGATTCGCGGCCGCTGATCCGAAGCCACCACCGATAAAAATCACTGGGTGATTGTAGTGACGCCCCTACTTGATAATATCACGTTTGATCATGAATATTATCACGTGTACACTAACACGCAGTAAACGCACTGATAACTATGCTTTCAGTGCTGGCCTATGTTGCTTCACCATTGCTGCTATTGCGTCAATGTAACTCAAAATTCGAACATTTTTCAACATTTTTGCCGTACTTTTTAGTTAAACAAATGCTTTTCGTAGTTAGAATAGAGCTGAATGAGTTACCAAAGACTAGTTATTTCAAACTGAACAAGGTTGTAGTTTATCTTCATGGCCCCCTTATTAAACATGAGCAAACGTTTGAACTAACCATGCGCTCACACGCATAGAATTCAATTAGCTGCATCCAAACATAATAAAAAGATGCCAAAATCCGGAGTGACCAGAGCCAAATTTTCATTCAGATTTTTTTTAAAAATTGGTAAATAAATATAGCGAATTACAAGGAAGAATCCCAACAGTAAATAAACTTTATGCGTTGCGATGTTCGGAGTAGTAAAATTTCGTATATGGATGCCTGCGTAGGGTACAATTGCAAAATTATCCTGAGATTCATTTTTTTAATATAAACGCTAGGGCCTAGCAGGAAATTCTGCTTTGACTAATCGCTAAGTTCAATTTTTCCCCCTTCAAATGCAACCAATTGTACTTGGTTATTGACGTCTAATACCCTTTGTAAGCAATGCCTATCAATTAATCCTGAAAATTCGTAGCTGCAAATATGATAGAATGGCTGCAATGGCACAAAAGTTTTAGATTACCGAACCTCCGCGTTCTTTGGCTTGAACAGGCAGGATGCTCGAGACTTCTAGTGCTTTCATCGGATAAAAAGCATACGAATTCATCTCACAAAAATGTAACGAGACTACTAATGGTCCTGTTTCCCTCCGCCTTCGTCAAGGCAGATGGTGACGGTTGGAGTTGATCGTGCTTGCCCTGCGCTGCGGTAGGGATGACGATGACGACATGCAGTTGAGACGGAAACAAAAACTTTTGGCTTAACAAGACTCTGGTGCGATTTAGTTGGTTCATGATCTAGAAACTTCAACAGCGCGAACTGACAGGACGAAAGACGAGACACAAACGACGTAGACGGGCGCTGTCTACGTCGTTTGTGTCTCTCGTCTTTCGTCCTGTCAGTTCGCGCTGTTGAAGTTTCTAAATTAAAAACTTTTGCATTCACAATTTTTGCATAGCAACCCTGCATTTACAAGGAGGATACTGAGCTCTTTGGTCCCTGGTAGCAGCCACGGCACCCTGTCAGAGATGAGCCCACGATCCAACCCAGACTACCAAAACATTCCACACTTTCAGGAGAAACCTCGCATGCTATTCGATTTCTTCCCCCCTCCGCGCTCTCTCCTCACCCCGCGTCAAGGCCTGCCCCCGGAAAGAAACTTTTCAGGCCCTGTCCGTGTCACCCACGGGACCGGCCCACACCTCGGAGGTAGCCCGTGGTGGCCACCGCGTGCAGTTGCGCGCGTTCTCAAAGCCCGACAGCTGCTACGCGCTTCGCAGTGCTGGACCCCCTCCCTCCCCGACTCTCCTACGTCTACGACCTCGAGGCCATTGCCCTCTCGCCTGCCCGAGCATTCGACGTCGCTAACGTTGTCGGCAGCGCCTGTCCGTTACAAGATCGTTTTTTTTTTTTTTTTTTTTTTTCAGCCCTGATATTTATTCTTTTTTTATATATCAGGGTTATCCCTTCCAAAGTAGTTCCTTTGCGGAGCTGCGCATGAACGAATGCATTATCTTTTAATGTGAAAGCACTACTTGGCTAGGTTGGCGAAAGTACGCACCTGGCTGGCGTCTGCAAGAAGTGTCCGGAACAGCTAATCCTCGTTGCGAGTTCAATTCCCGTCAACTGTGACGCAATCCAAAGTAGCGCATGCATCAGAAAAAATACCACAAAGATACACTGGGAACATGCTCAAATGCCCATTAAGATGGACGAATTGAGACCTTATTGGCAGGGGAAATTGGAGAACTACAGCAAGGCTCTTTTCTGCCGCACAAAAAAATTATTGGCAGATACTGTTCTGCGACATGAAGTGCTGCCATCTTTGCAGCTGTCACGTAATGCTGGCCACACAAGTGACCCTCTTTCTTGGCCTCTGAAGAAATGCCCACAAAAAATTTGAATGTTTTTAAAGCAAAGCTTTACAACTTTCGTCCAGCGATTTCGCGGAGGATGCGCAAGTTAACCTTTTGACCCGAGACAAACCCCCGCGCGACACACCCCTCGAAGCGCATCGCGTGATTCGCCGGCCCGCTGTCGGCGCTGCCCGCAAGGCCCCGTTTGAAGTCTTTCTGCTCACGTATCGGCGGCGGCCGCGATGTGAGCGGCCGCTCAGCTGATCGGCAGCTGACCAAACCCGCAGTCTCCCACACATGCGCCGCTGGGTCGTCTCGGGCTATGTTAGAAGAACTTGTTGTTGGGCGAGTTGGTGCATCTTGGAGAATAAACACGGGCTTTGCGCGAGAAAGACACCACACACACGAAAGACTATGTTACAGGAAGGCTATGTTACTCATCTTGCGCCGCGTTCGCCGTGGAAGAGGAACGCCGCGTTCGCCGAGAATGAAAGCGAGGCCGGGCCTCCTTCTGTGATCGTTGCACAGGACCGAACGGCTTTGAGCCGTGGTCGGCAATACAGCTACATCAAATGTTAACCAAGCGAAACCAAGACTCAACCAGACTAAGCCAAGATTTTGCTTTGCATATCCAAAGTTGGCTGAGCTAAGCAGCAACCATTTTTACTGGGGGCACAAACTGCTTATCGCTGACAAGAAACGAATGAGTGACGCACACAAAAAAAATTGGTCGCCATCCAGCCCTGCGAAAGTGGATGTCCAGCAAAGGTGTTGTAAACCACTACAAATGGTGATGGAGGAGGGTATGAAATTTTTCTCGTCGTCTCGTAGGGCTTGTCGCTTGCGCTCGGCTAGGGTCACTAGAAAAAGGTACAGAGTATCGGCACTCTTCTCCTATTGTTCCATGCCGCCGCCATTATCATTGGTCAGTTCGCATTACATAACATTTGCTTAGACTGTGACGGTTCATGGGCGCCGCCATTTTGTTGTTTGTGCGTTTTAGTCGGTCAACACTGGTAGGCTTAGCTTGTCCTCCCTGCTCTGCGGCTGCGCTGGCTGCGCGGGACTGACGTCGTTCCTAATGCGAATAAAAGATAACGCGTGTAGTAGCATATCAGCAGCGGAAGTCGTTCCTAATGCGAATAAAAGATAACGCGTGTAGTAGCATATCAGCAGCAGAAGTATGTCTGAAAATGCCGTTTTGCCGCTTCTTCGGTAGTGTTGTTAACAAACGACCCGGTCGAAGTTAGCGGCGAGGCGGCAGATGAGCACTGATGAACGCCGAAACGGCCGCCGCTGCTGACTTGCGTGCCTCAGTGGCGTATGTATGTCGTTCGCGGGGCCGAACTATGGGAGCGGAGGGGTCACCAGGGTCACCAGGAGGCGGCCTCGTAGCCTTCAACCACGGCCTTCAACCCACCGTTTCCGGTACTCTCATGGTGCATGCAAATGGTGAATGCTTCGTAGTTGGTTTTTGTTTGTTTGTTCGCAGTTTATGCCGTTACTCTTATTTCATAACTTTTAGTGTCTCATATATGTAGGGTGACCAGACGTCCCGCTTTCGCCGGGGCAGTCCCGTTTTTGAGGTCCGCTTCTGCCGCCCCGTCTTTTTGTCCCAATAAACACTCACGTCCCGTTTTCGCAGGACTTTACTGTTTCAAAATTAACGCCAAGCAAGTTGATCAAATCAATTGTGCCGACTCGCATATTTTACAGATATGACCTAAAGTACTTCGAAATATTTTGCCAAGAAAGTAACATTTAGATCTATTCTTACCGAAGAGCGCTTTGAAGTTTCTTGGAGAAGACGACTTTGAAGAGGTATTATTTCACTAGTGGACCAATATCAAGCAAATCATTGAAAAGAGAGTAGAAGATCGGAACTCTTCAGGTATTTCGGTCTCAGAGATGGGTTCACGTCTTCAAAGAGATGGCAACAGGGGATGTATGCTGCGCTGAGATTACTCGCATCGGGGAACTGGCCCAGCTGTTTTTCTGGAACCATGCACGGCTCTAGTGGAGCGCGTTTTTCCCCATTGTGAACTCGATATTGACATCAACCTGCTGTCAATATTGTGTGCAATGTTACTTGTGCGGCTGAACTTTCTGTACAAGTGTGAAGAATTTTACAACCGAGTCTTGCGTCATAAATTCCAGCTTAAAAACTAAATCGTCGGCAAAAAATACAACCGTTCTCAACCTTTCTACCAATCTCAACCTCTTGCTCTTGTCTTCTGTACGCTCCCCCCCGTTGTGTCCCGTTTTCTACCTGCAGGAATATGGCCACCCTACTAATGTGTAATTACAAGGGCGTATGCACAGTGGAGCCTCCCCCCCCCCCCCCCCCCAACCTGAAAAAAAAACTCCCACCTCCTCTCGCGGGAACCCCTGTGTAGATGCGACGCATAGGGGGTTCCGTTGTTGTTTCCGTTAGGTTGATTCTCCCCTCGCGTGAAACGTGCCGTGAACCCCCTGCCGCGGCTATGACGCAACACAATCCAACACAATCCACTTTAATCCAATCCAATCGAATCGAATCCAAAGGTTGATTCTCCCATCGCGTGAAACGTGCCGTGAACCCCCTGCCGCGGTTATGACGCAACACAATCCACTTTAATCCAATCCAAATCCAAGTCAATCCAATGCCCCTGGCGAGAGAGTGTTCGCTATCGGAGAGGAGAGGGGGTGAGCGGCGGAGAGCGCAGCTGGCGCGGCGAGGAGAATGGGGGAGGGGCGGACAACGCCGACGACGACGACGCCGGAGGGACAAGGCGAGTGAATCAGATGCTCTGCATCTAAAATTGAGCCCAGGGTTCTGGGCACCCCGGACTAGGGATGCAACCCACCCAGGACGATATGCAAGACGAATGTCTGCTTGGATATTAAAGTTTATTACTATTGCTACTACTTGAGCCCAGGTGCAAAGGCACTATAGGTTTTCCTAACATCGAATAATTATTTCAGATATACCCAATTCATTTTGCAGTCTCCGAGACAACTATATAGGGTTTCAATGTATTCTCTCAACATGACAATTTGGCACTTTACGATTTCTTCAGGGAAAAAAATGAGCAACACATTAAGAAGGACCTGCATAGTACATCAAGGCATTTCGATGCTTTTACTAGATTTCTTTCTTCGATTCTTTTTTTGTGTGAGTGCCTTGTTGTGCGTTTTAATTCGTATTGTTATATGCTTTTACTTACTCTCGAGACACTTGGCAGCTCCCTAACCGCGTGCGCCGTTGTGAAGCAGCCGAAATTTCCCCGCCGCCGCGGACTGAGCGAAACGGGCCGCCTCAGCGGTGACTGCTCCGCGCGCCGCGAGACGGCACTGCATGTAACGGGGTTCGATTCCCGTCCCTGCCATGGTTTTTTTTCCTAGTCAGACGATGGCGCACAGGTTTTCAATATTGTTCCATGGTTTTCAGTACATTTTCCCGAGAGCCACCAGCTGCCATCTAACAGGTGGAAGATCTGGTTTCAATTTGTCTTGGAACACCCCGGGTGCCCACAAAGGAGTCATGGTGTACCTGCACAAGTCTTCTGCTGCAACTGCTACTATAGAATGTGCACATGGGGCCGATTGGTGGTGTGGCAAAAATAATCACACGAAACATAGGAACTTTAGCATTAGTGTTCAGCTACACTATCTGATAAAGAAAATTACTTTCTTCTCGAGAGTTGGTCCCGTGCAGTTATAACGTGAATGCACCCCCAATTATGGTCCCCCTCTGCAGCTTGCAACACTGGACACTATAATATGAGGTCTATGCTTTCGACAAACATGTTTGGTGACCTTTCACAACATGGGAGCATTCAAATATCAAACACCACTGCACTTGTGGCATACAGCATAACAAAAAAGTGTGGTGGTAGGTGATTGTAGGTGGTGTTGACAAAAGCAGGCCTAAAGCATAACTCAAGTTTGCTTTGTAGTAAATTTTGTTACACAGACATTAAGGTATATAGTATAATGCAAAGTTTGATGCCAACATTGATCACATGGTCATCATGAAGCTGATGTGGCAGCTCTGTTGAACAAGTCAAAAGACACACTCCCAATTTCTCCATTTATGCAAAACTGGCATCCTCTGTAGAGCTACCGGCTCCCCTGCACAAGGGACAAGGGTACACCACCAAACCATCACCTCGTCAAGCGCGTTGTGAGGTGGCAGTACTTCAAGCAGCAGTGCTAACTAGAACGTGACACTTTGCCCTGTCTCAGCTGTGTACTGTAGGTCAAGTAAAGAATGAACTCCAGAACGCCACCCAGCCGAAATGCAGTAGAGAGTACGGGCACCCATCTAGGTCCAACTTTTCTAAAGTGAGCGAAGAGCCACATCTGATCTCATCCAAAGCACGTTACTCTGAATGGTTTGCCAGGAGCCGGTCTTAATGCAGCTAAGTATTTCATGGCTCGCCATCACTGCCAAGACCACACCAAGTTTTTGGAGAGGCGGCGTTGCCACAGGAGGCAGGCGCTGGTTTTCAGCGGTTTTGTCACCCCTGCTGTCACACTTGCTTGTCACTTGAACATGCCGAGCATGGGCGCTTACGGTGTGGTCACAGCCCAGATGAGAAATTTACACACTAGAGTAATAAAGCTACACTTCGGAAAATACTGTGTTTCAGGATCTGGCTGAGTACAGCTACACATCACTGTTTCAGGTCCATGCTGGCATCACAATGCTTTGCTTTAGACAGTGCAGGCTGTTCTTGGCTATGACTGAGTCTGCATGCCATTTCTATTTCTTTCAGCCAACTCATCGCCGGCCTCCCACTGTTTATGTTTATTTTTAAAGCATGGGTAGATGTGACTGAATAAACACTGTTTTCAACATGAAGCCCACCGTGCCAAATTTCACCTGAAATCAAAAACTTTTTGCAACATCACCTGTGCAGCCTAGGCAGTTCACAAAAGGGAGTCATCAAGAATGTAAGGTATATCTTGGCACAAGTAGGGTACTGATAAGTACCTTAAGTTGAACAAAGAAAAGCATTATTAAAACAGAATCATAAGGCGATGGACTACACGCCTGCAGACAGAATGTCTACTGAGCTTTGCTGTTGGCCAGAATGTTTTGAAAGCGGTGCTAACAAAAGCTGACGTAGCACTACAGGTATAGCAAAGCCTCAATGTTTAATGTTTACCCCTTAATGCAAATTCTTCAAGCACCATGCAGATATAGTACAATGATAAAAACAAGAAACAGAAGATGAGCAGAGCTCTGTAAGATGCAGCAGCAGCCTAATGCACACTGTTGCATCTGTTACAGATTGTAATAGATGTAGGTGTACAGTGCACAACACTTACTGAAGTGAGATTTGTCTTCCAGATTAACACAAAAGGCTGGCAAGTAAAAATACTATATTACGCATTTATTTTTTAACAGCAACAACATTCTCAGCGTAAACTGGCATAAAACATATAGAAAAACGGCTCCAGTGCTCCTGGGCAATGTGCGTGTTTATTAATTGGCGTAAGCATCAGTTCCAACAAACAAGGCTTTGTCTTTAAAAATTATATCTAGCCAAAAAACCTTTCTGCTTATCCATTACCAAGGGCCCCTCCTGTACATGGAGTGACAGTACTCTGTTCACCCAACAAATTTATAGTAAACATGCATTCTTAACAAGCAACACAATGCACCCAGAATAAGAATAACCTCGAATAAGCGAAATATCTTGGTCTTGTATGCAACAAATTTACAACCTACGGGTCAAAGCAACAAGCTTTCACATGTATGCAAACAAACAAAAGTACACCCATTGGGATTATAGTATTCGGCACATTTTGTGCACTTTATCACCAAACAAATGACGAATAATGCCTTTTAAATGAACACAACAGATTAACACAGCCTACGCTGGGAAACTTCCCCATCTACAGAAGAAAGACCTTTTTCAAGAAGATAGCATTATGAAATGAACAAGGTAAACAGGACATCACTTAAGGCCATGCCGTTTAGTACAGCATTTAGCACTTTGTGCAAAAATTTCCATGCTGGTCTATCAAATATGTCCAGAATAATACTACAATCGAGAAAATAGACACTTGGTAAAAGCATAGCCTCATGAAAAAAAATAGAGATGAACCACCCCTTTACCCCAACAATTAAGAGCGCCATCAATTAACCTAAAATTTACACAACGCAAATATAATTCCTACAGGTAGGCTGCCGTAGCACATTTCACAAGGACAGTGCAGCCTAAGGTCCACTTCAAGGCATCGTGCACACCAATGGCTCAGGTGCCCACCATAACAACCACACACACAGGCAGAAAACAACACCACTACCTCGACGCCCTCCACACTGAACGAGAGAATGCCCCACCAGTTGCTTGCGGAACGTGGTACAGTCACTCTATATGTTACAATGCGAGACACCCAAGCGCCCTCTAAGGGCCCTTGTTTCCCTGCTGCTGCTCGTGCTGCTCTGCAGTGGGCGGCTGCGCTCCGGTTTCCCCACTGGCCTGCTGCGCCTGTTGCTCTTTGTTCCGGGCCTGCAGGACTTCTTCCTTGATGAGAAGCTCGATGATCTCCTTCATCTGGGCTGGGCTTACCTTGACGTTCTCTCTGCCAAGGGTGTCAATGACCTGCACACAACACGCAGCATTTAAAGGGACTGTGCAGCACTTGCCACCGACTGCTTGTGATGCATTTTGGGGTTATTCTCCCTGCAGTCTCCTGCCGCAAGAATTATAAAAATCCATTCAGTATCACCGAAGCTACGCGATATGAAAAATTGCGCATAACCGTTCCCTCTCAACTTGACGGTGGACTACCCGACGAAGGCTGCGCGCTCTCTCTTGGAGAGAGGGGCGGCTCATGACGTTCGATATATCACAGGCAGGCGAGTTTTCTCTTTTTCTCCGCAGCATGGAGTAGTCCATTTCCAGTGCAGTGCGGGACAAAGCAGGCATTGGTGTCTGCCCGCAAGTGCACGTTCAGGCTGGTAGGGCGTTTTAGAAGCAATAAAAGCTTGTTGTTGAACGGTCTGGTCGAAGGTGAAGTATTGAATTTGTCACTCGAACTCCACGTGCACTCAAAACACACAAAATGAACCGCAAAACTGTACATACAGGCTCAGGCATAGAAGAGGTTGGTGCAAAGCGCCGATGACGGCAGATTGTCACGGAAAATGCGAGAAATAAACTGCAATGTTGATCAGCAACAGCCAATAGGACAGCCATTGCTGTAATGACGTAACTAATACGGTGCATAATGAGAGAAATTGAGGACAGCGTGGTTGGTTTTCCGGCATCTTTCATAGCAACTTGCGAGCGCACCACTTCACGTGCACATGCAATATTTGGCTCAGGTACTCCTGTCAGTGTAATCTAAATGTCACGCAGGTTTGTTTGCACTGCTCACAGCATGCTGCGGGGACCCTTAAAGAAAAGATGCGGGCTGAAAAATTATCACTTTTCAAAATTGGTTGAGTTTTTTTTTTTTTTTTTTTTTTTTGCACTTGCTTTATCATCTATGGCCGCCCATCTTTCACGAAAAAATATGGAAACTAAATATGAACGTCAAGTTAATGAAAAATGCATTTGAATGACACACAGTGACTTTAGAATAGAGCATTTGGTCATATATCAACCATTTTTGAGCAGCCATGACATGCAAAAGCGTAGCTGGCTGCTATCACATCCATTTCTTAGAGGTAGCGCATGCCTTCGTCATTCGAAAGAAACATTCTCTCAACCCTTTTGAGGGCGCTTACTGGGCCTTTATGTTGTGTGACATGAAGGCAAGACCATCATTAGCTGCCGCCATGACTCGGGGCTAATAGTGATGGGCTGGCTGGAATCATTCTCTCTGTCTAACAAAATTTGATTGATTAATTGATTGTAGGGCTTAACGCACCGAAGCAACGGAGGCGATGAGTCGCGCCATAGTGGAGGGCTCCGAATTAATTTTGACCACCTGGGGATCTTTAACGTGCGCTGAAATCTCGTACACAGGGGCGTTCTTGCTTTTCGCCTCCACCAGAAAAGCGGCCGCCACAGCCGGGAATCGAACCCGCGTCCTCATGCTCAGCAGCACAACGCCTTAGCCACTGAGCCACCGCGGCGAGTGTAAATTTTGTCGAACAAAAGCTGATTCATGAGAAGAGGCATGACCTTAGTCACTACCAGAGTCGGACTTGGTGCCCTTGCAAGGGAAGCACAAAAAGAAGTGAAGGAATGTGACAAACATGGCAGCGACGAGCTCTAGGCCAGAGATATGGCGACGCTCATTCCAAGCATCAGAAGGTGCTCAGCCAAGTGCGGCTCATTTTATCAGCAATAATTTTAACTTCCGCAGAGCGTTAAAAATACTACCCAAACCACCTTGCCACAAGATGTTCCACTACATTTCCAAAGAAGTGCATGCCTTGGCCACTAAACCTTGTAGAAGCAATTGGGCAAGTTGCTGCTTTGGAAGCGAGTCAGATTGACGTCGGTACAATGTTTGACGGGACCGTAAGGTTGCAGCTCACGCAGAAGTGAAGGTCTAGCTAGGGATCTGATCTCAGTGTGGACATTTTAAACTACACCACAGCCAAGTTTCATGTTGTTTGAGCAAGAATTTTGTAAACTGTCAAACAAATAAACCTTCAAATGTGTTTTTCTCATTTTGGTATTTTTGTCCGTTTTCTCAGTTTGCAAATGCAATTTTTCCCACTTAGAGTTGTCATATTGCAATGAAATTTTGCACAGATATTCTAATGATGTATAGAGTGGACAAATCTTGATTATTCCATTTGTATCACTGAGTATTTATGACGGTCATAAAAAAAAACAGGAAATATCAGCCCTCTACTGGTCAATTTTCTTTCCTGCAAAAGAAAATAGATAAAATTTCTTTAGGCAAGTTTGTTCACCCTGGAGTTCATAAGGAACCACCTAGGCTGCTTTAAAATTCACAATACAAATTTTTACTATGAAAAATTGTACAGACAAAAAGACATTTTTCTACATTTCATTCAGCATAAAAATTCATCCAGAGAGTTATCCGAAATTTGATTGCATATACAACAACAGGATTTCGTTCTTTACGAACTGAGCGAATTTGAGACTCCCAACTTCATTATTAAAAAAAAAAAAAAAAAAGTGGAAAAGAGGCTGTTTCAAGGGGCACGTCCCCTTACAAGGAGGCTTCCAGATGCTTCCAGATACTTCACAGCACCTAGCTTTAGAACTTTCAGGGCTCAATGGGGTCCCTGGATAAGAAAGGACCCCGTGCAAGACTGTAAGACAGTAAATGAACTGTAACTGAACTGAACTATAAGACTGTAAGAGCTCTGACAAACAAGCACACTACTGCGAGGCGGTAGGCATTATAAACCCCAGTGCACCTACGCTACAAACGACTTACACAAGTGGGAAGAGCCCTCAAATAGCAACGCCAGCAGAACAGCGCAACTTCAATTTGTTGCACAAGCTGCCGGGTTCAGGGGCTCATAACGAAAAATGCAGTTTCCAAACCAAACATTTATATAGGGTGAGAGT
The DNA here is from genome assembly GCF_048455015.1 of Haemaphysalis longicornis. Lineage (NCBI taxonomy): Eukaryota > Metazoa > Arthropoda > Arachnida > Ixodida > Ixodidae > Haemaphysalis > Haemaphysalis longicornis. Next base: position 430,645,450 of record NW_027526203.1, read on the forward strand.
GAACAAACAATAACACTGACTGTAATAACGAACAACCAATCTGAAATCCCAAATTTCAATAACGTTCCTTCGGCTACAACTTTGTGCCCCCTTAGGGGAAACCTAGATAAGATATCTTCAGTTTTTCTGGGAAATCCTTGCAACCCCTTCCGTGATCTCAGGGGCATTCTGCAGGATAGAGGTGCACATCACTTCCCATTACCAAAAGTGGGCCACGACAGGAGGGAGAGGGCTTCACAATTAGACACAAACGAACTCCTGTTGCATTGTGCAAGCCATCAAAGCTGGCCTTGGCCCCCCACACACCTTGCCCCGGACTACACTTCGGAAGTGCACCTCACTGCGATAGCCTGCTGACAGCCATAGGGAGGGAGCGTACCTTCAACACGTGGTCGATCTTCACAGCTCCATCATGGTCAATGTCCAGCGTGTCCAAGAGGTCGGTGATCATCTCAAGACGTGTGTTACTGGACGACTTCTGGATCCGCCGCATGGCGAGCAGCAGGTCATTGATCTCAATCAAGTTGTCCCTACACGCACAAACAAGACAACACTTTGTAACAAATGTATGCTTTATGTTCATACCCCAAGCAACAGGTTCTCTGTACATGCCTAGAGCCCAGAAAAGACTGTTTGCTTTGTTTAGCACTGAACACTCGCTGCTACTCATTGCTTGACTAAAATCTCATGTAGCAATGGGAACGAAAATAGCTGGCTGTGCTTGACAGAGTCCTTAAGGCACCCTGAAGATTGCTAGACAGCACAAGGTGTTCACCTAGTGAGGCGCCGAACTTGTGCCCCGTATGTTAGCAATGGCAATACACAAATGTTGTCTACCCTTATTTTCAATGTCACAGGCAGCCTAGTGTTCGTTCTATGTAAGACTGCTCGCTGAATGCACCCCAGCCCATACCAACTCTAAGCCAGATTTCCTTCTCATCGTTAGGATCAGCAACATAAGCAGCTGCCAGACATATGTTTCAAAATCACTTAAGGGGGGGGACCCTGGTCTTGAGGACATTTTTATGTGCTTGAGATTTACACATCGAGTGTATTTCAACATCCTGAGCACAAATATGCAGTCAGTTTTCATCTATGGGGTGTAAGTTTAGAGTTGTGCAACATGTTATGTCACTTTGTTTCGGGCAATTTTTTCATTATCTAACTATGAAATACTCAAGTAGCTTTCACCCCTTTGTGCTCTAGAAGGACCAGGGAGTGCAACTATACCACTGCAGTAATTTTAGCATGGTTTATGCAAACACTGTAAAATTCGTAAATGTCGGGTCATCAATTTACAATGCTTTTGTAAAACTAACTGCATAAAATCTTGTGCCAAGCCGCCGCGGTGGCTCAGTGGCTAAGGCGTTGCGCTGCTGAGCACGAGGTCGCGGGTTCGATTCCCGGCCGCGGCGGCCGCTTTTCTGATGGAGGCGAAAAGCAAAAACGCCCGTGTGTACGAGATTTCGGCGCACGTTAAAGATCCCCAGGTGGTCTAAATTAATCCGGAGCCCTCCACTACGGCGCGCCTCATCGCCTGCGTTGCGTCAGCGCGTTAAACCCCACAATCAATCAATCAATCAATCAATCAATCAATCAATCAATCAATCAATCAATCAATCAAAATCTTGTGCCAGCAAAAGAAATTCTACACTTTTGTGATTTCATTGCACTGTTCAGTTCATAAGCTTTCGAATGCAGCAAAAATGATGTAAATCGAACGAGTACATCCCAAGATATTGTAATGCATAAAATCTTGTGCCAAGCCGCCGCGGTGGCTCAGTGGCTAAGGCGTTGCGCTGCTGAGCACGAGGTCGCGGGTTCGATTCCCGGCCGCGGCGGCCGCTTTTCTGATGGAGGCGAAAAGCAAAAACGCCCGTGTGTACGAGATTTCGGCGCACGTTAAAGATCCCCAGGTGGTCTAAATTAATCCGGAGCCCTCCACTACGGCGCGCCTCATCGCCTGCGTTGCGTCAGCGCGTTAAACCCCACAATCAATCAATCAATCAATCAATCAATCAATCAATCAATCAATCAATCAATCAATCAAAATCTTGTGCCAGCAAAAGAAATTCTACACTTTTGTGATTTCATTGCACTGTTCAGTTCATAAGCTTTCGAATGCAGCAAAAATGATGTAAATCGAACGAGTACATCCCAAGATATTGTACCCGACAGCTGACCATATGGAAAAAAAATTGGTTCTGAGAAAACATGGCATGAAGTTTGCAAACATAGGCAAAAATGGTCATTTAGGCAACTTCAAAGGGCGCCAGCTTTGTGAATACTTATGATACAGCTATGATATTTTGCAGGTACATTCTTTGGGACCTGTAGACTGCAAATAAAATTAATACAGAAAATTGATTTTTTGGCAAATTTTCGGTCCTCAAGACCAGTGTCCCCCCTTAAATAATCATAAACAGCCCGAGAACTCACTTGGTTTTTTCACCCGCAGGTCCTTCTGTGGAGTCAAGTTTGATCTGCATGGACTTTCGCTCCTCATTTAATTTGTCAATGAGATGGTCCATGCTACCAATAATACGGTTTACTCGATTGTACAGCCGCATCGCAGCCTTAGATTCTTCAATGTCAACCTTGCCAGTCTTTACGACCACATCCTTGAGTTCATCCACATCCTGCAAGAAAAAAACAAAATGTCATGACTGTGGTGGAAAGCCAGCAACGTGGTCAGCAGAGGAGGGCTGCTAGGAGCCCATACGGCGCTGCAAGCTCATTGAGCTCAGTGAAATTGTACGGCTGGTGCAGAGAAGATGAGGCGAGCCGGATGCACAGTCTATGCGTCACAAGTGGCATCACATATACACGCATATTTTGGTGGAGTTGAGCACAGAAACAGAAGCTAGCAAATACGTTTCTTGAAATTGCCCACGCACAGTCGATTTCACACTTGTACACATCGTTCTCACAAACTGTGGCACTCTGTATAAGTAGCAGCCCATGGCAGTTACAACAATATAGCAGTGACCAGCCACCCGCAGGCACTGAGTGCACTGCAAAAAAATGCTTCCCAAATTTGGAAGTTGATAGTTCCCTTCACTCTTGAGTCAGAAATAACCAAAACAGCGCACTGCTGCCGCCCCCGCTCTCTCTCGTGGGGCACCTCTTCATTGGGAGTAAACGAGTATTTCCCCATATTTCTGCCTCCCTTCTCTGCTGTTTGCGTTAATAGTTCCCTTCACTCGTGAGTCAGAAATGACCAAAACTGCGCACTGCTGCCGCCCTCGCTCTCTCTCGTGGGGCACCTCTTAATTGGGAGTAAACGAGTATTTCCCCATATTTCTGCCTCCCTTCTCTGCTGTTTGCGTTAATAGTTCCCTTCACTCGTGAGTCAGAAATGACCAAAACAGCGCACTGCTGCCGCCCTCGCTCTCTCTCGTGGGGAACCTCTTCATTGGGAGTAAACGAGTATTTCCCCATATTTCTGCCTCCCTTCTCTGCTGTTTGCAAGTTTTCATCTGGGTTTTAATCTCCCCCTTCTTTTGGGCAGTGGCATAGGTGGCGGAGACCACAGTGGCAAGAAAAACTGTTCATAATGCATTGAAACAGTGGCTGTAGCAATTCTAATAATGTACCACTTTGCTTTTTCTATCGCATTTGGTCAACAGAATAGTGGCCACTCGTCATTTTGCGAGTTGGTATTCATACTCTAGAAAAGGCTTTGCTGCGGCACGTCACCTGCTCCTCGATGTAGAAAATGATGTTTTATTGTCCGCAACAAAGCTCTCAACTCACCACAGCAGTGGCTGGCACCATTATACCAGCACATGAGACCCAAGGCCCAAGCGCATAAAAACTGTCGACAAGCGACCAAAATAAAACAGATGTAAAAAAATATGGCATGTGCTTAGGGGGCTCCTCTAGTATTTATACTGCACACTGCGTCAAGGGTAAACAGCAATAAAGCTGTGCACAAAGCAGCCAAATGTTAACTCACCTGCTTGTAGTCGGCCATCTCTTCTTTCAAGTCTTGCAACTCCTCCTTTTCGATGAGGAGCTCCTGCTTCTCAGCAGCAATTTTTTCCAAGGCATCCTCAATTTCAGCCAGGTCAGCCTTCGAGAGTTCCTCCTTTTTGGGAACAGGTGGCTTCTCCACTGCATGGCAAAGAAAGGTTGTCGCCTTTAGGCGAAGGTGCAGCAAATGCAAAGGCCTGCAGAAGCATTAGACAATGTAGTGCTAGTGCAGCAGAGCCTTAGCCAGAGTATGGCATCGGCTACACAATTTCAGTGACAAAGACAGGCCCCAGCAGACTTACTTCCAGGAGCAAATGTTTGTTTGACTACCGTTTCTTCCCTCAAGGTTTCCCTTCAACCTTCAGACAACCTGATAATTTCGAGCTGATCACAGCCATCGACTGAGGGCGCCACAAATGTCTACGACAAGCATTGCTATAAACCAAGTTTTACTCCAGTTTTACTCTACTTCTAGATTTAAAAATGACAGCCTCTTGTTTCTCATTGTCACTCATTAAATCCAATATTCTTGGCTTATCAAAGTAAGATAATGTAGGAATGGATGGAGGCGAAAAGCAAAAACGCCCGTGTGTACGAGATTTCGGCGCACGATAAAGATCCCCAGCTGGTCAAAATTAATCCGGAGCCCTCCACTACGGCGCGCCTCATCGCCTGCGTTGCGTCGGCGCGTTAAACCCCACAATCAATCAAATCAAGAATGGACATCTGCTGCATTCATAGTACTGTAAATTGGCTCGATTGTAGTTTTTTTTATAAGGTACAGTAGAGCCCATTTATACAGTCGCAGTTATGACAAACGAGTGTAGCACGACTGTCACAGCACACACTAAGAGAGTGGACTTATATTTCAGAAAATAACCGGGTGCGACAGTGCAGCTCGGGTACAGTGAACGTCCTACTACGGCAGGCATTCGCTGCCGCCACTTTGAGTGGCTTCCCGTGCTTGCAAAACTTGAGATGCACTGCGCAGCACCAGTCTGCTCCTTCCCTACTTTTCCGACAACAGCCAGCAACAAAAAAAACAAGGGTAAAAGAAAATAAACAACAACAAAGAAAGAACCCATCATCATGGCTTTCAGTTTGCCTCCCCCCCCCCCCACCCCCGAACCACCTCCTTTGCTGCCATACACAGGAGACGCACAAGAAGTTTGTGCTGGCTGAGGCGATATCTGCTGAGTGCGTCTGTCCCCATTGCCGTTGGCTGTGCCAGAAGAGTGATTTCGGCCTTTTGTGTTAATGCTGAACAACTGTTTCTTGCCTTGTGCAAATTAACTTTAGGAATTGCCTCCCCAACAATCTTGCTGTCATGAGTGACTGGAGCTCATTCTGTGAAAAGTTGGAGTACTACTTCAACGCCATTCAATGACCCATTACTAGGCAGATGCTTTATTAATATATTGTGCTCATTATTCTAGACAAATTGCTTCGATTCTTATAATTGTTATAACCAATTTAAGATTTCTCTGAATGACTGACTACCGCGAAACATGTTTATTACTGTTATATGTGCATTGTTAGCATATTGTCGCGTGGATTGTGTGTTAAGCAGGGCAATCCCCCGTTTAAGGTGTGCACCGGTTATTGCACTTGGTACAATCTCCGAGTGATGGATACATGCCGTGTTTCCTGGCCAGCCGGGTAGCACGAAGACCCCGAGCCCCGCGCGCTTGCTTTCGGTCAGCCATTTTCGCTGAGATTGGACGTGCTGTTTCGCCTTTCCATGTGAAGCGCCGCGCTTAATAAATCGGTGCAACACCACACAGCCGAGTTAGCCTGACTATCGGGACGCAACAATATTGGCCCCGAGGGCATACCGTGGCACCACCTACGAATGACGTCACTTGTTGGACGCAGGCTCGGGTTGTCGTCTGCTACAACCCATTTCCTGTGCGTATGCGGCCACCGTACACCCCCCCCCCCCCCCCCCCTTCGCTCCTTCTGGATATGATGCAAATTACCCAAAAAAGTTGTCTGCAACCCGAATAATCCGGGCGAGCAATCAACGACTCGCTTTTTCCCGGCGACACCGCCGCGCCCCACAGCTCGTACGCAGCCAGCTAACGCCAAGGACGATGCAACTGATGCCGAGAAAAGTACACAGTAAATTCATTATTAAATACTTGCAACGTGACATTTACGAGACTGTGTGTGCAAGGAAACACCTTGTAACAGCAACGGAAGCGCGTCGCTCACTTGTGATCTCACCGCGCCTACTGCTCGCCTTGCCTGGTAAATGAATGACTACGTGAGAACGGTTGGCTAAGGCGTTGCGCTGCTGAGCACGAGGTCGCGGGTTCGATTCCCGGCCACGGCGGCCACTTTTCTGATGGAGGCGAAAAGCAAAAACGCCCGTGTGTACGAGATTTCGGCGCACGTTAAAGATCCCCAGGTGGTCAAAATTAATCCGGAGCCCTCCACTACGGCGCGCCTCATCGCCTGCGTTGCGTCGGCGCGTTAAAACCCTACAATCAATCAATATGTGAGAACGGTGATCGGATTGCTTCGCCGTGCATGCTTAAAAGTACTGCTATGATGCGCAGTTTGGCTTAAGCAGTGCCTATTACCCCTACAATGTTTTTCATAGTTATTGTTATTCCCGCATTTGATTAACGATCACTGCCGTAGCCTGTACTCTGCACGGCTGATATGTTTACTTTTCGCGACAACTTGTCCGCAATGTATAAATGGTATACGAACGCGAGTTTTCAACGCCTGCGAGCGGGTTTGGACATGGCTATATTTAGTTTTCATTAGTACTTCGGTGTGGGAATGTATAATTGTAACGTGGGCTCTTTTATGTTTACATGTAGTGAGCCTGCCTTCCTCTAGCATCAATGGAACTAACGATTGCTCACAGAAGGTGAGGCTGTGTACGAGGCGAAACACGTCGTTAATGAATTAGGGTAATTGGGAGTTTTAAAATAGGAGAACCGAGCGTTGGGGGCCCCCCAAAGTGATGGGGGAACCTAAACGCAACACGCGCGTGCGCGACGAAAGGGTCTTCTTGAACCGCTTGCCGCCGGCTTCGGATGCACGTAATCGAATGTTGGGAACTTTAGGCTTAATGTCGCGGCAGATATTTCTTCGCCGCTATCGTTACAGTTGCGAATGAGAGTCCATAATACAACTTTTCACTTCATTGTCACCCTCTTTCTTGTATGTGTAACTTTGTATGCGCGTCCGTTTAAGCGATCGATGATCAAGAACCTGCCACGGCCTCGGCCGATGCTTGCGCGCAGGAACATATCCTTCGGCCGCTCGCCGCACCGCGCGTGAACGGGCCGGCGGTGCCGGGACCGACCTTTGGGGACGGTCGGCGTAGATCGCGGCAGATATTTGAGCATTGCTTTGAAAACCACAGCTGATGGCACTACCTAGCACAATTTTTCACCACTCTAACATCCACATTCCCCGCTGTCGAATTACTTTTCCACAACTAGCGTGATTTTAAAAAGCGGCAACAAGTTGTTGCTGCCGCGACCTGCGTCGGTTCGAGCTGCTCCGTCGGCCGTGCGGGCAGGCACGGCGGTGTGTGCGCGGAGCGTTTCTGCGAGCAGTAAACGCTTCATGATTTCTTGCTTTACACATTTGTTGCAAACAAGGGAAATCAAGAAACTTAGCTTGGCAATCATCGTAGTCTACATTGTTGATCGGAGAAACGAGCCGCAGCTTATGCTTCGGTCGCACACGTACGCCACCACGCTCAAGTTGTTTGCGGAGAATGTACCACAGTTGATACGGTTATAAAATCCCCATGACATCAAACTGCGCTTGACGCACTGAGAATTAACTGCAAACGACGGAAATTAACACGAAAATACTTTTAGAACGCGCGTCCTAAGCTGAGTGTCACGCGCTGCAAGCCAACTGTGCAGCAAGGTAGGCTACAAGTGACGTCAAAACGATCGCAGCGCCAGCCTCTCCAGTGGTGGGCCTCGCGGCCAATACAGTTGAACCTCGATATAACGAACCTCGATTTAATGAAATTCGCGATATAACGAATTTTTTCAAGTTTTCTATCAAAATTTTGCTAAATGCGTGTATTTTTATCTCGATTTTACAAAGTAATTTCGTGCGGTGCTTTCGATTTAACGAAGTCACGGCGAGAAAGGAAGAACGAAATTCCGGTCGAGGCACGTTTTATTTTGCCTCTCAGAGCCCACATTGAAAACATTCAGTACTCACATTAACTCTTAAAAGGCTAAAATGAAAGAAAAGCGGTGAATTATGCGGTTGACAACAATTAAAAGCGATGAAAGAAGCTGCTCAAAAACCCTTAGCGGTCATGGACGGTTTAATAGTGCGGCCACCATTTTGACGTCTCCATCGTTGCCTACGCCAGCGCCCTCTATGCTTAGGCTGCCGAAGGCCGAAGCCTATTTTAAGTTTTTTTTAACGCGTCCTTGCTCACGGTGCAGCTGCTCTAGGTTGTGCTCGCTGATAACCACATTAATATTTTGTTCATCCATCATTAGATGAGTCTTATAAGCAGCATGAGCACTCCAAGGGAAAGAAAAGTGTTCCGAACAAGAGCCTGAGGAAGTGTCGGTGAAACCGAAGGCCACCGAAGTGATGGATGCCATCGACGTTCTGCGGAGGCACACAGGCGCACGCGAATGTTTAAGAGCAAGCCTTGTTAGCGCTGTCAGCATACGAGCGTCACGTAAAGCCCACCCTGGTCAAGAAACGCCAAGCATTGCTTACGGACTTCTTCACTACGGCTTGAACATCGAGTGCTGGTGGCAATAAATTGCTCTCCGAACATGGTTAAAACGTGTTCATTAGAGCTGCGATGTGGAGAAATCGGTTTCTTTAGGGCTCAGCGGGCATAAATGTAATTGCTTAATCAAATTTGGCCAGAAGATATTTAATGTAAGCTTTCCGCTTTAGCAGGAGCACGTAAGCGCTGCTCCACAAAGTGAAGCGGTCCGTGTGTACTCGGCTCAACTCTCAATCATGGCTTTATCTCGAGTGTCGTGGTTGCATCACGCGCCCATACTACAGAGCCTTTGTGCATGAAAAAAGTCTTTCGAAAGCTTTACAGCACCATCGCCTCCTACAGGACGCGATGATAGCACCCTTCCGCTGTTGGCCAGCCGCACCCCTCAACGCCGCGCCTAAGCCTACCACTGAACGGACGAAAAGAGGCGTAACTTCGAACCAGCACCTCGCCGGGGTGAAGTTCACGGGGCATGGACGCAGGTTCAATTGACTAACAACAGCGTTTAGTAGTGACCGAAATAAAAAAAAGAAAAAGTGGAAACCTAGTCTGCTATCACATTTAATGAGGCGTTGCGGAAAAAGCACTGGTTTTACGACATGAACTACTGTCGGGTATCCGAATTCCATTGCCTAAGTGTTGAAGCTCTTAATTCACACAATTTTCGCGGCCAGTTTTAGAACAAATTTCGCTTTAAGTGGAGAGGTAACTACATAGCAGTTGTTTCTGAGCGATAGGCAAGGTTTTGAAACCTCAATAACTGGTTAAATTAACTGTAAAATCAAAACCTCGATTTTACGAAATTCTCAATTTAACGAAATTTTCGCCCGCAAGTACGACTTCGTTATATCGAGGTTTAACTGTAGTACCAAACTACATTCTCACAGAGTGTTTGCTTCCCCCCCCCCCTCTTATGTAATTCCCTATGCAACAAATTAAATGACTTGAGATAAAATGTTTGCTTGCTTTCATCCCTTGTTTGCACAGTTTTCCTTCGAGGTACAAATACCAACTAGTCTATCAGCAAACCCTTCTGCAATTGCCAGCTATTTTCCTGCACGTGTAACTTAGTTTGCGCTTGGGTTTTCAATCAGACCGGCAACACCGGGCTGTAGCTGCAGCCAGCTGTGCCACTTACGCCCATTGTGGCCAGTGGCGTGACGATGTGGAAATAGTGTTCGCGGCTGCGTTAGCATGCCCGCCACAAGAAAACCGTTTTTCCCCAGCCAGGAAATGCATATAACATATATTACAAACTCCGAATATATATAGCGAACAAATTGAGTGCAACGATCAAGCTCGCCATAATAGGGCTCGACTCTACTGATGTATCTGGATATTGTAGAGGCAGTAGAAATGTGATCTTCAAGTGTAATGGTGCTGACAATGGGGACCAATAGGCACTGCACAATCTATTCAATGACAGAAATAAAGGAAATAATTTTGCAACCCACAGGAGTTGAGTAAAGGCTCCTGCATTGTTCAGGCTACTTAGACAGCTGCCAATATCCCTTGTGCCCACATGAAACCAAAAGAAAGGTACTTACTCTTCCTGCAGCTTGATCCTATCTTTTATACGTGACACAATTTCTTACGAGCTTTCTTCCCTTCGTTTTGTCAGTGACCCACTGTGGCTTTTTACTCCAGGTCCCTCCTCAACGGTGTCCCGCTTTTTATTCTTTTGTCGGCCTCTCGTCCTGCTCTCCTTGACTGCCATTCACATTTTCCTCCCTGAACTTGACCTTCAATATCTGCTGCCTCTACAGACCCTCACATATTTTCATACCTATCTTGCTATCTCTTGACCATTCCACGTTCTCATTTCGGCTCTCTTTATGACTCGGCTGTTGGAGTTCTTCAGATGGAGCCCTTAGACTGCATGCGGCCTTGCTGGCCTTACCAGTGCTCTGAACATTTCACCTTTCACCTTTCACAATAAAATACAACTTTAAAAACATGAAAGGTGGTTGCTTGAATTGCACTGGTGAAGCACATGAGTGGAAACACTTTTTTTTATAAAATTAAAGGAAGCTCAAATCTAGTGTTAGACTATCTCACTTCTCCTTAGTCTCTGCCGCTGTTGATGGAGGCGACGAGATCGGCGGCAGAGATGGAGAAGTGAGATGCCATGCGTTGATGTGAGCTTCCTTTAATTTTTCTAACTCCTAGCGCATGCACAAGGTGCGCACACGACCACTACACGTGCCGTGGGCAAAGTGCACAGCGGCGCGAGAGGTCGCGTGACACTATCACTTGGCATTAAGTGAGAACGCAGGGGGTAAACTCGCAGATGTGCTCGGTAAGTGCACAATCCGTCTCCCCCGTGTCTGCGTGCGCTCGTAGCTCAATCTGTAAGACAACGGGCCCTCGCTCCGTTTCTATATTCGTTCCAGGTTCGGTTTCTGGCAGTGCCTGTAACTTCTTTTATTTGTTCGCGGGAGTTTTCTGTTGACACAACGGTCACGACAAAACTGACCACCGTAAAAGTCACGAAAGTAATCCGACGGGTATACCGTAAAATACCGACCAAGCGCCCCCACCCATGCAAGCGCCCCCCAAGCATTTTTCCGGAATTTAGAAGCCCCCTCCCACTTCCCGCCATTCCGAAAGTGTTTTTTCCCAGGCTTTTGGATGCCACGATGCCGAATCCAATACAATCCCACTCCCTGCTGGCCATAAATAATCTCTCTCTCTCTCTCTCTCTAGTCGTTGCTGCTACGAGAACGCGTTACCAGTCATCGCCTCCATTTTTTCAGGAGTGGCTGTCTTTTCACTATGCATTCGTAAACGGTAAAAAGGTAGCTCGAAGTAGTGGACTGGAATTGGAAAAATGGCAGAAACAGGCACCTCACTTCTCCCGTGTTCAAATAGGACGGTAAAAGGATAAGTGAGTGGGATAAGAACTATGAAGTTTTGCAGCAACAAAACTCATTGTCCCCGAGGATCCTGACGAGCTGCAGACCGAGGGCCTGAACCTTATTTTGGGATCAAATTCTGTAGAATCGTTTTGCGGATTTAACAGTGATTGAAGTGAATGTGAAAATTTACGTTTTTAGCATCGCCTAGAACTGTCATGACTCATAAACAAACATTTTTCATACTGAAGGCTACAGTGTCTTTCTCGCGATCGCCGCCATTTTGTGCCGCCATTTTGAATTTGGGGCCCGATCCGAATAAGGGCCCCCTCCCTATCTCTAAGCCAATTATCTACAAATTTTGGGGGGGCGCTTGCTCGGCATTTTACGGTAATGTTAAGACATAACTAAAAAAATTGCACAAATGGCAATAAAAACAAACAAATGAACTTACACTCTTCATGCAGTTCCTGAAAAACTGCTGCCTTATCATGAAGGATTTCCTTGATTTCTTCATCAGGTTTCTGCTCCGAAATCGCCTTCAGCTTCTGCAAGTAAGATTAAAATTCCATGTCATCAAGTGTCTATTCAACACAACCATGTTCATTTCATGAACGGTGCACACGCTGGACTATTAAAAAAAAAAAAAACACTCAGATTTGCTACCAGCCTTGGTGCAATAAAAACTGAGGATAAGTAAAGTTTTCCCACCTGGAGATCTTTAACATTTGCTGAAACTGGTACAAGTGCATGATAATAAGCAAGAATGGTCATAAAACTAGTTTGACCAGTGCTGCGGCGTCAGTGCCTTTTTGTCAGTAAACCTTTATCTCAATGTCCATAAGTACGAAACTAGAGAAGTTTGTCATTCTTTCTTATGTAAAGGTACGTTACAGGCTTGACAACAACAAAAAAAGTTTTGTGCATGAATGAATGAATGAATTTATTGTCAAGAAAAAGGAAAGGAAAGACCACCAGCAGGCGTAAATTGTCACACCTAGGGGTGGACACCGGAACGCCTGCTGGTGTGGGGGTTGGGGCAGAGGATGACAGATTCATAGAGAGGAGAGACAGATGATAGAGGTGACATGTTTACAGAACACAAGAGAGAGAGGGGCATATTTACAAGTTAACACTCACTCCCACACCCACACAAAGTCTGAAGCAAGAGAAAAAAAAAAAAGTTCGCACAGTCTTGTAAAAGTTCCCACAGTCACTGTGCCAGAGAGTCAAGTGCCAGGCGGAGCCCTGAGGCATCCAGGTAGCCACCCAGCGCCTCGTTCGATCATAAAACCAGGGCCTATGTTGTACACAGGTCAGCTTTCTCTTCTAGAGAGTGTTGACCAGGGAAGCTTGAGCACGATCACGGTATAATAATGTGGAAAGAAAAGCCCTAGGATCGAGTTGTCCCAATGCCAAGGAGATAAGGGGTGCACCAAGTACATACTTCTTGCTCTTCGGCTGCACGAGACTGGTGCATTACAGGTAAACCTGTTGCCGCTACCGAATTAAGCCGATGCATGTTTACAGCGGTCAATCGTAAGCGCTCTTTTAAGAAATGTAGATACTTGAGGGCATTGAAGATGACTTTCCATGAGAAAAGATCTCTGACAAGTAAAACTTTGAACACAGTGCCAGTAAAATAGGCAATCCCTACACATGAATTGCCTTACCAAAGCAAATTAGGCCCCCAGTCCCCAGCAGCTGTACAGCACCCGATCACTGCGGCGGTCAAGCCAGTGCTACAGCAGAGAGGGTGCTAAGAATCTTTGGGTCGCGACAGGTGCCTTTGGAACGTCACCCTGGCAACGTTCAACGCACGCACCCTGTCTAACGAGGGAAACTTAGCTGTACTACTAGAAGAACTCTCGGACATTCAGTGGGATATTGTAGGTTAAGTGAAGTTAGAAGGACAACAGAAGGCTTCATAGAACTGACTAGCGGGCATTTTTTGTCGTACAGAGGACTCCATGAGAAGAAAGAACGCGCAGTGCGATTCTTAATCCATAAAGAATTAGCAGGCAACGTGGGAGAATTCTTTAGCATTAAAGGGCCCCTAAAAAGGGTTCTAAAGGTTGCGATTTTACGTGCTCAAAAGCTGGAGTACTATCCAAGGAATGTCCTGCCACAAAAATGGTTTGAAAGCGTTGAGTATCAGCCGAGTTATCGTTCGTTAAAAAGGGTCACCAATAAGGCCTGGAGATCTTCCCCTCTCATCGCGCCTCCAAAGCACTGTGGAAGTGGTGACGTCACTGACCAGGTCCAAGACCACCTAGAGAAACAGGGCAAGGTTCGAGATGCATGCGGCCACGCTTTTTTTTTTTTTAGCTGCCGTTGTGCAGCAGGCTCCTTTTACAACTGCCGAGCCGAGCCGGTTGGACCAGTCGAACTTCCCGGCGACCATGCTCCTCGTGTCGGCCGTGGTCGCGTCAGCACGTCAGTTTTAGAATAGTAGAAACGAGTGTTTGAAGGCCAGGTAGGGAGGTCCCAAACACAACATGCTCGCTCACAACATTAACTGAAGATTTTCCCCCACGACTAGCGACACGCTACCGTTTCCGCATGTGGCACTGCTGCGGCAAACACATCCCTCCAAGGCCCTGCTGCTCGGAAAAGGCTTAGCATCGCCGCAGTTATACAGTCACCGCTTTACCGACGATCACCAGCGCAATCTTTCACTGCACTATCACCCCCTCTCACACATTTACAAACTGCTTTCCAGCAATAGTGTCACTCTGCCGGGTGGCGACAAGTTTTAGGTGCTGCGGTGCATGCCATATTGTGCATACACCACAGAGTGGGCTCCTTGTCGACCGTGCAGGCAGATACTTGCCGCAGTCGCGCGTGTAGTGGTGTTTTCACCTGCAGAGACTCTCCGCGTTTTTCTGCATTATTCATACTTTGTAAACGACATGCTATATCTACAAACTCAGCTAAGCTCATGTGACGGATGGCAACGATCACCATTCATCCCTACTAAGATACGCCATGCCACTGGTGCCGGAGTGCCGCTCGCCGGGACCACACCCACGTTTACCCCAGAGCTGGGAACACTCATTGGCTACAGCATTTAAAGGGGCCCACCAATAGTGGTGACATAAGGTTGAGTGCTTCGTGCATCATGGAGGCTGCGTCAGAGCCAAACTTTACGTCAGAGTGTGCCAGTATGGCGGCGAGGAAGCGGTAGGTAAACAAGGAAAGAAAGAAACAATTTTTTTTGTGTGTTTGTGCGGCCCCTGCTTTACGCAGAGGTGTAATATTTGGTATACGTTGTCATGAAGGGTAATCTAGCTATTCCGTGATTGAAATGATGACCTTTGAAGGCCTATTTAGGGCCCCTTTAACGAAAGAGTCGCAGCCGTTGTAATCAAGCCAAATAAACGTGACAGGTTAAAGATAGTACAGGCCTATGTGCCAACAACTAGCTACGATGATGAAGCCATAGACATTTTCTATGAGGACGTGGAAACAGCTATGAAGAAGGGAACAGCACAGTTCACGATTCTGATGAATGCTAACGCAAAAGTCAGTAAGAGGCAAATCGGAGAAAGGTCAGTGGGAAACTTTGGAATAGACAATCGCAACAGTCGGGGATATGCACTGGTGTGATTTGCGGAGAGAAATAATTTGTGGTTGATGAGCGCATTCTTTTACAAACGAAAGAATAGGAAATGGACATGGAAGAGTCTGGATGGTACAACAAAAAACAAAATCAACTTCATTAAGTAACAGCCCAGATATTGCGCAGGACGTGGAGGCTCTAAATAAGGTTCGGAGCAGCGATCATAGGATGGCTAGATGCAAGGCAAGCCTGAATCTCAACAGAAAAAGAAGGAAACTCATGAAAAGGAAGAAACCCTGCATGCATGGAGTCAGTCAAAGCGGGGACGGAGGAGTGTAGACACGCTAAATGACAACCTGGCAACGGCAATTACAGATTCTGCAGCAGCTGTCGGAAAAGCAGCATGTAAGAAAGAAACGGGAAAACTGACTAAGAAAACGAAGGAACTAATTACTGACTAAGAAAACGAAGGAACTAATTGCAAAACATAAGAACCTGAAGGTGTCAAGTGCGGTGGATCAATTTGAGTTAACAGAGCTGTCTAAATTGATTAATGAAAGTAAATAAAACGGCATTCATGCATATAACATGGCAGTGATCAAGGAAACACTGCAAATGGGAGAAAGTTTTAAAGCTACAAAGAGGAAGCTTGCCATTGGCAAAGACAAAATGTACGCACTCAAAAACGAGGTAGGTAACATTACACACAACATGGGCGAGATAATAAAGGTAACGGATGATTCTACACCAGACTATATGCCAGCAACGTTAGATCGGGGGAGACTACTGAGAGTACAAGCTTAACTTGCAATGCACCACTAGTTACTAAAGACGAAGTAGGAAATGCTCTCAAGGACATGAAAAGAAGACAAGGTGCAGGCGACGATGGCATAACTGTGGATTTCTTGAGGATGGGACGAGACATAGTACTGGAAAAGTTTGCTGCACTATTTTCAGAATGCCGAAGGACACAATAAGTGCCCATAGCCTCAAAAACCACCAACATTATTTTAATTCATAAAAAGGGAGATACCTTAAGAAGTACAGACCCATCAGCCTACTCTTAGTTGTTAACAAGCTGTTTACCAAAGTTATAGTTAGCCACATCGGTGGCAGCCTGGATTCCCAACAACCAAGAGAGCAGGCTGGGTTTAGGAAGGGGTGCTCCACCATGGATCAAGGGACAGAAAAATCAGCAGAATACACTAAAGCTCTTTGAATGGCATTTATAGACTACGAGAAAGCGTTTGACTCAGTACAAACTGCAGCCGTGATGAACGCATTACAAGATGAGGGAATAGAAGAGACATACATAAGACTTGTAGACCAATGTATATAAGGGATGCACGGGCAGGATAACCCTCCACAAGCAAAGCGACAAATTTCCCATCCAAAAGGGAGTAAGACAGGGAGAAATATTTCGCCAAAACTGTTCACATCATGTCTGGAGGGGGTATTCAGAAAGCTTGACTGGGAAAACACAGAATTAAGGATAAACGGAGAATACTCGAGACATTTGAGGTTTGCAGAAGACATAGCATTGCTGATGAGACTGCGGAACACCTGCAAAAAATGCTTCAGGAACTACAATAAAAAAGCATGGCTGTGGGACTAAAAACAAATATGAATAAACCTAAAGTAATGAGGAGTAAGCATGTCGTAAGTGCCCTCTTCAGCTTAGGAGACAAAGCGCTAGAAGAAGTACACGAATATAACTACCTCGGACAGATGGTTATTGCTGACCCCAACCATGAGAGGGAAATCTGGCGCAGATTAAGTATGGGATGGGGAGCACTCGGCAAGCACTCTAAAATAATGACGAGTAAGCTACCTGTCTCACTCACACAACCAGTGCATAATGCCGGTGATGATATATGGAGCGGAAATTTGGCGCCTTACTAAACAACTACAAAGCAAACTTCGGTCGGCTCAACGGGCCATGGAACGAATAATGATAGGAGTAACACTTAGGGAGAGGAAACAAGCTTCATGGATCAGGGAACAAACTCGAGTAGATGATAGCATAGTTCAAGTACAGAAACAGAAATGGTCTTGGGCTGGCCATGTAGTGAGATGAACCGCCAACAACTGGTGGACAATTATAGTACGAGTGGATACCAAGAGATGGGTCTAGAAGAAGGGTAAGGCCAATAACACGATGAAGGGATGAAACATGGAACTTCGGTGGCCAACACTGGACTCGAGTGGCACAGGACAGGAGCTGTTGAAAGTCAATGGGAGAGGTCTTCGCCCTGCAGTGGGCCCGAGTAGGCTGCTGATGATGAACTGCAATGGAAACACAGTCGGCTCTCGATAATTCAAAGTCACTTAATTGGAATTTTTGGTTAATTAGAAAAGATGTGGTGCTGGTCCTGGCACTTTTACATGCAATCCAAGAAAAGAAATTGCTCGATAATTTCAAGCTCAAGCCCATCATATCAGTTAATTGGAAGGTATTTTGAATAAAAAGCATAGAGGTGACCGTCACTTCGTGATAAAATTCAAAATACATACACTTAAATCTCGTTATAGCGAAGCGGTTTATAACGAAATAACGGATATAATGAAATAGTTGCAATTCCCCTTGAAAGTCACCATAGAACCCCATGTGTTTAAAATTGCGTTTTAACGAATAAAAAATTTGCTGATCAAGGGATATAACGAACAACTTTTGTCCCAAACTGGCAATAACCACCCGCTTTGCGAAAAACATATCGATTTTTAAAAAAGCGCGGCCCCATTTTTTGCATCCAATGCGGCATTTTAAACCTCCTGCGGCAGCGCCGTCCCATCCGGCGACGCTCCAAGCCAAGCCAAGCTCTTACTGACGGTCTGTTGCACACGGCACGCTGCGCTGCTTCTCTAGCTTGCTTTGTTTATGCACGCACGGGAAGCAGTAGCGGTAGCAGTGGTAGGCGTAGGACGCTCCGCCGGTTCGCGTTCTACATCCAGTTGTGTGGCGTGTTTCACGAGAGGACAATGAGCGACAGAAGCATTGGATGTAAGCGTAAACGCAAAGTTATCGCTCTCGACCAAAAGGCAGCCATAATTCGAGCGGTGGCAGCAGGGACTAAGAAAACGCAAGTGGCCAAGGACTTCGGAATCGCGCCGAGCACCCTCTCCACCATTCTCGGCAGCAAGGAAGCCATCACGGGTGCTGTCGCACGCGGCGTAAAGGTAGCCGGAAGAAGTTGCGGTCTCCTACTTTTGAAGCCGTCGAAGAGGCTCTCTTCAAATGGTTTTTAGATGCAAGGGCGTTGAATTTGCCCGTGAGTGGGGCACTCCTCCAGAGGAAAGCGATCGACTTCGCTTGTATTTTGGGCTGCGACAACTTTGTTGCAAGCGACGGCTGGCTACAGCGATTTAAGGAACGCCGCGATATCGTCGGCTGAGTCGTCACGGGCGAGTCCCGATCCGTCGACGAAGAGATGGCTACGGCATGGGTGCAAGCCAACGTTGGACCCGTCGTTCGGAAGTACGGAGAACAAAACGTGTTCAATGCTGATGAGACAGAGCTCTTTTACCAAATGTTGCCGCAGAGGACTCTGTCCAGGGAGAGCTGCGTCGTGGTGGAAAACACAGCAAAGTCCGCATCAGCGTGCTCCTGTGCACGAACATGGATGGATCGGAGAAGATCTTCCCTTTGGTGATAGGGAAAAGCACATCGCCCAGGTGCTTTAAGGGAAAGAGGCGACTTCAACTCCAGTACCTTGCTAACAGGAAGGCCTGGATGACACGGGACGTTTTTGCGGGGTGGCTGCGTGATCGGGACGAGAAGTTGAAGAGACAGAATCGCAAGATATGCCTTTTCTTAGATAACTGTTCGGCCCGTCACACAGGTGTGACGCTTGAAAACATCGAACTTCGGTTCTTGCCCCCCAACTGCACAGCGGTGATACAGCCTCTCGATCAAGGCGTCATCATGTCCTTGAAGGCTGGTTATAGAAAGCGAGTTATAGACCGGCTCCTTCTAATCATGCACCTGAAACGCGACACCAAGATCGATTTGTACATGGTGATGGAAATGCTTCACGTAGCATGGATGAGCGTCACTGCCAGCACCATCGCCAACTGTTTTCGCCGAGCATTTGCTGCCAGCGAAAGCAGTTGTGACAGCGACGAGTCAGCTGACCGAGTTGGCGCCCCCGATGACACTTGTGCATCGAACGAAGCCGTGGCGTCGTGGAGCGCACTCATTGATTCCGGTGTCGTGCGTGGAGGTCAAACCTTCTGCGACTACGTGAGCATGGATTCCGACGTTGTGGCCACGGAGGAACTAGCGGACAGTGACTACGTGCTTGGCGCTGCTCGGCCGCAAGAAGGAAACGATGACGAGTGTGACGAGGACGACGACTCTCCAGCCTGCGCGGACGACGTGCCGACATCTTGATTGATTGATTGTGGGGGTTTAACGCGCCGACGCAACGCAGGCGA
Source organism: Haemaphysalis longicornis (assembly GCF_048455015.1). Classification (NCBI taxonomy): domain Eukaryota; kingdom Metazoa; phylum Arthropoda; class Arachnida; order Ixodida; family Ixodidae; genus Haemaphysalis; species Haemaphysalis longicornis. The sequence goes on from NW_027526203.1 coordinate 430,665,017, forward strand.
TGAGGCGCGCCGTAGTGGAGGGCTCCGGATTAATTTTGACCACCTGGGGATCTTTAACGTGCGCCGAAATCTCGTACACACGGGCGTTTTTGCTTTTCGCCTCCATCAGAAAAGCGGGCGCCGCGGCCGGGAATCGAACCCGCGACCTCGTGCTCAGCAGCGCAACGCCTTAGCCACTGAGCCACCGCGGCGGGTGCCGACATCTTCCCAGGCGCTGGACGCGGTGGATCTGCTGCGCCACTACTTCGGCGGGCACGAAGACGGCCTCGACATAGCTGATGCTGCGGAGAGGGCCGTCCTTCGGTTAAGGAAGATGAATCAGCGCAGCATAACGGATTTTTTCATGCCATCTATGTAAAAGGGTTACGTGGTATGCGGCGAGTAAATAAAAATCAGTTTCTGCATGTCTGATTCCAGTTTTTTGCTGTTTTCCACGCAGCACTTTACTGCGCGGCCGCGACCGCTACGGTAGCTGATGCATTCTCGGTGACCTACCTTTGCCTGCATGCCGTCGCATACGGTAATCAGTATTACAATTGGTCAGTGGCTATAACGAACTAATGGTTATAACGAAAACAAAATCGGCGCTCGTTTGACTTCGTTATAATGAGATTTAAGTGTACTGATGTCGGCGCCGTTGCAACTGAGGCAGCGCACAGGTGATAAAGCAGTAGGCCTCTTTAGACTCATGACAGCATATGCATCTCTCTCTTTTGAAGTTCTAAACCTTCTTCTTCTTCTTCTTTCCCCCCCCCCCCCCCCCCTTTACTCACCCCGGCACCGCACCATGTCAGCAGTTTGTGTGGTGCTTCAGGCTTTGATTTTAGCAACAAGTATCGACTACGATGAAAACCCATGTTGTAAGCTCGACTTGGCAATGAATGTCGAGATTCTGAACGAAATCACAAAGGCAGATGTGTTGTGGGCTAATAAAAACGGTGCTCTTGTACTTTTTGTTTAATAGGACGAGTCAATTCGAAGTGTTCTGCGGTCCCCGTAAACTTCGTATTAACAGGAGCCAACTGTATATGCTTTCTGTGAGCTTTCCTCACTCCACATTCCAGGCAGATCAAAACGTTTTTCTTTTTTTGCTGTCCCAAAATTTTTTTATATGAAAAAACAACGGAACAGACTTTGCGAATGCAACAGAAAGAAAACAGATGAGCAACACATACGCTCCCTTCTCTGTGCACGTATCTTCAAAGGGTGGGTTCCGTCGCTTTTTTTCACAAATTTGTACCAACATACCCAGTGCCAAATTTTGTGACTATATGCGGGTCCAATTTACACACAAGTTTCAAAAAGCTTTACCACTTATAGCCAGCCCACAACTAATTTCCTCTTCACCAGCTGTTCCCACCTAGGCCAAAAGGCGTCCTTATCAAAGAAGCACACTAAAAACAAGGTACTACAAATAGTATTTTTCATGTATATACCGTATTTACTCGCGTAATCCTCGCACTCGCGTAATCCTCGCACCCCTAATGTGAGCTACCAAAACTTGGATTTTTCGGTTCCTCGCATAATCCTCGCACCCCCAACTTTGCAGCGGCGAAAGTTGCCTGCTCGCGAAACCCGCATTGTGCACGCGCTCTCCAACGCGCGCCCTCCCCCGCCGCCTCTCCGTTCGGCGGAGAGCGCTGTGTATCCAAGGCCATCCAGGCACCCTAACAACCTGCATGGCTACTCCCTAACAGGCGCCCTAACACGCTACTCACACTGTCCTTGAGCCGGTTTCGCGTGTGCGCAACTAGACGGCGTTCGCGCAGCCCGCTGTCGTGTCTGGTGTCGCCGTCGTGGTCCCGTCGTTAACTCTTTCGCTACCGCGCCTATCAAAATCGATCAATTTGATCGATACTTTTGGGAGCGCCTTTTCATAGCGTTCCAGGCGTTTCTCGAACAAGTAAAGCTGTTCGGAGTTAGATCAGAAAATGGCCTTTCAAAATCAGTTTTGTTTTCATTTTTGCAACGGAAACGTGATTTTTGACACGCTTTTGAATCACCTGGTTGTGGAAAAGGGGCGTGGTCATCGCGCCTCAAGGCTACCAACGAAGAATGCGTGCAACTCGTAGTTACTCTGCACCAGCGTTTGTTTTTTGCTATCAGGGCGTGAATGGGGAACTAGCAAACGATTTTCAATCGTCAGGTTCACGCTCTGACAGTAATAATCCCAGAAATCGGCTGAAAATGTCAAGCAGTGCCTGGTTGCAAAGCTACTTTATGATTTTAGGCAGTTTTATTGCCTTTGCGCAAGTTGTCCTAAGTACTCTGGTAGTTCTACTTACCCCAGGACCATTCCCAAACAGTTTACAACAGTTTCGGTTTCGTTTCTGCATCGCGAAATTCATATTTAGCGCAACTACGCAGTTACCCAACTTCAAGGCTAACTGCCATGGCGCCTGAAGCGTCCGCGACTGATCCTCGAACAAAGCACGCCGCTCCTCATTTCCCCCCACCCTAACCCGATTTCTGCGATAAGAACTTCAGATGCAAGTCAAAAGGTCACACCCAGTCGCCAGATATCTGTTCCGCCGAGGACAGCGCTTCAAACCGGCCTTACACTGCCAGCTGTTCGCCTTCCAGTTTCGTTTTCATGCGAGGGTATATCCGGGTGTCTAATGTTGCTGCTTAGTTGAACTGTCTATTCGGACGGAGTCTCTGATAAGTTTTTGTACTGTTTCATTTGAAAAATGTTAGGTGGCGCTGCAATAGAGGAGGCTCGTTGTGCTGATCTTTTTTAGCGCGCGACTGCTACTCGGCCAAAGATCGCAGGGGACGATTCTAGCTCATCGTACCTCATTTTTGCAAGCAAGGCTACAATTGGGAGTAAGAAGATGATAATAAAGCTCAGCTTTATGTTTTGAGAGATAACTGACCGTGAACGACAACAAACATCAGCCACGGCGTTCCGTTTTCAACTTCATGCATGTTTTTTTCTGCATCGCGTGCTTGTCCCAAATATTGTGCTCGCTGTAAATGCAAAGTCAGCCATTGACAAGATGTTTTTACGTTATGTGGGGGCAAATTGGTGCCTCTGATAACGTCAAACCGCCAGATTTATTCCAAGGAACCACCCAAAATTGCACAGTTTGAATTAGAGGTTGGGCTTCACCGCATGACACGAGCACCGTGCGTGCTAACATTTTTTTTTTATATCTGAAAAACTGTTCCGCGCAAGTCGACATTTTTTTTAGGGTGTGTTTTTGAAATGTTTCCCTGCAAAATGTATATTCTAATTTTTTTCTACTACCGGTGGTTTGATATACACAACTCCTTTTTTATCATTTTTTTCGACAACTTGACAAAACTTTTGATTTTGATATTTTTGTTCACAACTATGATATATGAAAACCTTTAAAAAACTGGTGTTATTGGAAAGGCCGTTAAATAATCTGCATTTTGTGCTCCTGCAATTAGTGCCTAAATAATTTTTTAGCAGAAAAAAAAATGTTTTCTTGGACCCCCCAAAATTGGTCAATTTTCTGCGGTAGCGAAAGAGTTAAGCAGCAGTCAGTGAGTCACTCGCGTCAGTGGTGGATAGCTCGCTGCCATTTTGAGAACTTTTTGGTCTATTTGTTTTGTGCTTGGTGCCGCTTCACCATGGGCAAGAACGCCAGCTACACTGCCGCTTTCAAATTGAAAGCGATAGAGTACGCGATCGAACACGGCAACCGCGCCTCAAGCAGGCACTTCGGCGTCACCGACTTCAACATGCGTTACTGGAGTAGGGCACGCACGTGACGACGACGAGATAGGGCGCGCGCCAGAAAGCAAAGGCGGCAATTTCATGATCGCTGATCGACGGGAGACTGTTTACGTTGTAAATAATAAAATAAAAAGAAATAGCTGCTGTTGGCAACACTGAGCTTACATATACAAAAAACGACCGCTACATTTAGCGGGACTGGCAGAAGGCAAATTGGCAACACTGTGCACCGGATTTTTTCCCCCCGCATAATTCTCGCACCCCTATCTTCGCATTGACTTTTCCGAAAAAAAAGTGCGAGGATTATGCGAGTAAATACGGTACAGTTGAACCCCTTTATAAGAGACACGTACCGGGGAGCAGTTTCTGTCTCTTATACGAAATGTCTCTTATAAGCAGGGAAGCATGTCTTCACTTACTAATCAGACCCTAGTTCAATGTGGGCACCGTATGACTAAAATAAGCTCAAAAGAACGCTACAGCATGTTGCAAAAGATTGATTCTAATTTATGTTCGGCCCCCAGAATTTATGAAACAGTTCTGAATCTTTGTTTGCTTCATGGCTATATTTGCACTGTTTTTTACAATGGTTTCTACAAGCTTTCTCTTCTTTCACTGTTTGTGGAATATGAAGAATCGTAAACGTAGAGTCCACAAGCCTGATGAATAGCCAGAGCACACAGCTTCTTCCGCTGTGTGCTCAGGCTATTCATTACGCTTGCAGGATTCAACATCTGTGATGCTTCTTGATTGGGAGCTACAGTAAAACCTCGTTACAAGGAACACTGCTACAGGAGACACGTGGTTATAAGAGACTATCGAATGAAGACTGTTAGGTTAGTTTTCCTAAGTTTGCCATGTTAGCAACATTGCTTACAAGAGACCTTGGTTACTAGAGACATTTCCCGGGTCCCTTGAGGGTCTCTTGTAACGAGGTTTTATTGTACGTGCGTGGGAGAGCCCGCATGTGCAGTCGCGGTCCAATGGATGGCAGTAAGCTTCAACCACTTCTATAAGTTGTATTTCCATTGGCAGGGCTTCCCATCGTCATTTCATAGCTGACTGAACCACTGTGTGTTTGCTGAAGTTATCATAAATAGCGACTGCAGGCGTCTGTCGTCCCCCTGTGTTTCCACAATGGAAGCAACTGCAGTTGCTGACTGGTGGCACTGCATCTGAAGTTACAATGTCTGTTACAAGCGAGATTGTTGATTAAAGTTCAAGGATGACGTGTCCCTTATAACCAACTGTCTTCTACATCCGATGTCTGTTATAAAAGAGGTCAATTTAATGGGAAAGATAGGGCATCCAACCACGTGGGTGAATAGTGTCTCTTATACCCATTTGTCTCTTACATCCATGTCTCTTATAACAAGGTTCAACTGTACTAAGATGCACCTTTCATGGGTAATTTATTCAGTGGGGCACAAGATAATAAAACTGCATCTTTTAAAACTGCATCTAAGATGCATGTACCATTAATAATGCCCAATCTTGCTAACAACAAGCACCTGCACTTCCTTCCATTACAAAATTTTACCGCACAACTATACAAATGGCACTCTGAAACTTTCAAGAAACTTCAAACAGCAAAAGTACGCACTTCAGTTTCGACCTCCACTGCGGTTTCTTCTTTTTCCTTCTTGATTGCTTCTTCTTCTTGTCGGATGATCTCGATCTTCGTACGATTGTCAACTTTCCCTTCCCGTTCACCAATCTTGTACTTGGCTTCCGTAAGCTGTGACAATATTACAATACATGTGTAAGACATTGCTTTGATCCCTGATACAACAAAATAACACCTTAAAATAAAATCAAAAATTAGGTTTTATACGCAGAAAAAACATATGGCACAATGGTTCTTCACCATAGAGTGAAACAGACTCATCAGACAAGAATTAACGAGCCCAAAAGATAGCATACAGTGTTGCTTCAGCCAGAATATGGAATAACAATTAGTCAAGCTTATCAGAGACTAAATTCAACTAGGCTAGAAATCAGGAAAGCAAAAGACTCAAAGGTGACATCCCAGGGCCTTTTACACCCTTGCTGATTGACATCACTAGGCTGGGCTGATGCCATTACAAACACAAACTTGAAAGGCGTGAGCCAAGGACGTGGTGCTATCTGTGTGGTTGTTGTAACAAATGGACAAATGGAACATTTGGAGTTCAGGTGGGCTCAAGTTGCCCAGTTACACAGCCAAATATAAGCCTGAGCTTCAGCTTCATTGCCCAAGCAAACATGGAAACTATGGCCACGCCACTGCACAAGTTAAAAGCTTTACTACATTGACTTGATGGCCTGATTTTCAGTGCCGTACAGACTGCAGTTGCTGACATACACCACTGAACAAAACTTGAACAAAATTTTAGAGAATAGAACACAGGTGTATGTTGCGTTCGCGGTCCCACAGAGCTTAATTTCAACCGATAGCAACGGAAGTAGCACACTAGCACATTTTGTAAATATAACTTTGCTATTTGTAATGTGCAGCAAGGTGCTCAATGCAGCTTTTAAAAAACAACAAAAAAAGCTTCCACATTTTTTGCAATTCAAAAGGCATGGATGACCTTCACAGTGGGGTGCCCACAACTATTGTGGAAATGGTGGCAATGTTAAGATAATGGATACTGAGGAAGACAAATCCTTGCTCCCCTAGCTTTTAGGTTACATTAGGTGTTGGGTTAGGCTAGGTTAGCTTAGGTCAGGTCAAGTTTAGCTCAGGTCAGGCTAGGCTAGGTTACGTTTAGGTTAGGTAAAGTTAGGCCACGCTAGGTTGTGTTCGGTCATGTTAGGCCAGGGTAGGTTAGAATTAGGTCAGGTAAGGTTAGGTTAGGTCAAGCTGGGCTAAGTTTAGCTTAGGTTAAAGTCGGGTTTAGGTTAGGGGTAGGATAAGGGCTATTATCATGCCAATGCATTTATCAATGGCCCAGGAGAAACTTCCCGAGAGCCTGGCCCTTTGCAGAGCCAGCCCGGCAGGCGCTTACCGCCTCCTTGGGCAAGGTGGAGATGGTGGCCTTGAGCTGCTCCGTGGCGGGCAAAGTTTCGGAGAGCAGCATGGCCCGTGACAGGAGCAGCAGCGAGGGCGGGATGTTTTCGTTGAGGCTGAGGTCCAACCACTGGGCCAGCTGGTAGCGCAGCTTGGGTTCGGGCAGCCCCATGGCCCGCATGCCCCGGGCCCGGCAGGCGCCCTGCAGCTCCGCCACGGTCAGGGAGTCGATGCCTTCCTTCTGGATCATCTGGACAGACCACCGGCCGGCGGGTGAGGCTCAGTCACGCAAGCGGCAAAGCAAAGTAGGCGAGCGTGTAATGGCATCAAGTCCTGCTTGACAATCCATCGAAATTCACTGCCACACCAACAAAAACAAAAGGCTCCTGTCTGACTCGCTGCCCGAGATTGCTTTAAGAAACAGATGGCCAGGAACAATATGAAAAGCACCTTCATGCGGCATCCCCTTCAATCTTGAAAAGATAGAATATCAAACTATATATTGAGCTTGCTCAGGCAGCTGACCCTGTGGTGCGGCTATCGTGCAGGCATAGCTCATCTATTACTGTTGTCGAACAGTCTCTCGTATGCATATGTTTATGGCTGATGTAAACGTGACCACACCACCCCCACCCCTTTTTTGCAGATTCCACAGGCTTCTGTCATAAAACATTGTATTAAAGGAACACTGCAGTGAGTTGTGAATGCTGTCTAATTACCGTACCAGCTTTGTCCAGAGTGGAAAGGCCATGCTCTGAATTTTTTCGGTCTATTTACACGCATTTTTAATGAAAAAGTGCATTTGAAAGTGCAGCTTCCCTCGCACCATCCTCCATGCCAATTTGCTGACACGAGCTATGACCCCACCGTAGTAAATTCATAGCGGCAAATCAAACAAATTGTCAACACGTTTAATCTGCACTAGCCTCCACAGGCATAACCAATTAACGGTTCTTCATGAATAAAATCAGTGAAAAATCTAAATTTAGAAGGCTGATATACCACAAATATACATTAAAAGCAGATGTGATGGGCTGCGGTAGTTGGCACAGCAGCCACAAACAGCAATTGTGTTTTCCATTCCACCGTACCGTACAAATAAACGAAGGCCCTAAACGTCTATTAAATAGCCAAAACATTTTTACAGCCCAATGTCGCCGTAAGGAAGACTGACAAATTCCCTTCAGTGTCCCTAAAAAAAGTGCTGCTTCCCATTTCCCATGTTCCTCACACAATCTGGTGACATCAGCTGAGAAGACGCACTGGTAAGTCCACCAAGCAGCATACATTACACGACCCCCCCACCCACCCCCGGGGCCAGTTTCCCTCAAACAAATGTCTTTTCACTGCCCAGATGAATACAAATCATTTTGCAACATCAGACAGGTCTGCCGAAATTCCCAATCCATTCCTCAAATTTCCAATCCATCTCTTGAGCAATACAATGTCGTGCTGGCCAGTACAGACCTGACTGAGCAGCTTATGCAGATTACCAGGGCTCAGGCCATGGGGCAACACTCGAGTGCCTCGGACTTAAAGGACAGACAACCGATTTTTGTCGCGCATATGTTCTCTAGCTCATATGAAAGCAAGCGTTTTATATAGCCCGGTAACCACAAGCAATTTCTAAACGAATTGGCAGAAATAATTTTAATTTGGCAGCAAACTTCCTGAAATCAGAAGGGTGGCGGTTTCTAAACATTATTTTGAAAATTTTTAAGACACGCCACCCGCCGTCACTGGGTTGCTCTCAATGTGGCTAACTGAGCCTTCATGCCCATAATCAACGGCAGCGTTCAGTAAACAGACCCAGTGAAGGAGCTTTGACGATTCTGCCCGAGTCAGGGTCGTTTGTTCTCGCAAAATATTTGATTTCAGTTTCCAAATACGCCAATGGCAGCTTTTAAAAAAAAAAAAAAAAAAAAACGTCGCGCCCGGGGAAAATTGAACTTCTTACCTCCACAACGTGAAGCACGATTCTACCTATTGTCTATCCCAACAGATGGCGCATTCGGGCAAAATAGACCGTTGCAATAAAAAAACATATAAAGGAACAAGAAAGCCTGAGATTCAAACATTTTTAGCTGGGTACAAGTTTTTAAATATCGTTTTTCATTTCGCATAGAGACAAAAGTATGTTGCCGAGCTACTCTATGTCATGGTTGCCAGCATTATTTTTGGGAGGGACACATACGGCTCGTAGATTGAAAAATTTCGATTTAAAAAGTTCTAGGGCGTTATCAGACAAAAATTGGTTGTCTGTCCCTTTAAGGCGCCACCACCTCAGAAAGCAAACCAACTCCTGCTTTATTGCAGTTAGAATTATTCTTCCTTAAAGGTAGAAAAAATATCCCAGGTCATCTCCCCTAACGTGAAACCTGGAAAAGGCAAAGAATGCAGTGTATAAGTGTATTCAAAGATTGTAAGTCTCCCTCTTGCCACACAGCACATGCCGATTGGGTGTCGGAGAAGTGCCGATGGGAGGAGCAATCACGCGCTTGGTGAGGCAGTGGTGCAGTCTCTTGCGTTGAACTAGATTTAACCAATTAAATAAGACAGACTGGCTGTAAGTTGTCTTCGTGTCACACGCCACAGCACACTACGACGTATGCTTTACAGGAAAGAATCTCGCGTTTGAAACCAATTTCAAGACAGAATTTAACAAACTTCTGTTATTAATGCAATTAAATCCTGATTGTTCCTGTATTTTAAATTAGTTTAAAACATGCTAATTTATTCTGAACTGGTGTTATCCATTATACACTTGTTTTTTGACCATGTTTGACAACTTGATTTACCGTGACAACCGGAGACGACGACAGGAGACGCCGACAGCCCGAACCCCTAAAACGCTTTGCCCCTAAAAGTCAACCACCATGATGACAGAAATCACACTGCAAACAATTGTGGAGCAGCCTGCAAGGTGACTGGAAACCATGTCATGTGTTTTCTCTCCTTTCAAGCTTTTTTTTTTTAAATAAACCAGCAGCTGAGGATTTTGTCACATAGTGAAATTAGAATGTTACACCAGCTCAACTGCACAACTGTGAAATGAAAAATTACACCAGTTGAACTGCACAATGCAGCCACAGATACACGTACATCAAATTCGCTCCAGTCAACCCTCAAGTCCCCACCAATATTTTAGGTTTCTGAACATCAAGTTTTATCTCTCGAGAATACTTATCCGCGTGAACATGAGCACTTGAAAAGCACACTTTCTCACCTGGTCATCAGCATGCAAGCTTCGCAGCTTCATGCGCAACTGAAACCGAAGGAAGTTGTTTGTGCCAATCGGCTGCAGTTCGAGAAGCCTGCACAAGGCTGTCAGCTGTGGTCGTGTCAAGCTGTCCAGGGTAATTTCATCCTCAAACAGCTTCGAAAACTTCAAAATCTCTTCACTTGTTGCATCTTCACCGGACTCCCGTATCTGAAACATTAACAATGGTCTTGCAATTAAAAATTCTTAATCAGCTAGGAGATATACGTTGCTGATAATTATGGGTTCTCATTAAAGGGACCCTGAAGTGAATTTATCAAGTTCTCGTTTTTGCTTGCACTGCGCATACTGGCTCAAATAAACACACTTTTCGTCATTTATCAGGGCGATAAGGCGGTATTTATTTTATAAAGCCTGAAAGAAGAAAAACTACCATGTGCAGTTTGCGGTGGCTGCACCAACTAACCGCAGTGACTTCAGGTAAAGGTGCTACGTGATTGGACGATGTCCAAGATCAGCATTCAAACAAGTTTCGATTTCGGTTCTGTGAAACAACATGCTTGGCGTCCGACGTTATCGTTGGATGGGCCTTCTCGATATCTGAATAATCGCCATACCGCGCTTCTGCCATGTTGCCGGCTGTAAAATGCCCAAGATAAACCACTCAGGATGGCTTGGAATCGTAGCAATCACAAGCTAAGGCCTACGCAGTGGATGAACGTCCTCCGCGTCACCGCAGACGTCCAAATGCCATGCCCTTTTCAACCATCTTTGGAGCTTGCTTCACTCATGCCTGTATCACAAAAAGCGTGCTCGCACCAGCCCAAGGGTCTGATGATTCTGGCCTGTGCCCACTGCCCCCAAGCAGTTGGTGTTTATGGCAACAGCCCGCCAACGAGAACTCGCTAGCGCGTCAGTGTCATTCTGCGCGCATTCTGCAAACTTGCTCGTGGCGCAATGAACATTACGGTTCAAAAATACTGAATTCAGTATAGAAAACATTGGCCGAAAACGAAAAAAATCAACTTACAAAAAAAAAGTACTCTCGGGGATTTGAACTTGCTACTTGCAAAATAACACACCTAGAGCTCCAGACCACTCTGCCACGAACCAGCGCTGTTGGTGGTGAAAATATAAAGAATGTAATGTATAACCACTTTTTTATTTATAGCGCTTTCCATTGGGCGAACAGGAGCACTTCTAACTGCACCCAAAGTGCTCTCGCGAGTTCTGGCGTCTTCCAGTGGTCGGGCAGGAGCAGGGGCGTTGTGTTTCATTGGTCGATGAGGAGCACTTTTTTGGCGCCGAGAGCAGCCGAGAGCAGTTCTCGGTGCTCCGTCGCAGCGACGGAGTAACAGGGAACGCCGAGGAAGTCACATGACCTCTTTTGCGTCACTTCTGGTTTTATCCCCGGGTGGCGGAGGAAAAATGGCGGAATCCAGCAGCCGCGGTAGTCGCTCAGTGCGTACGGCAGCAGCTAAGCGCGGCCGTCTGGACAAGGAATTGCTGCTACTTTTAGATGATGAAAGCACCATAGATTCAAGCACAAGCTCATCATAGGACAGCAGCAGCAGCGACGACGACGACGATTTGACATTGCATGAGTTTATGTTCGAGCACCTGTTCACCCCGCCGGAGCAGCGACCGAAGGTAGAGTCGTATCTGGAAAAGACGGCCGACGCTGTTATCGTTCGCAGCTAATTTTTGGGAGACACGATGGTGACCCCTTTATCATGAATATGAACATCCGCTCGGCTTCTTCATTCGTCGCCATGCGGAAGGCAGACACAAAACCACCGGCACATATCTTGCAAAACTGGCGAGGAATAACTGCATGCAGACATCACGAGCGCGCGAAATGCTCCGGGACGCGAGCGCGGGAAACGTTTGGTCACATGACTCTTGACAGCACGCCCTCCCCCTCTTTTCACTGCTCCCGGAGCAGCGCGAATGTTTCATTCGCGGAACGAAAGCCCACGTCCCCGTTACTCCCGTGTGCTGCTCTGGCTGCTCGCTTCACTTGCTCCTGTTCGCCCAATGGAATTCACCATTAGTTTGAGCATTTCAAGCAGCTTAGATGACTATTTGTTGTATAGCGCTCGTGCAGTAAGCGCCCCCCAAGTTTCCACAATATCTCACGTCTAGCAATTGCATTTCTTAGGCGGAAAAGCACTCGCAGATACCGGCCGTGCTGCTGACCACTGTGCTTGTTAACCCAGTGCAAAACAGTGCTTCCTGCACCCTAGTTTTACACTGTACGGCAAAAGTTTCAGTTGATTTTATTTCCACAGTACCTATATTAACTTCGCTGACTCTTCTCCCGCCTTCAATTGGCCATAGCGTACCAGTCAGAGAAGTGTCACGTGAGCGCTTGTTCAGCGCTCGTGTGGAGCGACCTTGCAGCTTGATACAGTGCACAAACTAACAGACTAAAGAAAGGCACACTCTTCCATTCACAAACGTGTCGTGGCTTAGCCTCAACTAAGCGAACAAATTGCGGCGACCTGTCGGCGGCCAGCGGACTAAACGCTGGGCCGACTTACTCTGTCAGAAGGTCAGCGAGCCGTGCAGTAGCACAGTCAAGCCAAGTCATTTTTTCCTGACGTCACAGGATAACGCCACAGAAAATGGACGAGGATGCTGAGAGAAGAACAGCCTTTCCGAATTGATTTTTCTACTAAATAAATTAGCGTAAACGCACCCAGAGTAGTCGAAACATAACCTAGGGACTCCGAACTACAATTTGCGCTAGTAATCCCTCAATGTTTACAAATCACTTCAGTGTCCCTTTAAAAAATACCACGGCAAAACCACACTAAAAAAAGGAAGGAAGCTGTAGCAGCATAGCTTAAGCCTAAGGTTGCCCCACCAGCGAAGCAGAGCTTCAGATCAGAACACCTAGGGGATAGACTGAAAGGGACAACTGCACTTTTAGTACTGGAGGTCCAAAGTGTTTCTGCATTCCAGCTTTCAGTAACTAAAGAAAACAGTATGGTGGGGGGTGGGATTACGCCATCGTCACTGCACTGGGTCACCACTGAAACCTGACGCTGCCCCGCCACCCCCACCCGAGCTGCATCAGCGTAGCTTCCTGAAGGAAACATTGAATGTCTTTTACGAGCCTCTGGATATGATAGGTTTAGAGTCAGATAAGGCAGATAAGTTCTTCCTCATTTTTTAACTTTTGGCACAATGAGAATAAGAAGGGCGTGGTCCATTGCTGTAATGCCCCCTCGATTGTGAGTTGTTGCACTTGTCTGTCCGGTGGTCAAACGTTGAGCATTTGAGCTTGTTTCTTGCACTCGACAGGTGCTGCTGTCATACCCATACAATGCACATTTGGAACAATGCCGCGGGTTTGTAATGAAGGCTCTTGTCTGACAATGAAGGAAACCTGTGTTAGCTGATCCTGGAAGTGTACTACAAATCAAACGTAAGGATGATGTGTCTGGTTATGATTTCCACTCTGTCACCCCTCATTTTGATGTGCGCAATGGCAGTCACTCACTGCTCACGCAAGCCTTCAAGAATATCCACCTCAGTTTCATTCACGAGTTGAGTTTCCTAGATGATGCCTTGGCAGCTATTGACATTTCGGTGAGGTGTTACAGTGATTTGTAGGTCACCTATGTTTGTTTGCTTCAGAAGGTTACTAGACTGTTCTTTATTTTCAACTTCGATCAGCGCGCCACCAGATACAAGTTTTTTTTCCTTATAGCTTTTACCGACCACACATCAATGAATTTGGCAATTAGGAAGACTGATTTGGTAGTTATAGGCGTCGCTTTGTCGACTGTTTGTATGACCAAAAAACTAAGAAAGTCCTCTTGATTCATGAAAATAGGGTTACATAAGAGTCTGGAGACTGCTTCGGTGCAAGCCCTCTTTGGTGCACAACCATCTGGAGAAGGGGGGTTTCTACTATATCATGCACCGTAGTATAAAAGCAGGGTATTGTTGTACAGAGTCCACTGAGGCTACGTACCCTGCTATCCAGCAAGTTCCAGTGCTCCCTGTCTGAACAAGGAGCTCGGAGTCTGTGGTGTGCCCTGCACCGTCGCCAAGATTGCGCAAGATGTCCCTAGCGGGGAAGCCCTACCTCCACCCTTGCTGTTTATGTCTCCTAAAGTGCAGCCATAGATGTTAAAATGCTCACCAACCTTTTCACAGAACTGGGCAAATTCCTTGGCATTATGTGAATGGGCCTCACCCCGCTTCTTCACAGCCATTTCATCCAGAGTGTTCTGCAGAAACTTGGCCATTTCAAGCTTCACTTTCAGCTCCTTCTTGACACTTGCATCCTGAAGAAAGGAAAGGAAAATTCATGCACGGGCTGGCTTCAGTGCCAGCACTTTTTACACATTGATAGCGGAAATATTGTAGCTCACTCCAGTCAAGGATCAGCTGGAGATGATCGGCTAAGGAAGAACAGATTTTACTGGGTACACCATAGATACCGTGAAAAACTTTGCTCCTTCGCTTCATGTGTGTTCTTGATCATTGCCTTACCCCAGCTTCCTGGAATGCTCTATTCCATCCTTTTGTTTCTTGTTTAAGGACATGCTCAACTCACCCCGGATTTCCAAGTCATGGTGCATCCTAGTCCCCCTGTCAGCCTAAAATTCTTTCTCCCTACAAGGCTGGCATACCCCGGTTCTCAAGATAAATCCAGCATGGCTCCCCCAAGGACTATACCCAAAGTGGCTCACAATCCCTGTGACCACACCCCAGGTCAAGAAAAATCCGAGCCAAAGGATTTGCTGCCAACTCACAAGAAGCATGCCAGAGATGCACCAATGCACCGAACAATGTAGGCACAAGAGGAAAAACGTGCACCTAGAAGTACCGAGGCAAGGGTGGACTGACAGAGGCCCTGAAGATGGGAAAAACAGGGGGAAGAGAAGTGTTCTTTGCTGCTAGTAGTGCAAGCCATGAAAGGTGAGCCCCAGTCACAACCGTGCCCCCACATGAAAGTTCTTCCTGAGGGGTCCACTTTATTGCCAAACCTGCACATGCTTATTTCATTCCCAGATTGCCCAGACGGATAATTTAGCCAGTGTCATGTCTCAGCATGGGTGTCTACCACATACTTCGTGCTTGTTTTTTGTGAGCGTGTGCTTAAAAGGGGGCACAAGTCGATGTGACAGGCTAAACTAAAGGGATCCTAATACGTCTGCACCCCTATCTGACTTACCTTGGACTTTGCCTGTAAGGCTTTTCCAGGCTTTCAAGCACAAGCCCACGACGACACAAAAGTGCACCCTTCCAGTTCCATCCTGGCTAAAGAGTGAGCAGCTAAAATTCCCCCCAATCTTAATTCAGAACTCTTCTGTATGGGCCATTTGAGAAAAGAAAGTGTGCACTGAGCAGCTCACAAGCACTAACGCCTCAAAGAAGCCTCCGGAAAGGGCATAGTAAGAAATGCCCAAAAGACCCTGTGGGGTGCTGTAGATGGGTACCCAAGTTTATTATTATTATTATTAAAGTTTATTATTAGAAAGATAAAAGGAAATACAGCAAATAAATCCAATATTAGTACATTTAAAGGGCTCTAATAATTAATTTTCGAACAATACTTACAAAGTTGGTTATTACTTGAAGACACAGAACCATAAAACCAATGTTGCAGCGTTTATGGCAAGACCAGTCCAAGCAGTACAGCGGCACAGCCGTACAGCGGCACGGAAACCAACGATGGCCTCTAAAGCAACTTCTAAATAATGCTGTCACAGGTCCCACCCCACTAAATACAGTAGAACCTCGATGATACATTTTTCAGGAGATAGAGAAAAAAATGCATCATGTAGAAAGCCGTGTTATCCAAACTTGTATAAAACTAAAAAAGTTGCACCGGGCCTAGCTTTAACAATATAACTGCCAAGAAAACACAATAGCCAAAAGCATATCACAGGGATTTCGTTCTATTTTGGCCACACAGCATTCAAACGTAGGTGGTACCCCTCACGGGTATTGCAGCCAAAAAGAAAGATACTCTACTCTACACCCCGTCCTCAAAAATACAGTGTACTGCAGATTCTATTGCTGGGACATGAGGAATTTATGCAAGTGCAATAAGCCTGCAGCGATAGAAGCAGGCTACAATGCACTTCATTATCACTGTGAACTCAGAACCTGTGCAAGTGTCAAGACATTTCTACAGTAGAACTTCAGTCAAACAAATCTCTGGCAACTTCAGAGAAAGTTATTCAAAAGGGACGTCTCCCAAATGAAGCTAGTATGCAATAACATGCCAGACAGGGCATTATAAAAGTTTGTTTAATTGAAACGGTTGCTAAAGTGAACTTTGCTGAATTGTAGCTTAATTGCATTTCATTTTCATTCCCACAAAGCACCTCATTTCATATTTCAGACATGTAGCATGTCCGTTTTTTTAAAAGAATGTACCAAAGACACTTCCAAAGAAACCCCGAAACATAAACAGCACAAAGAAAGACGTCCTTTGTAGGAATCGTACCTTTGCGGACGATGTTTGAAACGTTGATGGCAGCATGCCGGGGAACAGTTTGAGGGCGACTGGGAGCAGGAACTCCATGAAGGGTACAATAATGAACACAGAAAATGGAAGAAGCCGAAACAAATCTGAAACTGTGCGGACGAGCTGCAAGAACAGTAAGGGCAACTGCCTTAAAAATGTGCGCTCCTACACTCAGGCTTGACACAGCATTTTACACTTCATTCTAAATTGTAGTAGTTAAATACTAGCTTTATGAGCAACATTCTGGAGCATAACACGAGGCTTTCTTTTTGCCACAATGAGGCACTTGATTACTATGCAAAAAATATAAAAACAACGCAAAGGCACCAAATGCACCAAAACGAAGGGTAATAAATTTAGGGTAATCATTACAAAAAAGATAAAGTGACACTGTATATACATATTAAACTTTATACGTCAAATAATACAAAACAGCCTGACAGCTCCAACCCTATATCATTTATTTGATTATGTTTGGCATGTTCACATGCACACCTGTGTAATGCTGACGAAACATTTAAAAAGGGGGATGATAAAAAAAATAATAATAAACTCGCTTAAAACGGCAAATGCACACTCCACAAAATTGAGCGTGATACTAATTCATTCACGATTTTCTAGCAAGCACCCTACTATCAACCAAAAAGAAAGCTTTAGTTTAGTGCATTAAGGTCAGGCAGAACCAGATGGCTGAAATGCCTACATGCCAAAAAATATGCAACACCGACTGAAACTTATGCTGCTGCTGGTCCTTGGAATGAGAAACGATGTTCAAAATAAGGGCAACGAGGACAACACTGAAATACCATATGTATTTTCCCACAGATAGGCTGACCCGTTTTCAAAACTGGCAGCTGAAAAGTGAAGGTTGCTACTCGAGTCGATCCAAACTAGTATTAAGAATTCCTCTCCTCTTCTTCTTTTACAGAACAGTTAAAGGAGCACTGACACCAATTTTCGGCGTTAATATTATTGCACAGTTCGCTTCCTTCACTCAATAGAATACCCTGGCTGAAATATGAGCGGCCTGCGACGCGAAGAACATAGTTCGATTGGATCGCATTTATCGCGCCGACGGAGCAGCGCGCAGAGCGGCACTCAGCAAATGGACATCAGCGCGACATCACTCCAGGAGAGGAAAAAGAAGTGACGTGACAGCACTCGTCAAAAACTCGTGACGTCACTTCATGCGCGCGGCCCCACGAGCGGTGAGTGGGCGCAACACCCTCTCAAGCGGGCGCCGGTGACGTCCGCACAAAGCGGTGAGGTCAAACCGGGAAGCTGTCATATGCGCCGTTCGGGATGAAAGCGCGGGAATTTGAAACAAACGATTTTCAGGCCATTCAATGTAATTAACTATCGCGCGCTGAAGTATTTGAAGTGCTGTTTTAGGTTCGCCAGACCATTAAGCATCGATAGAAGCAATAAAAGTGTAACATAAAATTTTCGTGTCAGTGCTCCTTTAATTCAATGTAAACTGCGAAGTGTAAAAAGCCTTCCCTCGAAACAACGAAACAACATGGCCTCACTGTGTGCATGTCAGTGGCAGTTCTTATTACTGTGAAGCCTCCCCCCCCCTCCCCCGACCGCTTGTATTAGCAAGAGCAGAGGTGACCTACATTCTGGTTGGCATTTTAATTGGGCACATATGGTATTGATTCACAAAAATCTGCCTCAAAATATGCACTTTTTTAACCTCAATTGCAATAACTTACAGCACCAAAAGGCTGACCCATTACAACACCAACACAGTTTCATGCATCCCCTATGAATAAGTATGTCCCGAGTCTTTTGGGTGACAGGAATCCTTTCTTTCAATGGCATTTACATCAAAATTGGCTGAAGGCTGCGAGAAGTGACAGAAAATACACGGCAAATGCCATGACACCTACTTTATACAAGGCTTTGTGCAGGATATGACGAATTTTCAAAGGTTTTGGGAAATGTGAAACACTGCTTTTTGCAACGATGAATACGGAAAGAAATAAAGAATAGTTGGTCCTGTAACTAGGTGAACCTAAGCCTCAATAGCAGCCCAAAAACAAAGAATAGGTTGGCATACAGGAGATAACCAAGGCTGGATTGCCAGTAGTGCTTAGCAATACCAGCAAAAAAGACTGCCAAAGCACACCTCAACTGTTGCAGGAGGGCTACAATTGCTCATGGAATGGCGATGAATCTAGGAAGGGGAAAGCTCAAAGTACTGAAAGATTTCAGAAACATGTATGTGGTGCTACGCAAGAATTTCCGCCCAAGAACAAGGAAGGAGGCAGGATGACCACTCCTGTTGCCTTTCTCGGCCCCGCTTCTCATCTGTCCTGCTAAGACTTCATTGAAGCACCAACTTGCCTCGCTTCGGCCCGATTTAAAGATTTTAATCCCTAATGAAGTCATCCCTGCCTCTTGAAATGCCAAATCATTCGCACAGAGAGAGCGACAGAGAGAGAGAGAGAGAGAGCTGTGCACCTGCTTGTGCTCTCGTCTTGTCAAGTCTTCCCCGTTGAGCACACGATAGACGAGCCGGCTCGACACCCGAATGTCAATGAACAGGAGCCGAAAGCCATGGTAGTAATGCACCAGCTCGTCCCAGATCCTCTTGAGGAGCGGCCGCTTGGGAGGTGCAGGCACGGGCGGGGCCTGCGCATCGGCCTTGGCAGCATCCACCAGGGGCTCGGCCTCCCCCTTGAGCGCCTTGACCGTCTCTTCCACCTTGGAGGACTCCTTCTCACACAGCCGCTGGGAAGGCCCCGACAGCGGCCGGCACAGCACCAGCGACAGCATGCCGTGAGAGGGCGCGTTGGGGTTCCGGCGGCGCTGCAACAGGGGCGTGCAGCAGCCGTGCCACGTGGTCGACACGTGCCGGTGGGGGTGCCAGCCGCGGTACAGGGCCACGGCGGCACCCTTGCTCGACCGCAGCATGCACAGCTGCCAGAGGTGGACGCCACACGAGAGCGGCCTCCCGTGCATGGCTGGGGGACGTCGGCGAGGACGGGCACTCACGAAAATTCCCGGCTGCAGCTGGAGGCTGAAAAAAGATTAAAGGGAAACAACAAATGCGCAAAGCTCGAGCCTGTAACTCAGAGGATCGGTTTGGCTGCGCCCAGCCTGGCATGCCTGCACACTTCGCGACACACTTAGAGCCACTGCACAGGGCAAGCTACCCATTGTCTGTGGTTATGGCTGCCCAGAGTCCTTACTCCAGTGCTTCTTTTGCTGCTGTTCTTTATTGCAGCTGTAAATTGTATGCCGTCGACAACTGAATTTTTCAACCAGTGACGATAATGAAAATGTTCAAACAATCACTGAGTACAAAAATGAACTGACTGATTGATTATGAGGTTTACAGGCGATAAGGCACACCATAGTGGAGGGCTCCGGATTAATTTTGACCACCTGGGGTCTTTAACGCGTGCCAAAATCTCGAGCACACAGGCGTTTTTGCTTTCCACCTCCATCAGAAAAGCAGCCGCCACGGCCAGGAATTGAACCCGACAAAAATGAACTGATATGTCACTACAGTTCCAGTGGAAGCATATGAATTGTTGCACAGACAAAAATCAGAATCCAAAACACCCTCCAACAGAACTATTAAAATCATAACTGCTTTTCTGTACAGAACAGTTCAAGCAATTTAAAGGTAAATATAATTCACATTTATTCAATTGCTTTCAAATGCTACTTCATAAGTGTCCTTATTCAGATTGAACTGAGTGTAAGAATTACGCAATACAAACAGCATTTTCTCTGAAGTAGCAGTACTACCTTTGAGTTGAACATTATTTCCTATTGGCTATGTAGCAAAACTTTTCTGTCCAAAAGCTAGGTTTAAGTTTACTCATGGCACCCTGTACAAGGAAGACCCTGGTGGCTTGATTGCTTGATGTTCACAGCCGATTAGCAGTAAATGACAGCATTTCATTTCTGCATACCTGTTTCTTTAAACATAAAAAAATTTCCAGGCTCCAATAATTCATAACTTCAGCCCTGTACAGTACATAAAAAAGGCATGAATAAAAGTATTCGCATCTAAAGATGCCTTGCATTTTGTAAGAAATGTCTTACATTTTAGCCACTTTCTCCCAAAATCCTTGGCTGTGCCGCCATCAGTACATCCACTGAAAAGTGTCAAAAAAATATAACCAGAAAATAAGCATACAAACAAGCAAATCATCCAAATTTTCAACACAACGCTCCATACACGAGGAAAAACAGAAGCCTACGTTGCTGTTCGCTGTTTCAAAATTCAGATAACACTTTTTCAAAGTGGAAGCCTTAGATTGACCGCAGCTTCCTAGAGCCATAAGAAATACTGAAGTAGTGTAGAAAACCGGGCTATAGTTGGTACAGATTCATCTTCACAGCGCACAAGTAATGGGACAAAGAAGAAAATAACTCGACTTGTCCAGTGTTATCCTCCCCTTTGTCTCGTTTGTGCGCTGTGAGGATGAACAAGAAATGCATTCCATAGCAAACAGTTTAGTTCTCACAAGCAACAGAAAGGATTCTAATAAATAAGGTTGTTTTGAAAAGAGGCTGAAATGCCGTGAATGCTAGACTGTGAAGTACAATACAAGTTAAGCCCTAAATACAAAAAAAAAGAGAAAATAAAGTTTGGAATACTAACATTACAGTCTCGCATATCATGCACAATATAATAGGTTTAGAAGCACCACTTTCCCAACCAAACAACCTAAAGCATCGAAAAGTAGTATTCTAAATTATTTCCCATGTTTCACCAATATTCGGTATTTGTCACATTGGTAAAACTTGTATATAAGCAGCACTTTACACACACACTAGCTTACCATATAAATTCTGCATATTTGAGGACACATTTCTAATTTACATAAATGAAGTATCAGTTATTAAGGTTACAAAAGGCTGTTTCTAACAATTTTCAACATTTACAAATTATTTCAAACTTTTCTTGGAAATGCAAGCGACACACTCAAAGGCATGCAAGTAGTCCTACCGCGTTGCTCTCCGTGAATTGTGAAACTGCAGCCAAAGTTTAATAAAACTGTCTGCCTTCTCTAAGGTGTCCCAGCTGATAGCGTGCGCAAATAGCCAGAAAACATTAACCATGCTTTAATAATATTTTCAACCTTATCTCAAGCACAAAGCCTCTGAGCTCTCGAGGGGAACCCATGGTTAAGGTTTCCATGGCAATCAGAAGTAAAATAAATTGTGCTAGTGACAGACGCACAAATGTTCATCAAAGGTGTGCGGTTCCTGATTAAGTAGGATCAAGCAATGAAAGAGAGATTGGAGCGAGGAGGCCTCTGCTCGTTCCAGTCTACCTTTGCTCACCGCAAGACCCACTAGTTCTGCACGCGTTGCTGCTTCGCTTCATTACACTGATGCTACGGGGGATGATGTCACCAGAAGACGATGCAAAGCCACAACTGGAGCTGACATCACTTCTGGTCATGACATCAATGACGTCACGCCTGCAATCATTTTAAAGTCACGATATCACTGATGATTCCTGCTGTGAACTCACTTCGGGCCATCACGCAAAGTTGACTGTTACGAGTCTGCATCCACCCATAATCATGCTAGCAGACTTGCAAGGTCCTCATACTCTCTTCATTGAGGTCACATGCCAAACAGGGGTATGCTGGTCATGAATGCACGAGGGACATGCGCATTCTAAAATCTGACAGTGTTGGCTCTGCTTTCGCAGCAAAGTTCCACCGTTTTACAGTTCCAAAACTATTTAGAACAACACGAGAGGCACGGCACATGTTCAGCCTTTCCATCAAAAGACACAGTTTCATGCAGTTTAGTAAAGACCCAATGCCTTTTTTTTCCTCTATGACATTGACAGTCATGGAAAGAAATTATAAAAGCATCCGTACACAGCTTTGATGTAAAAATGCAGCCGGATTGAGCACAGCACATTCTGGTGGGCTCAATCCAGCCATAAAGCTTTCTTAGAACATGGCAGCTGAGTGAAAAATTGAACCTCCCCTGCTGCGGAATTTTCTGTATCAAATGAACTAGGCTGCACCTGCACAACCATAAACTTTTTTGACAAGTAGAAAGAACATGAATGCCTAAACTGCCAACATGAAATCCCAGTACATCACAGTATGAGAAACACTACTGGTGAAAGCCAAGTTTGTGTGCTACACTAACTACATTCCTTGAAATAATTTTTGCATGTATTTAGAGTCGCATATAGCCTCTTTTTTACTAACTTCCTAAACCAAAGCAAAGTACGTTCTAGCGTTCTTATGCTGCAGATCCTATGCTGCCTACAAAGCAGTACAAGTTTTCTAAAAAATAAATTAGTTCCAATGGAGCAATGCAATACTAGTATGTCATCATCCCTTCATTGCCTTTGACGTTATGCAAACAGGTAAACTGCAAGTGCAATGCAAACACGGGCACTTATTTCGAGAGGTTGTGTAGCATACTGCTAATGTACAAGCACAGCATATTTACATAAACTTGCTCATGGCTGCTCTTTTATTTTTAAATCCTATTCTGAAAGCCTCACCTGCTTTCAAATCAGCACACAAATTCCTGCACATACAACAACCGATAATTATGAAAAGGTCATTTAATTACTTTATGGCAAAAACTGCAAGCGGTGTACACAAAATGGCAGCCACCATACAGTAAAAATGTTAGATCTTGCGCTAAGGTGCTTTAACATAAATCAGTTAGTTTGAAAAGAAAATTGCATACATTGGAGTTTATGCGGCTCCAGAGTAGGAGCCAAATGCGTTGCCACCTTGGCCCATTAGCAGGTTGCCAGCGGCAGAATGACCTCATATCACGTGACAGGTAAATGTGGTCAGCAGGCACGAGGTTTCGCGAAGACTAGTTCGACTAGTCTAGAAGACTAGTTCGCGGTTAGTTTGCTCACTTTGAGTGAGTGCCTGACCAAGGGTATTCATTATACAGGACCCTGGCAGGCCCAATTCCACAGATAAACATACAAGCCCCACTGACAAAGAAGGGGGAAAAAAGCTTAATAACAGCATCCGACCACTAACCTCGCAGATTGTAAAACCAGCGCATTAATCTTGAGCCCACGTTCCTGCAGCAAGTTTCTGGCTTACGGAAATGCCCTTCACAGTAAACAATCAAGAAGAATAAAAAACATTGGCAGCAACCTTTGCTTATTTGGGAAATGGCGGGTAGCAGAGTTAAGTGGGCAGTATTCAGTTTCCTTTGTTTTAAGCTCCTGTGGCACACTGAACATTTCATCTGAAAATGATTGATTGATTGATTGATTGATTGTAGGGTTGAATGCGCCGACGCAACTCAGGCAATGAGGCGTGCCGTAGTGGAGGGCTCCGGATTAATTTTGACCACCCGGGCATCTTCAAAGTGTGCCGAAATCTCATACACACGGGCGTTTTTACTTTTAGCCTCCACCAGAAAAGCGGCCCGCGTCCTCGAACCTGAACTCAAATCGAACCTGCGTCCTCGTGCTCAACAGCACAACTTCATCTGAAAGTGACTATATTCAAGAATCAAATGTACGCCAACTTTTTAATAATCACCTGGCCCAACAAGAGCCAACACGAATGTCCATTGCACGGAATGACAGCCCTAAACAAGCCATAAGAACAAGTTGATCTTGACTGGTAACATTAAGCACAATCCCAATGGTTGCTTGAGCCCTCTAATATCAGCATTCTTATTATGGACCTTGTTTACAACTAAAGAGGAGATAACTAGAAGCATGCTGCAATTAAGCAGCAATGCATAACATTAAAGCTTTTAAACTGTGCCTTTACATAATGCTCTACATAGTTTCCGGTTTAAAGCATGAAAGTTAAAGTTCTCTGGGTAAGATGTTTTCATAAAGCTCACCTCCATGCACATAAAAACTCCCACAATGAAAAGCAACAGTGGTGCAGAACTTTTTCTGTCGAGTTTATGCATACTTTTAGCATACATTATAACCACGCACCTAAACAAAAAAAAATGATTCCTGCATTGCCTCCACCCACCCCTATTCAGGGTATACATGCTCAATGCTAACATGCAGCAATTCATTCATTTCAAAATTACTCTGTTCTGGTATTACGCCTCAATGATCCACCTCCGAGATGCATGGAAAACCTTTTTACTTCACAAACAAGTGAGAAAAAAATACTAAATGTGGAGTTCTCTATAAAAGTGTAATATGAAATTGCAAAATCCAGTCACCAAAACACGAGCTTTTAATTCATCAGCGCATTTGCGAGCAAGAGTGCAGCTATTTGCGTCATACCAGCGCCTATGCTCACGCAATGCATCTTTCAATGTAAAGCAAACAGTAATGCTAGAGGAACGAATAAATAGGGCATAATGGGCGCCGCTGTGCCCGATTCGTTCCGCTAGCTTTGTCGTCGTAATTTTGCGGCCATTCAAGTAAATCATAAGTAACCTTGCCCCGACGTAATATTGTCTCTGTTTTGCCCCTGGCGAAAAGCAAAGACATGAATTTTCGTATTACTGGATACACCGTACGGAAAATAAGAAACGCCAGCCGCTTGAAAGTCGACAAGAACTGGCGCAGTGGGACGGAAGGAAGCTCCCGAAACCGCGCCGGTTCCACGCGGAAGAAGGTACCGTGCTAAACTAAATGTCGACTTTCGGTTCAACGCTTCCTTTCGTTTGAGCACAGAGAGTCCGTGAACAGGTGAAAACAAAAAAACGCGGGCTTTCTTTTCTTTTTTTCTATCACTCCTCTGACCTCAAACTAGAATTAGCTCTTAGCAACTACCCCAGCTCTCGCAAGGTCATTCATCAGTGGACACTTTCCAACGACTGCATAAGTAATGTCTGCAAATAAAATTTAACTAACAACGAAGCATAACTAAGGATGGCAATGGCTACATGACGATCCGTCGCACAAATCGCTGCTCTGAAGGCCAGCTGCCCCGCAAAACGAAATACAGCCAACCCATTCATTCGCACACGAGGCAAACACGGAAGACGGCACTGCACACACTGCGCACGCCTCAATCACGCGTTGCGGCTCAGTTTTCCTGGTAAAGAAAAGTAACACAAAGCACGCCCTTCATGGCATAAGCTAAATACGACAGACTGGAAGCAAAGCAAGCACGTAAATCAGAAGTCACCTGTCTTTTAACGACGACGGAGGACAGTCTAGGCCTGGTTGCCGGCTGATCTGCACCAAGTGCCCTCAGCTAAATTACGCTCCGCTGTATGACAGAGGCACCAGACCAATGAAGAGCGCGAAACTAATGCAGCGTCCATTCTAAATTCCGCTACTTCACATTAGAGGAGCTTCACGCGTGAGATGCAAAGGATCCACACGCCATCATATCGGCCACAGAGGATATCGGCCATCTGCAGCAAAGCAAAGCGAGATGAATTAGTGGAGCTTCAGTCCGCACTCTCGTACTGGTTATCCTGCATAATTTAAAAATATAAAACAATACGATTTAAAGAAATTAAAGAAAGTAAAAGTTTAAAATAACTGTTACTTGTAATGAAGTAAAGCTGGTCAAACAAAAATGGAAGTAGCGTTGCTAGGTGGCGGCCTAGAGTGGAGCGGGTTATTCGAAACGAGAAATCACTTAGTTCACTTTGTGAAACCTATGAAAGAGCTAGAACTGAAATATTTAATGCCCATAAATGGAAGTTTTAGAACCTTGGGTGACCTGGCTAATCTCGGGATTTTGGTTAAGCGCCAGGCACAACTCGCAGAAAAGAATAAAGTAGCGCCTGTGTCCTGCCTTCTTCTTTTCATCTAGTTGGGCCTAGCATTTGAGCAATATTCTAGCGTCCAGGCAGCAGTACTAACGAGCCCCTACTGAACCCCTAACTAACTTCTAGTTAAGTTTAACGCTTATCCTGCGGTGCCACTTTCGCAATGTTCTCTGTGGCGTAGTGATATTTTTGTGGTCGCACTCCTGTGCTCTCGCACTATGCTCTCCGGCAAGCGAAAAAGTGTTGTCGTTTGATAATAAAGCAAATATCCTACACGAAGTCGCCAGTGGTGAAAGAAGGATGATATTTTTCCGCACGCATAAGTCCCAACGACGCGGTTTCATTTATTAGGTGATTCTAGCCTGTGCTGGCAATCGCACCACCCAATGAGAACCTTTGGTAATAAAAACGGTGAAACTTCCCAAGTCCCCGCTCTCCATCTGACAGCCGCGCGCGTACCTGAACTGCGTCGCTGGCGCAGTTCTTGCGGCGCACGATTCTGATAGAAACCATTCAACGACGAAGTTATGTCGCCACACAAAGGCTCGGGGGATAAAAAGAGATAGATTAGTTGCGCCTTCTTTGCGCGGTTGTCCAGGTCGAAATACAAAAGAAGGAGTACACGTTCTCAACAGTACCTGCGAGTAGCAGAAAACGGGTTTTGGAGAGCGAATACGAACGAGGAAACCTTGTGCATAATTTCTAGCGCAAAAAGGACGAGAACACAGGAGAAGAATTCGGACGGTACATGCTCTAGACGTCGATTGAATATTACAAAACAAAACATATAACCGTAAAGTCGCGGCAACCCAAAAACGCACACATCTCACATGCAAAATGTTACGTCCTGGACTTATGGCAGCTATTTTTAAATGCTCAAGCATTTCTATGTGTACTCAGCGAGAAAACACGCGTCTTTCCGTCTCAGCGCTTGAGGTGCCGCACTTCTGCCGCATACAAAACTTATTACAATAAAAATGGTCGTTATGTGTTGCAGGAAATCAGATATAAATCCCACTGTGCACGGCCAGTTCGTTTTCTATTTTCGGAACAATGGCTTTATTTACAGCAATAAATATGCAGTTGACACCTAAACCTGAACGAAAGAAAGCACGAGAGCGCAGTCATGCCCATAATACACATGTACAAAAAATAGTTCCTAGCGCACGCCTTGCTCCC
Source organism: Haemaphysalis longicornis (assembly GCF_048455015.1). Lineage (NCBI taxonomy): Eukaryota > Metazoa > Arthropoda > Arachnida > Ixodida > Ixodidae > Haemaphysalis > Haemaphysalis longicornis. The sequence goes on from NW_027526203.1 coordinate 430,692,294, forward strand.
GCGGCTTCAGAAGTCTGTTACGTTTCTCGTCCCTTCATTGTACACCGCACCAGTCATGCTTAGAGCTCCAACCGTTCCAGTGGTCACGTTTGCTCGCTTTAGCGGTGGCATTGGTTGCCTGTCGCCCCTTTCGTTTTTGACCAGTATCGGCCTTCTGTTGCCGCCACTTCCATTCAACCCACTTTTACGCCTACTCGGCCTGGACTCAATTCACACTCTACTTTACGTTGGGACGCCGTATGGCCGGCCCGTCAGGTGGCAAAGAGCCGCCGCTGCCATCTCTTTCGAACAACTTGGCCGGCAGCTCCGCGAAAGCAGCGCCACCGCTCCCCGTTCGGCCTGACGCCATTTCTCCCCGCACGCGCCCTACCATTCTCCCTTCTTCTGCCGCTCAGTGTCCACGGATAGAATGCACAAATTTTTGCCGACATGGGCGATCTATTGCTCGCACAATAATAAACCCATCTAGTCACATCATACAGACTTGTTTTATTACATGAGACGATCCCTCAGGTGGCTTTACGCGATTAACATCGCATCGTAGCCCCTCAACAACGGCCGAAAATATACCTTCAAATTTTATGCTATGGGTGGGTCCATTGGTTTTCCTACTAGTAATATATACGGGAGGGATATCTGGTGCTAGTGTCTACGCGAGCCGCGCTTCAAGAAGCGTATACCGCGGAAACGCGTTCTATTTTTGCTTCGCGTGGCCAATATTGTTAAAAGACTGTTTCAAGTTGCTTTATTGGTATGAAAGCACAGGTCTTGAAAGATGTATTTGGAAGGTATTTTTTTGAAGTTTCATGAAAAATGAGCAAGAAAAAAATGCGCTCATGCACTCCGTACGGATGGTTAACCAGCGAAGCTGTCACCTGCGGCCAGTATTTGGCATGGCCACGCTGGCACTGCTTCGCACGCGTTCTGCATCGCCCCTGGCCGCCGTTGTCGCTTGAACTGTGTTTCACGCAGAAGTTCGCTTCGCGCGCGCTCGATCTGTTTTGAGGGAGATTCTTTCTCGCTCCCTCCGATGCGTCGTTCCCTCTTACCAGTGTCGGTAGGTGTGAGAGCGCAGCTACGTCTCCCCTCCCTTCTACCCCCTCAACAGCCTGGTTTTTTCGCGATTGTGCAAAGGTTGCTCCGGGGGACTTTTCTGCGCACACGGGACCGCCGGATTTTCCTTTCGCCGAGTCATATAAAGCTGATGATGATGGTGATGATAACTTTATTTTGCCCAAGACTGAAGCAGGAAGGAAAGTGGGAGACTTCCTGAATTCCTCCCGCTCAGATGGCGGCCCGCAGCCCCTGGGTGCGAGCCGCATCTTCGGCCAGTTGGGAGCCATTGGTCTGTATTTCGGGGTCGGGGCGAAGCAAAAAAGGTCTCTCACTGCTCCGCACCGGTAATGCGTAAGTGGGCTCGTAAAGTTCGTGGCTGAGCATTACAAGCACAAAGCATGTGATTGACATGTGGCTCGCTGGGTGCACCACTTGCATTGAACACTGTAAAGCTCTGGATAACTGTGGCTGAATATTGCAAGATCGGCGAGTGTATTAGTCTAACGCCAGGCTACATAATGACGTCCATTGAGCGTGGGATGCGCTGCGGATATTTCTGGCACTCCATGCGATAGTGTTGAGTGATGTTCCGGTAGGTCACCAGCCATTCCCTAGCCCCCTGGTCAGAGCCAGCAGCGTCGTCAGGACAATCCCGGGAGCTCAAACTTCGGGCCCCCTCATGTGCTAGGCCATTGCCTGGGAGAGATGCATGGGCCGGTGTCCAGATTTGCACGTTGCGCATACGAGCGGCCTGGAAGGAGCGTAAAATGTGTAGGGGTGTATTGAAGATCCTGCCAATTTAGTAGTTCCGGAGAGCTGTTTTGGAGCCGCTCAAGATGGTTTTAGCCTTTGTGGATGGCTATGGCAAGCGCGATGGTTGTCTCTTCTTTTGCAGGGAAACGCTCGGGCATGACGGCAATCCTGGTGGCGTACACGGTGCGTGTTTCTGGGTATGGTGGAGACGTACATGGCCTTGAAAATGAGGAGGGAGCGAATTCTTGGTTTCGATTTTTCATTTTAGCGTCAGGAGTGAAAAGACGCCATGTCGCAAGCAAGGTCGCAAATAGGAATGGAAGTAGGAATAAGTCTTATTCCTAGAACGAAATGGAACGGAATGGAACGGAATGGAATGGAACGGAACGGAATGGAATGGAAGTAGGGATGGAACGTATGGAGGCCCTCATGGCGGCACGGCATTTAAGAAGCAATTTGCTCTCTATAGTATATGATAGTATAAAACTCTCTGGATGGGCAACGTGACCAGCGGTTGGGCCCCCCACCGGTAATCCTTATCCTTAGGTAAGTCACCTGTGGGTTTAGTAAGAAGGAAAAGTAAGTTGGGTTTCATTATTGCTGTGCCTCTGTACACTTTGGAGGCGTGGGGTCTCGGTTTGTGCCGCACGTCTCGTAAAAGTGTCGCCACCGGCGTTTTTTTTTTTTTCGATTTCGCCGTAACTCTTAAGCGAGAGTTAGCGAAATGCGCCAGGATTTTTGTGTGTGCGTGTGCGTGCGTGCGTGCGTGCGTGCGCGTGCGTGCGTGCGCGTGCGTGCGTGCGTGCGTGCGTGCGTGTGTGTGTGTGCGTGCGTGTGCGCGTGCGTGTGTAACCTCCCGTATTTCCTTATATTCTGCGAAACGCGTTGTATGTGTTCTAATAGAATATTCGCGTTGCATATTCGAACACCTCCTAAATAACCCCGTCCTGTCTTGTCTATGAAGTTAGCCTCGTTATAGACCATCTCGCAGCAATACACCCTTGCTGCACTAAGTCTGGCACGAACTGCAGAGATGTTCATTTTGGTTTTGCCTTAGAAGGACGCTGTTGCCACCATGAGCGAGCTACCAAAGAACATCGGTCACGACCACCCAAGGCGTTGGAAGACGGATGGAGACAGAGACATCCCAGAAAGCGCAGTAGACGACGACCGCGTTTCAGTATGCTGGTAAAGCTCGACCACAACGCAAATGCACGCCTACACTGAATAAAAATTTTGTGCCTAAAATCCGAGCTAAGGGCCATCATTGTTGCGAATAAGCCATCCCGACGCTGTCACCACTGTTGCGACTGGCCATTCGATCGAGCGCAGTCCGGTGTAGCGACGTTGCCTTGCTCCGTCTGCTATCGACGCGGCGCAGATCAGAGCGATAAGTTCTCGAGCCCACGAAAAGTTGAAGCAACATTTATATGCAGTATTCAAAGGGGCAACAAAAACGTTACATGGCTCGCACAAAGGCGGCAGGACCTCTCCACTCGGTGCCTCCGAAAAGTGCCGACCTCGCTGTGCTTCCGGGCGGGTTTTATACCTCCGGGAATCCGTTGCAGCCCCGAGAAGTTTGAATCGCTCCAATCAGGACTCTCGCTGGCCGCAGTTTGAAATCCGACGAATGGAGGCGAAGCGGTTGCGTCAGCCGAGCCGCTACGACGGGTAAAGGGAAAGCGACGCCGTCGCCGTCTCAGCGGAGTCGTCTCCAGGCATGTAGCGGCATGTCTGCCGCGGTCGGTTTGGTCTGGTTTGGTCGAGGCGTGAATCGGCCCCGCTGTGGGCGCGTCGGCCAGTGCAACAAATTTGGGCCGGGCGCTCTGGCACAACACCATCCTGTTCACCTTGGCTGGACATGGAGGGCTACAACCAAGCAGTGTGGGCTCTTCTGGACGCATAATTTACACCTGCTCATGAGGAGAAGGAGGAACAAATTTTATTGAGCAAACTGTATGGTGGTTAAAGATTCCTGGGACCTGGCCGTACGTACTCTAGAGACCGCAGTCTTCTGGTCCTTCAGCAGTGAATCTTTCAGTGGGGGCGTGGAGGGGGGAATGGGATGGTTGAGCATTTCCATATGTGCTATAGGATAGCTGGTGTGGGGCAGCAGGCGCGCGTACTACACAGCAATCCGAACCAACGGGTTGGTTCGGACCGTCGCTGGCTACCTACATTACAGGTAGGGGGTTTAGCTATCGTAGCTGCGGTCGTCGCACCTCCATGTAGCTTTCCGCATATACAACCTCCGCAGCACTTTCGTGTACCGTACGGTCAAATGGCGAGTGACACTTTCTGTATAATCAGCGCGCCACAGAGCAGCTTAAACGAGCCATTCTGAAGGCTGGTGCTGTTGCGACGCGTTCCAAGAATGTTTTTTTTAAGATGCTTTGTGTTCGGATACCTACCAAGAAAAGCTCATTCATTGTTGTTGTTTTTGAGGTCCGCTTACGCTGAACGCGGTGCCTCAGGCAGCATAGGTTGTATTCACTGGCGAGGCACGCATGCAGGCAGGCGCGTGAGTGCGCCGTCACTGGTTACGTCGGGCTACGCGGGATGGCGGTACTCTTCCGTGCTAAGCATACGATGTGTGTTAGGCGTTGCAAACTCTGCCCCCGGTGATTTTTTTTCCCTGCGACATGCGGGCGCGCAGGGGCACAAGCCGCGCCATGTCTGTGGCGCTTCGGCCTTGTCCGTGGCCGTTTCCAGTGCTGCCAAGCGAAGAAATAAATTGAGAGCTAAACTTTTCAGTGAATACCATATACGCTCCCTGTTCTTGGTCTCATTGCGTCGCCCGGAGGCAGTGGCGTACTCACGATTTCATGTCGAGGGGAAAAAGGAAAGGTAAAGCATGAAATGATTAAAAAGTAAAATACACAGTATACATTATAACAAAACAATTACGTAAAAAACCAAAACCAAAAATTATTCCAATAAAACTATTGCGATGATGTCGCTCTCTACGTAAGTGACCGATTGTTTTGTTACCGTTTTCTTCAGTGAAATCGTGAAACGGTTCATCGTCATTGTGAGAGTACACATAGCAGCCACATACGGTTTCTGCGTATAGCTTCCGACAGTGCCACTGAAATAATTATCGGTAGTCATTATTCCGTGATAGGTAAAGTTAGTGGCCTTGCACGCCCGCATACGCCAGCGTCGGGAGGCCGCAACAAAAGAATACATTCACTGAGTCCGTTCGCTTAGGGCAAACTGATTTTTCGAGTCTGGTGCCCGTGGGCACCACCAAATCTTTTGGGCTCAATAAATGTTGTTTCATCATCATCGAGTTTTTTCGAGACGCGTGAGCGACCCATCTCGCGGCGAAGGTATACGATGCTACATGCTAGCACGGCAAGCATCTCTGTTTCGCCACCCCCTCAAGGCATAACAGAATTGATCGAGGTAAACATTTATTGCACTTCCGAGCAATAAATTTCGTTCGTCTTGAACAGATCCCCCATACGACCAAACTTGTCGTGGTAGAACTGGAGGCAGGCGGCTATCGCGGATCACTCGTCGAAACATTTATTTCGCGTCACCTAAGCAGATTAGGCATTCATTGTCTTTTTAATATATAGTACTCTACCTCGTCAAAACATGACAACATTTCGCAGCAAGAAAATTTACCTCTGCCTCCCCCACCCCCGGCACTATTTCACTGGAAGAAATTTCTGGGCCCCAGTCTGTTCCGAACCACCTATCCCCACCCCCCGGCCTATCCGTGACTTCCTCCGCGTCCGCCCTCTTCCGAGGAACATGCACCCCACCTACCACCGAGGTAGAAGGGAGAAAAGGGCGCGGGCGCTCACTAAGAAATTCCCCATCAAACCTGACATTCTGTGCGTGGATGCGGCCGAATACCGCCATCACGACGCTTTTGCCCTCGCAGTCATTAATAGCCCGAATAACCCCCTTGTGAACTCTCTAAGCGTCCGCACTATACCCCTTCAGCGGCAGAGGAGGCGGCGATAGCGCTCGCACTAACAACTAGGCCGTCACCTACAATTATAATCACCGATTCGAAAACAGCCGTCCAAAACTTTGCCCGCGGGTACATATCGTCCGTGGCGTCCAAAATTATCGTTCAAAATCCCCCGACCTCCCTTGTAGACATTGTCTGGACCCCAGCGCACACTGGGTCGGGGGAAATGAGACAGCGCACAACGCAGCACGAGGATTCACTATCCGTGCCGGTGCCAGCCTCGTCCACTACCACGGCGCCAGGGTCAGCCAGGGATCAGTTAATCACGTACCATTATGTCACTACGCATTACCGCCTCTCTCGCCGTCGATACCCTCCTGCCCACCCTGAGCTATACATATAGCTAACCATCAGGAGAGCGTATACGGCGACTCCTGCAGACGCACTCGTCGGCCTGCTGAGCACTACTGCATCGCATTCACCCCTCGCAATTCCCCTCGCCGAACTGTCCACTCTGTGGGGACCCAGCCACGCTAGTCCACTCTATGTGGGCCTGTCCTCAAGACCCCTTTCCCTCCATAATTAATGAAGAGCAGTGGGAGGGAGCGCTGGGCAGCTCGGACCCAGAGGTCCAGATACTTCTGGTCACCCGCGCTGACAACGTCGCCGCCGGCCTCAAACCAAAGTGATTTCTCTCTCTCTCTGCTGGTGTTGCATGATAGCAGGCCGGGGTTGACAAACAGCATCGTTTCATTGCACTAATCAGCGCGGACTGCCAATGTGGGCGGTATGACTGCGCTTTGAAGAACAGCAGAAGTTCGAGAATGGGAAATGTTATGAGTAAGAGCAGACCATGCCGCTGCTTTGGCTGCCAGCCTCTTCGGCGCATTGCGCTCATCCACAATACCCGCAGAATTTACCTCTTTGGCGACGCGTAAGAGTCTGATGCCGCTGATTTTGCTCGCACGGTTTGCGTATCCGAGATCACAGCAGCCCACCGTCATCAGAAAAGCCAAAACCTAAACAAAAAGTTGCAGATGGCATCTACGTTTAGGTCGCGTTACTCCGGCGTCGATGGAGCGTTTCGGAACGGAGTTGCTGCATTTACCATTCATGCTTCCCAATTACTGAAGTTCAGGGACGAGAGCTAAAGTAGCCGCAATAGTTTTGATCACCGCGGCGCAGGAAACTCAAAGGCCATGACCTACGCTTGCGTGGCTTAAAGTATGGGCATGAAAAGTCGCTGCTGCGGGGTGTTGGTCAGTTCGAGAGAGAAACTGAGTGTCAAAAGTGTTTATCGTACTGGCCTGACTGAAGTGTGGGTTTTTGGATAAGTCAAACAGAGAGAGAGAGAGAGAGGGAGAGGGAGAGGGAGAGAGAGAGGGAGAGGGAGAGGGAGAGAGAGGGGAGGGGGAGGGGGAGGGGAGAGAGAGGGAGGGGAGAGAGGGAGAGGGTGGGAGGGAGGGAAGGAGAGAGAGAGAGCCTTGCAGGGGATGATTGATTGATTGATTGATTGATTTACTGATTGATTGATTGATTGATTGTTTGATTGATTGATTGATTGATTGATTGATTGATTGATTGATTGATTGATTGATTGATTGATTGATTGATTGATTGATTGATTGATTGATTGATTGATTGTAGGGTTTAACGCACCGACGCTTCACAGGTGGCGAGGCGGCCGTAGTGGGGCTCCGAATCAATTTTGATCTCATGTAAATCTCGAATACACGGACATTTTTGTTTTTCGCCTCCATCAGAAAAGCGGCCGCCGCGACCAAAAATCGAACCCACATCGTCGTGCTCAGTAGCAAAAAGCCTTAGCCACTGAGCCACCGCGGCGGGTCCTTGCAGGAGATAACGGCAGGCGCTTTGAGAGTTGGTAATAACTGTAAAGTACTCCGTGCCTGTAGCTGCTGTTGTGGCTACGGCTGTTTCTCAGGCTCTTGTGACGTCCGTGGAGGGTGGAGTGAGGAAGGTGAGGGTTTCACCCCGCGATTCAACTACGTACATCGAGGGAGTATGAGTGTTTTGTGAGGGGAGGGGGGAGGGTAAAACTCTCTCTTTCAGTACTTTCTAACTGCACCAATTTGAAATAAGCATCGTCCAGTGATTGGCCATCATCATCATCACCATCATCATCATCACCACACCAGCCTATCTACGCCCACTGCAGGGCAAAGACCTCTCCCATTAATCTCCAATTACACCGGTCATGTGCTAACTGCGACCAATTTATCCCCGCAAACTTCTTGATCTCATCTGCCCACGTAACCTAATGCCGCCCCCTGCAACGCTTGCCTTCTCTAGGCATCCACTCTGTTACCTTTAATGACCAACGGTTATCTTGCCTTCACATTACATGCCCTGCCCACGTCCATTTCTTCTTCTTAATTTCTACTAATATGTCTTTAACACCAGTTTGCTCCCTGACCCACTCCGCTCTCTTCTTGTCCCTTAATGTTACACCTATCATTTTCCGCTCCATTGCCCGCTGAGTCGTTCTCAATTTAAGTTGAACCCTCTTAGTGAGCCTCCAAGTTTCTGCCCCGTAGGTGAGTAGCGGTAAGATGCAGCTGTCATACACTTTCTTCTTCAGCGACAATGGTAGGCTGCTATTCATTATCTGAGAATGTCTGCCATATGCACCCCACCCCATTCTGATCTTTCTAATTATCTCTGCCTCATGGTTGGGATCTGGGGTCACAACTTGGCCTAAGTAGATATATTCGCTTACCACTTCCACTGACTCGCCACCTATGTCAAGCTGCTGTGCTGTCCCGAGGTTATTGATCATTACTTTAGTTTTCTGCATATTAATTTTCAGGCCCACGGTTCTACTCTGTTCGCCCAGTGCGGAAAGCATGCTTTGCAATTCGTCCCCCGAGTTACTTAGCAAGGCAACGTCATCAGCAAATCTGAGGTTACTGAGGTATTCTCCATTAACCCTTACTCCCACCTGTTCCCAGTCCAACGTTCTAAATACTTCTTGTAAGCATGCTGTGAATAACATTGGAGAGATTGTGTCTCCTTGTCTGACACCCTTCCTTATAGGTATTTTGCTGCTCTCCCTATGGAGGATGATGGTAGCTGTAGACCCATTGTAGATATCCTCTAGTATTCTTACATAATGCTCATCTACCCCCTGGTTCCGTAATGCCTGAATGACTGCTAGGGTTTCGACTGAGTCAAATGCTTTCTCATAATCTATGAAGGCTCAGGCAATTACTACGCACTAATGTTTCCCCAGGCTCACCAGCGGATGATGTGGCGCTAGTACAAGAATTAGCCCGGACGCTGGGTTGAAGGCTGAGACCACCTCCTCCTTCAACTGCATACTGCAGGCGCATGACGGCTCAACAAGGACAGGTTACCCCGGTTTGAAGAATTTGCAAAAGCTCGTACGCGGTTTTGACTTGCAAGACGTAGCAGACGGCACACCAGCCTTCGCCCCTGCATTCGTGCACTGGCAAGGGGACTCCCTTGCACGACTAGATCGCGTGTACGTATTGAGTGAGCTAATGTGCATGAACGTCTCCTACCGACGGGTCACCGGGAACAGGTGGTCCTTACCCTAACTGATTTCGAGAAAGCATTTGATTGGGTGTGTCACGATTTTTATTCGCACTTTTGGAAGCGGCTAATGTAGGTGTAGGTAATGTAGGTGATAGGTAATGTAGGTGAACATGTCGTTAACCGCGTTCTTTCGAAACCAGTTGAGATCAGGTTGTCTGTTAGACAGGGCTGCCTCCTATCACCGCTATTGTTTGCACTGTACGTAGAGCCTCTTCGTCTTAGCATACAACAAAGAGTAGGTGGTTTATCATCTTTATTATTTTTATCTACTTTATCATCGTGTGAAGCTAAAGTTCTTGCATATGTCGACGACATAGCCTATTTTTATGCTATGTTGTGAGCGCTAGAACAAAAGTTGTCGTTGTTTTTTCCTTCTTATCACATGTGCATGCCCACTTGGGGGATAGTCCCGGAATCGGTAGCTTTGATGGGATAATGGGCCGGCTTCACAAAATTCACAAAAATGTGAATTGGAAGCGTAAAAGTGGAAGAATTTGGTGTTCCGCGCGACAGCTGAACGTTACGGCACGTCAGTAGAACAAGCGTACACCAGCCACGCAGAACCCCGATTTTAGGGAAACTGTAGCATGTTCAAATCTGCTTGCGAAGAAATTAAAGTGAAGGGATGCAGACATGGTGTCGAGGAAAATAGCCCGGTCGAAGTAATTAATGTCAAAAGACGAAGAAACGAAAGCGAAGCGAAGAAAATACGATGTAGTAGTAAAGGAGTCATTAGCTTTCGCCGTCAAAGCACGTAAGCAGACGTAAGTGACACGAGGATTTTTTCTAGTTGGCGAGGATGCAAAAGTTCTTGAAGCCCCAGGGGAGTGTTTCGGGAGGATTGCATACATTGGTGGTGCGCAGAAAGCCGCGCTTTAGGAAAATGGTAAAAGTGTGGCCATTGGTGGCATTATGCATATTTCCGTCAATGAGAGGGCCGACCTCACAGCTCGAGGTTTGACTAACGGAGTATCCACCATGGAAGATGAGCCCTGGCACCCATCTCCTCTGATCTTCTATGTGGACATTTTCTACTATCGGCTGAGTTGGCACGCCTTCCATTCAACTCAACCGAATCTCTACCCAAGAAATTGGGCCTTTCAGGCCCAACAAACGAACACTTTCCCGCACCCACCCCGCAGCTCCCACTTTATCCGACCTTCTCCTCTCCACTTTGCGCCACTGCGGAGCCATGAGCGCACTCTATCATATGGTGGGTGGCTGTCCCAGTCCACCCCTTCCCCCGCCACCTGAGCTTTGAAGCGCGCTCTCCCCGTTCGCCGTCCAATGGCAGCTACAGCGGCAGGCGCAGCGAAGATCAATGGAGTCCTGTATTGAGGAGGCCACCCCGATGAAATCCTTCAACGCCACAGCAATAAAGAAGTTTATTCTCTTTCACTGGCGGATTAAGTTCGAGAGTAGACGTGACGGTGGAGTGGTTCAGCGTGGCGAGATAGCGACTTTGTTTAAACGTGACATATTTAGGTAAGGGGATTATATTTTCACAACGGACACGTTTAGAGCCACGTGTCCTCGTAGAACCCTCGCTTTTCTTTTGAAGGGCCTCTTCATCAGCGCTGCTCCATTAAATCCATTGGTTTAAGAGGCAATGATTGTTACGGGCGTCCAGAAAAGAACATGTAGGCTACACATTCAACTTAGCTTAGGTTTAGAAGGGTTTAAACGGTTCAGGTAATTTTTGTGAGCCCTGTGTGAGGGAGTCACGCTCGTGATAGAACAGTTAAGCGGAGCAGGACGAATCAGAGCAAGACGCGCGCTGCCGGCGCGCTGTATCCCAGAAGGGACAAAGTTTGACTGTGTGTCATCTCTTCCGTGTGACCGAAAGGCGCGTTTGACATCGTGGGAATGCGTTCCTTTTGGGACACTTTCGCCCCGTTTTGGAGTAAGCGCGATGCGTTGAGAGTTTGTTAATTTTGTTTTGCTTGTTCTGTTTAACATGTGTTTTCAGAACCGTCGTTGAGTGAGCGCGTTGGGAAGTAGGGACCATTGAGAGAGTGTTTACATCACGTGCCTATTTATGCGCACCGCCATGATTGGTGAAAGTTGTCAGGCCTGGCTGTAAGCGGCTGAAAGTGGGCGATTTCTACGTCCTTTCTTATCCTCCGTTCTGCCCCGTTTGAAGGCGTCGAATTGCTACCAAAAAACAAGGTGTTTCGATCTTAAGAAGGAGGGAAAAGAGGGAGTCACGCCTGATGCGGGCTCTGATCTAACTCTGAGCGGCTATGTCTTCCTTTGCAAGTACCTGTAAGTAAATTGAAAAATTTGGAGGGGACCGTCATCTGTCAGATGTCACTCTTCAACGACCTATCACCAGCTGTCCTTCTGGTCACGTCGATATTTAGCTCTTAAAAGAAAATTGGTTGTTTATTAGTCTAAAAAGAATCATGGCAAATTACTAAAATAAACGATTGGTTACAGATATATTAAACTGGCGTTGTAAGGAACGTTGAACTGTCCTAAAATCTTTAATTATACGTTATAATTTATCATTAACACCTTTTACGCAAGAAAAAAATGGATGAAGGACGCGAGGGACAGGGACACGATAGCGCCTGTCCCTGTCCAAAACATCCTTCGTTCATTTTTTTTTCGCCCGTAGAAGCGGTACACATGGAGTACCAAATAGCTCGAACCCACACGTTGTTAAATTATGCTTTTATTAAATGTGTTGAACTGAGTGCCAATGACACTGTACGTGTTTGCTGAGGCAGTGATGCCAGAATTCATTTGTTCATGAAGCAATGAAAAACAATCTGAAAACCAAATGGGAGAATATCAGTAATTTCTAGTCTTGATTAGCAGGAAACACGGACATTTGAAAGGAATAGCCATCAAGACATCGTCATCGTCCTCATCCAGACAAGCAGCTAAACGTGAAAAGAACGAAGTGCGCGAGACGCAATCCAGAAAAGCCCCGTGGTCTGTTCTTCCTCAGAGCATCGGCGCTAACGGCCCTCCGGCCCTGTGAGAAAACCACTCATCCCGCGATGTTCGGGCCATGCGCGCTCCGCTATTAGAGGCGCGCTTAACTTGTGCCACGTGGGTGATGGCTGAGGCCGAGCATCGTTCCATCGTTTGATATTGTTCCAAAGAGCGGTCTTGGCCTGACGCGCCAGCACCTGCGATACCGGCCAGTGAATGGAACGGCCTGTCCAAGCTGCAGATATTCAGCCCCCGGAGGCCCCTGGCGCCACAGCCTCGATGCCGGATTCTCCACCGTCGGAAGCGGCCGCCGGCGACACGTCGCGTTTAGATCGCCGGGAACCTGTCCGAGACGAAGTTTTGCAGGAGCAAAACCGTGAGTCACCATCACGTGGGGGCGACAGATCCGGGCCTGGCGCTGCTGGTGGCGACGTTTTGCAGCAGCAGTGGTCGCTGATGGAAGCTTGGCACACCAGCCATACAGCGAGTGCCAGCCAGGTGCTCGACTCGAGGTCAGAATCGTTGGTTTGCGTGTGGTGGTCGCCAAGCGTTTTGCGGCAGCAGTGGTCGCCGATGGAAGCTTGGCACACCAGTCATACAGCGAGTGCCAGCCAGCTGCTTGACTCGAGGCCAGAATCGTTGGTTCGCGTGTGGTGGTCGCCAAGCACCCCACTCACAATGCAGCAGGGCATTTCGCTTCCGCCTTCGCATCTGCAATCCTCTATTCACCCATCTAACAACCTTGCAAGTCATGACGTGCCCAGTGTGGCTGGCGAAATGGAAACGTCGTTTACAACTGTCCGTGTCAGGATCGATTTTGACTCGTATCCCTCTGCGGGCCCATTCGATGACGTAAGTGTCCTGCAAGACTCACCGCCGACTGGAAGCGCCTTCAGCCGGCTCTTTCCTTCGACAGAAAATATAACGGCTCCTCCACAGCCCATTCCTGCTGGCAGGAGCATCATTAGCATTGCGAGCGATGGTCCACTCATGCCCCCGTTTGCGTACTGCTCTCACAGTAACCAGGGTGTCCGGGCGTCCCTCCATCACGGCCAGCTTGAAGTAACAGCACATGCTGGACCGTCAAGCGTACACCAAGGTTTCTCATCGTCGCAGTCTCAAGAAACGGAGCAGGTACGACCTTCAGAATTTCAGCGAAATGAGAAGACCCGCGGTGTCCCACCTCGTCGTCTTGACGACGTATCGAGACGGGTTGACGATTTGTATCAGCAGCAGCCACCTGATCTCCTTCCAATGATAGAAGATTGGTTCGGCAGCCCAGCGAGTCCCAGCGACCGAGCCCCAGCGACCGAGCCCCGAGTCCCACCAACCGAGCCGGCCAGCTCGGACGCGGCACAGGGGGACACCACGCCGACGCACTTCGGGTCGGGAGATGCCTATATTACGTTTCGGGATTTGTTGTTCGGTCAGAGGATGCAAGGAGGCGTGCCCCGCTTTCAGGTTGAAGACCTCGTGACCTACAAATTCAAGCCGGAGTCACGCGACGAGGCGGTCTGCGCGGTGTGCCAGGACAAGTTTGAGTCTGATGAGCTCGTGCGAGTGCTTCATTGCGGCCACGAGTTCCATGCTTCTTGTGTGGACCAGTGGCTCGAAGCTCATCATAGTTGTCCCCTCTGCCGCAAGGACGCAACCGGAGTAGGCCCATCATCCGCTGCATATTAACGAAGCTTCGCTTCCGGAATACGCCGTTCGTATCATTCATCAGTCCTCATCACTCAGCGTCATCACGCCTCAGCCCTCCGCCGACATCCCGCGTAGCGCTTCCATCCAGATCACGCCCAGTACCCGGCACCGATACTGCCGTTTCTCCCGGCGGCAGCCGCGATAGCCATGCCAATGTAACGCCATTCTTCTCGTCATCTTCTCTGGCCTTAGTGGCATCATGCGACGCCCTTTCGCGAACTTCACCATCACCTTTCGTAAACTTCCCCTTTGTTTCGGCCAATGGACCACTGAGACCCTTGCCCCCAGCTACCTTTACCAGCGTTCATTGTCGGCCAGTATTCCCCCGGTCCCACTACCCATGCTTGGGCTCACGGCTACATCTACCACAGCGTTGCCCCTCGCCAATGTACAGCTCCGGAATGCGCAGCACCTGAGGAGCCAGGGACGCCTCAGACTTGAAGAACGCCCGACTTCTGGCTCTTCCTGACGCTGCACGGCTTCTGTGCCGACACTCGAGCATACATTAGGTGACCCATTGACACCGCTGGACTCTGTGACCAAGTTAACGAATATGGTGTGTTGGCCATAAGAGGAACAAGGAGCGTCCATGAAATAGCAGCGTGTCCCACCATAAACAAATGAGCCTGTCACAATGAGGCGCCACTTTCCTTGGATTGTAGAGCAAAGACGGCAGGTGGATGATTGGTAACAGCCTTGAATAGGCGTCCGTGATGTCGTCGCAGACAGGTATGCGCAGAGTGGTTTGTAGTACTTTCTCATCGCTCGTCTATTGCGCGCCCGTCGAAATTTTCTGTTTGTTTTTTCTGTTCCGAAATGGCGCCGTTCATGCTTGGGATGTAATCACCTTCCGCTTCCAGCCCAGTTTCCGTTGCCTCAAGGCTCCTCCCGTCGTTGGTCTACCGCTCTGCGGCACCAACTCCTTCCGTGATTCATTCTTTCCAAACACAGCCTGAAACCAGGAGTGTCATTCGTGAAGCGTTCGAGACCTGCTGTACCTGCACGCCCCCTTCCGCCTTCATAAATCTGCACCGCTGTTGACTCAGTCTCTGGGGGAGGAGGATATGTGGAGGCGCCACACTCCCACCATGGACGAGGCCCTTGGACTCGGCCGGCCGCAAGCAGTGGGTCACACGCATTGTAATGGAGCGGGTACGTCCGTTTCGGTAAACCACGGTCACCGACAGACGCCTTGTGTATGCTATCCTACTGCCGCTGCAACTGCAATAAGTGAAGAAAGTGATGTCGTGTAACGCAATATTTTTGTTGCCCATGGCGTATACACTTCCTGCTTATTTCATTATCAAAGCTCGGTTGAAATCAGCGCCTGCTTTCTACCCCTCCTGTGCGTCCATGCTGTTGGCTTTGTAAGGTTATTTCCACAACCGACACATTTAGAATCAGTTGCCTCGCATCGTGCTTACGGTAGACTCTGAAGACCTCTTTATCTGCGCTGCTCAATCGGGTCACAAATTTTAGCAGACAGTGCGGGTTACGAGCGCCCATGCAGAAACGTACAGGCTTGACCATCGTTGCATATTCGGAAACTGGTGGCTGCGCTTTCAACCAAAAGGGGGGCTGAAGACTACGTGTCCGTGTTTTGAAATTAATCGACCACATCTCCCTCACGCTTTCGCTTTTCATCGGTGACAGACGGTGCCTTGTTTGTTTGGAAATAAATTAAACAAGGCATTTCTTTTCACTTTGTCTTTCATTCTTTGTAGACGTTAAAAAACTTTTCATAAAGCTATTGCCAGCTGACCGTATAGAAGACCTACCTGACCCTGTGTAGAAAGTGTAGAAAATACCCGCGTAAACCCTTTGACTGCGCGTGTGCACTATGATGAAGCCTTTCACTGTAAAGAAATATGACTAATTTCTTATGGCGTGTGGTAGTCAAGCAGACAGCTTGACGCACATTTATTTTAGAGCGATGTGACCCTGACTTATTTTATTTCAGAAAAATGCCTAGACGAGCTCGACCCATCACCTTGTAGCATTCACGGTGTGGGTGGTCACAAGTCGTGCGGGAAAAATCGTGAGGCAGCGATAAAGGCTCTTACGTTTCTCGAATTTTCTGCTTATATTTATGCATAAGGTGCATAAGGAATTTATGCACTTCGCTGTCATTTTAATTAGAGTAGCACCCGTATACAGCTTCAATGTAAAGCAGTTGCAATCTCCTTAAGGCACACAGCCAATGCTCAAAACGTCGCCACATGCCGGGTGACCCACGCATTGTAACGAAGATTTCTCCTCGAATCACCCCTGGCCCGACTGCGCCGACAATGACCCCAATCTCCCTACTGCAATCAGATTTCAAAAATACAAGCTATTCTCGAACGTCAACACCTCAAGACTCTCACACTTCATGGTCACCGCACCTCTCCCCCCCCCTCCCAACATAACACGGCCACAAGAAATCTTCCTTAACAAAATTACCAAGAGCTGTACTGCACCAGAGACCACCCGAAAATGGTATTACCTCCAAAACGCCCCCAAATGTCCTTCCTGCCACCAGGTCACAGTCGACCTAATCCCCTCCTTTGGTACTGCCCAAAATTTTCTCGCTTTCGCACATTCATCCCCCTTTAACATTACAAGACAACTTACATCGATCCAACAACACGAGCAATTCACACCTATTCAGCATAATCGTTTACGCCCCGAAAAGCGTGTTCTAATTGTGCCCGTGTTCTATCCGTGTAGGAGCAATTAGACATGCTCTACGCCACAAATTGTGCCCGTGTTCTATCTTTCAGCGGAGGAGGCATTAAGTGTTCTTTCACTCAAAGCGACCCCTTCACTCAAGTCTTTCACTCAAGACGATGGGCTGAAATAATGCAACTGTATCTTTCGTACCCCACTTTCCTGCTCCCGATGGTCACTGGCACTAACCTACCCTCTCATTAAAGCTCGCCACCACCACCAACCTCCAAATTCACGAGAGAAATAGAGAATCCGTTTTCCAGAGAAGAGAGGGTACATTTCATTAAATATACGGATGACCGTCCCATGACCGTCCCAAACCTTCAAAATTGACCGGGCCCTCGGTGAGCAATAAAAATGCACGAAGGCACGTGAGCAATAACCGGATCAAAGTCAAGCAATCTGTACAAGGCACCTAATGATACAATTTATACAAACTACTAATACGTCCAGAACATTTTAGTAATTGAAGTTTGAAGTTATATGCACTTACGGCATGAACAAATGGCCAAGAGACCATGCAAAAAAAAAATGACTGATTCTCCAGATGAAAATCTGGTAGTGATTTTTAAAATGCAAGCAATGGCAATCTGAATTCTGGATGCAAGGACAAAGTCTCCCACATAGAAAGTTTAGCAAAATGAACTATTGAACTATCATGTTCTCGTTATGACTATAAACTACTGATAACAACAAAATTCATTTGGAAGGAAAACGTTATAGGGTTAGCATGCATTGCGTGACTATCGATGAAGACAAATTAAGGATGTTTTTTTTTAATAAGCCTAGAGAACATGCGGCGAGGTTGCAATGTAATCAGCAATTTATTCATACCATAATAAACTGGCGTTGCAGTAGCGTCGGCCTATCACAACACTACTTGTAATGATGCGTAATTCTTGGTTCTAAATATGTTGGATTAAAAGCAAATGGCACTCATGAGAGCTGCCCCAGGCGATGGTGCCATAATTATGTATAAATAAAAACAAAGTAACAATAAAGTGGTACCAGAGAAGTAATTTCTAGCCTTAATTAGAAGGTAACATGAGCACTAACTGGGAACAGCCATTCAGACATCATCATCACCATGAAACGTATAGCTGAACGTGAAAAGGACGAACTGCGCGAGGCACTGTCTGGTACAGCCTCAAATCTGTTTTTCCACTAAACAGTGGCGTCCACGGCGCTCTGAGAAATCCACTCTTCACGTGATCGACAGTCCGCGATTGTTGCCGCCAAGCTCCCCATTTACGGTGCACCATTGCATTATCCACCAGCCTTTGCGTCTAGACGTCTTGATGCATCCGTCCAACAATCTTGCGAGTCACGACGGGTGCAGCGGGGCTCGCGGAATGAATGCTTCCTCGGAGACTGACGATGCCAGAAATGATGCGCCATCGGATTCACCTGCAGGCCGGTTCCGCGATTCGGGGGTCGCGAAAGATTCATCGTCGACTAGAAGCGCTATCTTCCGAGTTTACCCATTTACAGTGAATACAGCTGCTCCATCACAGCCCCCAGTTGCTTGCAGTAGCATAATTGCCACCGGCGGAAGGCCCCGTTCGCGCAGCCAGATCGAAATGAGAGCACGGGCTGGGACATCAAGGGCGCACCCAAATCCGGGCCAGCATAACTGCCTGGGGGAGTTTCGAGAAGCGGAAGAGGAACGTCCTACGAAATTTTTGCGGAGTGAGGAGGCTCCCTGTGTCCCACCCCGCCCCATTGCTGGCCATACAGCACAAGACGCTCGGCCTGGAACCCTGTTATCAGCCCACCAGGACATGGCAGACCAGGCACAACTTGGACACGGGAGAAATGAAGGACGTGGTCCTGACGAGCTAAAGGTGGCCACCACACGCACCCCGTTGAACTTCGGCTCGACACAAGCCAAACTTCACCACGCCTTTTCGGTCATTTCTGAGATGGTGAATGGTACGGCATTTGGCTTGCCCCGGCGCGAGATTGAGGACCTTCCGGCGTACAGCTTCAACCCGGACGAGAGTTACTCGGACGAGGTCATCTGCTTGATGTGCATGTACCACTTTAAGGCTCTGGACATGGTGCGGGTACCTCCCTGTAGCTATGAATTCCATGCATCATGTGTGGACAAATGGCTGGAGGTGAACGTCAGGTGTCCCGTCTGCCGGATGAACGCATCGGATACGGACCCGTAATTTGGTGCAAGTACTTAAAGCCATCCCGCGCTCGGAACACAAGCTCATCCACGCCACCCCGAAACGCGGCTGCGTCCAAAGGGGGCAAGCTCCCCAACTTGCTTGCCGCCCCGCGGTCATTACCATGACGAGAAGAAAATAAAACAGAAGCTTTTGATATATGCCTGACGCATTTTTATGACACCTTGAACAGCTACCATTCTTTACAGTCGCAGAACGTTGCAAACGCTTGCAGTGACATTGTAGCTAGCGGCATTCTGGGAAAAGCTTCATCGTGAGTAAGCCGAGTTTAGCACCCTGCTGCTGCTTGTCGTCTCCTCCTTTCTTATAAATCGGGTTTGAAAGGGTTTTCAGAAATAAATAGCCTGGAGACCGATGAAAAGTGTACACGTGTTTCAATAACTCCAAGCGAAATGATAGTGCGAATCGCTGATATTTTAGGCGTATAAGCATAGTTGCAGGAACAGACCAAGGGGCGAATGCTAAAGCCAAAGAATGGTCTCAACGAAGGTCGATAAAACTTAATAGAAACGAAAATTATGAGCCGTTTATGCACAGGACATACCAGTCGCACAGAATTTAGGTCAAAGATTTCAGCAAATTTCATATCTCTAGCGCGTTACATGGCGTCTCCCATTAGAAAGACACGCACAAACACGCACAAACCTTTATATTGGTGAAAATGGTGCCTACTGGTAACCAATCTGCCACCCGCCGCGGTGGCTCAGTGGCTAAGGCGTTGCGCTACTGAGCACGAGGACGCGGGTTTGATTCCCGGCCGCGGCGGTCGCTTTTCGATGGGGGCGAAAAGCAAAAACTCCCGTGTGTACGAGATTTCGGCGCACATTAAAGATCCCCAGGTGGTCAAAATTAATCCGGAGCCCTCCACTACGGCGCGCCTCATCGCCTGCGTTGCGTCGGTGCGTTAAACCCCAGAATCAATCAACTAATCTGCTCAACATGCAGGTTTAAGTGGCGAGACGTATAAGCTTGAAGTCTAAGTCGGGTTTTAGTCTTGAAAATTATGGCCAAGCTGAATATTGCCGCAAATCATGGCCATGCATTGAGTTTGTTCATTTATGCTTTGTTTTTGCCGCCCGGCTGCGTCCGGCTGGGTTATCTGTGGGCCAAGTGAAGCGCGTGTTCCAGTCTTTATGCCTCACGTGTTATCTCCTTTGATAGGGAGAGTGTTTCGTCCTAACGTCACTAGCATAGAAAAATCCTCGTTGATCTACAGTGTTCTGGATGCAATTCGAAGGTTCGAGAAACACTAGCGCCGAGAGATAAGAGATAAATGCCTGCAGAGCAGACGCCGCGGTATTCGATTCGCCGACACTCGCCCGCGCACGTCGCTTTGCTGACTGCTGCTTCGCCGCCTGTGTAATGTTGAATTGTGAGGGAAGCAGAAGTTCGCTCCAATGAACTTGCTTTTCTTTCAAGCCAACTGCGTCATATTTGGCTTTGTGACGATACTATGATGATGTGTGTAAGCTTGAGGTCCAAATCATGTTTTGAACGGCTTGCGACTTTGGTGGTGACCATGTGTAATATCACTCGCACCAGGGGGGACGTTTTCGAATACCTCGCACTTCAACGACACGTGCAGCCTCAGGAGTCTTTGTTCTCAGATATAAAAAATAGACGAAAATCTAGCCATATAAGCTTCGCTTTAAAATTGGCTGAGATCTCATCATGGACAAGAAATGTCATTTAGATTGAATCTGCAAGGCGTTTAAAGCTGAGCTTGCGCCACTCTTGGCCGTACTTTTTAACGAGGCACTGGAACGTAAGGCATTGCCGCTGTCATACGCACAGGCACACACGATACTAATACCCAAAACAGACAACACAGATAAACTTGAACACGTAACAGCATATCGCCCAATCTCTTTGACGAATGTAGATTATAAGATTTTTATGAAGGTGTTAGCCCAGAGAATGCAAACAATCATCACTCAAGTGGTAGGAACACATCAGACGTGTGGCATAAAAGGGCGCACGATTTTTTCTAATGCGCATAAGGCAAGGTGTGTTCTAGAATGCTGCGACGCAGCCGAAGCTCGCGTCGCTGTTCTCCAACTCGACCTGGAGAAAGCTTTTGATTGTGTCTCCCATGAATTGTTGTTACTTATTTTGGACTATGTGAATGTAGGGACAGTCATAAAAGAGGGTGTGGCTCTGGCGTACCGGAAGTGCACCACGAGATTAATCGTTAACAAGACTCTGGGGGCCACGGTCGGTACGCCAGGGCTGCCCTCTAAGCCCACTTTTATTTTGTCTGTATATTGAAACTTTGTGTTTAAAGATAATAGAAAATGAACACATTCGCGTGTTTCGGCTGTGTGAGGCGGAAGTGAAACTTCTGGCATATGCTGATGACATTGCTGATTTTTGTATTACGCAGGAAAGTGTTAGAACTGCAGTAGACAGTGTTAAACGTGTTGGGGTAATTACAGGCAGCGGGGTTAACTGGGGGAAGTGCCGGGGTTTCTGGCACGGGGGCTGGCCATCGACACCAGACTTTTTCGCTAACGTGATTTGGGAAACCAGCCCTGTTAAGTACCTTGGTACGCCGCTTGAATGCTATAAGGACAGCGAACCGTACTGGGGGGTCCAAACGCAGGACATACGGGAAAAGGGGAGAAGTGGAAAGGGGCCTTTCTGTCAATGTTTGCGAAAGCGACCGTATGTAATTTATTTTTTGTTGCCAAGCTGTGGTATGTTATGCAAGTGTTACATTGCTCACGTGTGAATGTGCAAAGAATGCACCGAGCTTTCGCGGTGTTTATATAGTCTTCCACTTGGGAAAGGTGTAGCAGGGATAACCTGTTTCGGCGGGTCAAGGAGGGCGGTCTTGGACTGACCCATCTATTTGTCCGCCAGTTAGTGAGCAGATTTCTCTTTCTGCGAGATACGAGCGACCCCTTCTCGCGGACAGTTTGTCAAGTGCGGCTGTCTCACACGTTACCGGAATTTGTTGTGTCAAGTGTGCAAATGCAGGGGCGGATTCTGGGTTATTTTAAAGAGGTTGTAAAATCGGTAAGGTTTCTATCAACTCGCTTTTCGATGCAGTACTTGAGTACAGTGTCACGAAAAAAATTGCACAAGGATGTGTGTGATAGTCTGTTCCCTGTTCCGCGCTACAGAGCGCTGTACAGTGCAGGGCCAGGGCAGGACGTACTCAAGAGAGTGAAAAGGATGCCTGTGCCATCGGGGGTGAAGTACTTTTTCTTCAAACTTCATTCAGGGACACTAACAGTGAAAACATGGTTAAAAGAAAAGGGATTAGAGACGCCATGGGGTACAGACTGCACATTTTGCAAACAACCAGAGAACATAGAACACGTTTTCATACACTGTTGGATGGCGGTACACTTTTGAGATGTGATGCAAAGAACACTACACAGACTTTCCACTTATTTCACACGGTATTCGGTATCTATGCACAGACAATGAAGAAGGGGTCCCCTACGACTTAGTGAGGATTTTGGGCCTCCATAGCATCTGGCGTGCGCGCATGGCCTGGCTCCATGGTGACGCGGACGCTCGAGCAGCGCGCCAGTTACTGCGGGAAAGCGTTGCAAAATTTGTTGAGGGGCAAAGAACGCTACAGCCAGTACCTGAGTGGTTGGATTTTGTTGAAAAACTGACTGCTGTTAAATAATGAACCAATGACAAAGCCAAGTCGGAGTCACAACTGGCTGCTTTTTGTGTGTGCCTGTTGTATGTGGTGTGTTGATTGACTTGCGTTATGTCGAAGACCGGCAATAAAGAAAAAAAAAGTTGTAGTGTAGAGGATCCGTCTTAGCTTCTTGATGCCAAGGACGGTGGTTCGAGGCCGGCTGTTGCCTCGGGTTTTTTTTTTTTTTTCGTCTATAAATTGAACTACAATTTTTACGGCCGGATTATGTTAGTTTTGGTGTTTTAAATTGTTTCTTTGAGCGCGTTAGGTCATTTATGTTATGTTTAGTTTAGGTTGCCTAGCTTTACGTTATCTAGATGGATGCAGTGCTAGACGCGGCAATTTTGTTGCAAAACGTCGATGGCCGTCGATATAGTGGAGTGATTATAATACCGTAGAACGGCACTCTAGACACGGCCTGTATAGTTTCGTGTCCTCGCTGATGCCGTACCTGATTTTCTGGCAGTCTGCTTATTATCTTTTTTTTATTCCCGTTTATATACACTTTTAACGAGTGCAGTCGGCAAAAGGCTTGTCTATAACACTCGAGCGGCGTACTCCGGTCTGAGCAGGAGACATCTAGTGATAACGCCTGCTTTGAGACCGGTAGAATGTGAGCATGCGCGACCCGCATCAGCTCGATGGCTGTTTCTCTTGTCGCTGTGCCCGTCGCCTTGTCTTCCGTACCTTCTTTCGCCGTGAGAAGCGCTGTCTGCGCTTCCGGGCCGGGAAACAAAATAAGGAGATTAGCGATTTTAAGTGCGAATGCACTTTATAAGCGACCCCAAACCTTCCACTGCCGGCGGCGGCGGCGGCGCCGGCGGCGGCGTCCGCAGTCCTCCTCTCCCTAGCAACGGCGTGGAGCGGAGAGGAGCGTCGGTAGCAACGGCGCGGTGACGTCACTTCACCACGTGACCGCGCTCGCTCCGCCTCCTCGCCGTGGCTGCGCGGGTTCGCGCCGCTCCCCGCACCGCTCCTCGCGCCGTGACGTCATGGTATGACGTCACAGCGCGCCTCCTCTCCCCAGCAGCTGCCGCGCGCCTCTTTCTCCACCGTGACGTCACACTCTCTCCTCTCCCCCTCGCTCGGCTGCAGCTGCCGTGCGCCGCTGTCCCTCTCCCCTTGCGCTCGCCTCCTCTCTCAGCCACCTGGCTCGGCGCGCTCGGCGCGGCGTACCCCCCTATATATGCAGCGATAAACTGCCAGACCTCCGTGGGTCGGCTCGCGCGCGCTCACGGGCGAATGCCAACGGATTTTAACTTTACTCCCCCTCATAGCATCACCCCGTGCATTCGCACTTAACCATGTTCACCCTCGGGGAAATGCTTGGGAGTTTTTTTAGTACAGCGTTGGCTGCGTTTACGTGCAACGCCGCATATTTTCGCAGCGCCCTACGGAATTTAGACAAGAGTTGTTATTTTCTGTACAATCGGCTAAAACGCATCGCTACCGGCGTTCTGGAGTGACTAGATATCGGTCCCGTGATCGCTTGCACAGTGCATTAAGTATTGTGGCGTTAGCCCGTCAGCAGTGACGCGAAAAGCCAAGCGCAGAAACCATGTAGTGGTGCACGCGGTATTCATGCAGTGTATTGGACCCGCCGCGGTGGCTCAATGGCTAAGGCGTTGCGCTGCTGAGCACGAGGTCGCGGGTTCGATTCCCGGTCGTGGCGGTGGCAGCAAAAACGCCCGTGTGTACGAGATTTCGGCGCACGAAGATCCCCAGGTGGTCAAAATTAATCCGGAGCCCTCCACTACGACACGCCTCATCGCCTGCGTTGCGTCGGTGCGTTAAACCCTACAATCAATCAAATCAATGCGGTGTATTGGCACAACGATGACGTGATGAACAGCTGCGCGCCAAAGCTAATGCAGCAGCGCACGCTAGCGCGAGTAATCTCCCCTTTCGTTTCCCGGCCCGGCAGTACAAGCATGCAACGCTTATTACGGTCAAAGAATGTATGGAAGCCAGGGCGACAGGCACAGTGAGGAGGGACACAGCCATCGCGCTGATACGGGCCGCGCATGCTCACATTCTACCTATCTCAAACCAGGCGTTATCACTAGGTGTCTCCCGCGCAGTCCGGAGCACGCCGCTGGAGTGTTGTAGACAAGCCTTTTGCCGACTGTACCAACTGTACTTCAAGTGCATTCACTATGTTTCTTTTAATTCAGAGCCACGCTTTTTTTCGTCAGTTAGCGCCCATTTCCAACCAACCAACTCCACCGGGGGCTCGTGCCACGTGCGGCAGTTAAGACAGAATCAGACCGATCTGGTCTTCTGAAAATGGAAGACATGTCATACGACGACTTGCTCGCGGCCGCCCGAGCCCGCGGCTGGAAGGGCAAGGGCAATCCGAAAAAAGAAAGCCTACTTGCTTTCATACGCAGGACTCCGGCACCAGCTGCTTTTTCGGAGCCCCGTGAGTTCTCACGCTCTTCGGCTCGCTGCTCGATTCATGATCCCTGGTGGGGTTGGGTTCCCGTGGTGACGCAGCATGCATAAAGGGTTTCATGTCACCCAAACTTCTATTATTCGGCGCCCTAGATATGCTTTTAAATGCAGAGCACTTTAGGGGCTCGCCTTGTCGTCGTAGCTCGCTCGCTGGACCCAAGTAGAGCCACACGGCGTTCCGTCGTAGCGGCTGTTGTCGCGACGTAACCCAGTGACTTCGAAAGCCAAGCGATTTATATAGTCATAAGCATTCGAAACTCGTGAACCGCTGTCGCTTGTCATTCATCTCCCCGTTGTTGAGCGCAAAGAAAACTGTAGGTACATTTGAGGCAAAATATACGTAATTAACCGGCAGCGCCCGCGTTCATTTAGTTGGGAAGGCTCGTTGGGTTGGTTTTTACGATAGTAAGCGAGAAAAAAAAAGTAGCAGTGCAACGCCGGCACGTGCGGGAGGAAGAGCAAGAACAAAAAAGAGCAACTCGCCGCAGTGGCTCAGTGATTCTGCTTCCGGTTAGGCTCGTGAGCGGCCGCAGGATGCTTGTCTCCGCTGGAGCGGTTAGTGCGACCATGACTGGTCGCGGAAACAGGCTTTTTGAACAGGACGCTGAGGATTACCCAGTTTCGCTGCCTACGTTACCAACAGGACGATGTGTTTTGAACACAGTTTATATTCATGCTGACGTACGATCTTTGTCAAAATTTTGCTCCTTGACGTCAGGGTCAAGGAGCACCGGTGTATCATCATCGACCCCGCAAATCAAGACGTGCGCCTCAAGATACACTGGCTCCTTCACAACGTTCCGGACGATGACGTTTGTGCGGCGTTGGCACCGTACGGCCGAGTCATTGACGTGTCCCGGGAGCGCTGGCGCGTCAGGGGTGTGCAGGACAAAGGCTCGACGACGCGGTCGGTGACCCTCAGGCTGAACTCGGGCGTGAGAGCCGACGATTTGCCGCACCAGCTCCGTGTTGCAGGTGAGCAGGCGCTCGTTGTCATACGGAGGGCCCCGCAGTGCCTGCGCTGCTCCGCTACGGGGCACATGAGGCGAGACTGCAAGGTGCCGCGCTGCACACTCTGCAACCGTTTCGGGCACGGAGCGAGAGAGTGCGTGCGAACGTACATGTACGCGAACGTGGCCGGACCACGAGGGGACCCGGAACGCGCCGAGTACATTATGGACGAGGTGGAGACAGAGGAGGCAACAGCAGGGGGCGGCAACGACCCTGTGGTGGAAGCTGTACCGCAACAAAAGGAGAACCCTGATAAAAAAGTGGAGGCCCTGGTCGAGTCTCCCGCCTTGGCCAGTGCCGTGCAACCCGACCAGAGTGACATCCAGACGGGTGATGCCGAAGGTGGAGGCCCGGTGAACGTCGAGAACAAGGTGCCCGGTGCAGAAACTTTCCTTCACCTTCAGGGAGCGAACTTCTCAAATGGAGACAACGATGACCAAACTTTGCCAAAAAGGCCGCGCCAGGAGAAAGTGGGGATGCGGGGAGGTGGGGACGGATCCGGATCTGTGAAGGTGTCTGCAATGGGGACTTCGTCGAGGCGCTCGAGCTTTAAGCCCGAACCGAGTACGCCCTACGACAGAGGACCGGCGGCATCAAAGAGCCCGTAAGAACAAGCCACTTGTCACTTTTTTCGGACTGTTAAGATGTCGTTGGAAAGTTTTTGCGTGTCACTTAAAACAGAAAAGTTCGGGTTATGCTCTAGCGATGGTCGTCGGCTCGCTCGGTTTTTCTTATTTGGGTGTGTAGGGCAGAGGGAGGGAGAGGGTGTTTTTCCGTTTTGGGTTTCTTGTAAGTCGAAGGTTTTCTTTTTTTTTTTGTGTGTGTGTGTGTGTGTGTGTGTGTGTGTGTGTGTGTGTGTGTGTGGATGTATGTGAACGCCGTAAGCTGAGTATATTCTTCCTGAAAAAAAAAATGTCTTCCGTCACGCCCCCCTTAACGTTGCGTGTTGCCACTCTTAACGTGCGTGGATTAGCCGATCGCAAGCGACGAAGTCAGTAGTACCACATTATAAATGAGCAAGGCCTTGATATAGTGGCTTTGCAAGAAACGAAAGTTCAAAGCGAAGAAAATACTGAGCGCATGGTACGTAGTTTTTGTTCACGTTATCAAGTTTGTGTAAGCCATGCAGTGGGCCTCCCAGCTGGGTGCCTCTTGTTAATTCGCCAAAGTATAGGGGCGGCGGTTCAAGCTGTCACATCTGATACGAGTGGGCGGATGGTGGTGTGTGATCTTGTTTTTGCGTCGAAAGAGTGGCGGGTCATTTGCGTGTATGCGCCGATAAGGGTCGATGAACGAAAAGGTTTTTTTTTTTAAGAGTGTCGTGCTTAGCTCGATACAGAACGTGCTCTTATTGTGCTGGGAGATTTCAATTGTGTGTGTGCCGCTCGCGATAAATCGAGCACCACCCCCTTTTGTGACGGAAGTACTGTTGTGCTGGATAAAATTGTGGCTGATTTTGGCTTGGAGGATGTGGGGAATGTAATTAATGGTGCACATCAGGTGCAGTTTACACACTTCCAGGGTGTCAGCCATGCCCGGCTGGATAGGACGTATGTCTCGCTAAAACTTGTGGCTGAGTGCTGCCACTATGCTGTCCTTCCTATATCTTTTAGCGATCATTGCCTTGTTTCGTTTTCACTCGGTAGGCCCGAGAAGAAAGCGACAAAGTTTAACTGGGATTTGTGGAAGATGAATAGTAAGCTAGTACAGGATGAATTTGTAGCAGATGTAAAAGGGATGATGAAAAAAATAGATGGGAGTGAGACAAACTTGACTTTCCAGTGGGAAATGTTCAAGCAGAACGTTAAGATAAGGGCACTAGAAAGGTCTAGTGTTCTCAGAAGTAATAAAATAAAAAACGAAAGGTTGATTCGTGAAAATTTAAAGCTTACAGAGTTGGAGTGCGAATCACCGGGGCTTTTTAAAGAGGACATTAAATCACTGAAAGCCCTGGCCAGTTAGAGGCCATAGAAGAAGAAAGGTATCATGGCGCATTAGTGCGAGCGAGGGCGGAGAAATTGCTTTTGGGTGAAGCCCCCACTAAAAGGGCCATCAGTTCGGAGAAACGATATGCCAACAGAAACATGATAACCGATATTGGCTATAAGGGTACGGTGTCTAGGGGCCAGCAAGTAATCAAGCGCGCGTTTTGCGAGTTCTATAATAACTTGTTTGCGCGTCATCCCATAGACCCGAAGGTTTTCAAGGAGGAGCTCATGACGTTAATGCCTGTTGTAGAGGACGAAATGAGGACAAATCTTGAGGCCCCTATTACAATCGATGAGGTAAAGCAAGCCATTTCTGAGCTAAGTCCGGGTAAAACCCCAGGCCCTGATGGATTGTGTGGTGCATTTTACAAGGCTTTCGTACATGAACTCAGCCCCATCCTTTGTGCATTATATGCAGAGGCCTATGAACTTAAAAATTTGCCCCCATCTTTTTCGAAATCTCATACGGTGCTCATCCCAAAAACGGAGGATGCAAGGGAGTTGATGAGCGTAAGCGCGTATAGACCCATAACTTTAACAAATGTGGACTACAAGATATTAATGAAGGTACTCGCTAAAATACTACAGACTGTGATGGAAGACTTGGTAGGGCGACACCAAACCTGTGGAATAAAAGGTCGCCCAATTACAACCAACGTCCATGTAACCCGAAGCATTTTAGAATGCTGCGACTGCATGCAGTCCGCTGTGGCCCTGCTTCAGATCGACCTGGAAAAAGCTTTTGACCAGGTCTCACATGAACTGTTGCTTGCTATTCTAGAGCACGTCAACGTTGGAACAGTTATTACAGATGGTGTGCGTATGTCGTATAAGGAGTGCGCCACAAGTCTTGTTATAAACAAGGCACTCAGCACTCCAGTCAAAGTGTCGCGTTCGGTGCGTCAATGGTGTCCTCTTTCTCCCTTACTTTTCTGTTTATTTATAGAGTCTTTTTGTTTGAGCATTAAGAACAGTGTCAGTATATGCGGTTTTCGGTTGCAGTCATGCGAAGTGCGCGTGCATGCGCACGACGATGACGTCGCTCTTTTTTTCGAAGACAGAAGCAGCATAGGGGAGGCTGTTAAGATACTCAAAAGATTCTGTTATTGTAGCGGAAGCTCTGTCAACTGGAAAAAATGCTTGGGCCTGTGGCATGGTAGCAGGGATGCGACACCAAACATATACGAAGGTATAAGCTGGGAACTGGCGCCTCCGAAGTATCTCGGTGTGCCACTAGAAAACTACCGCGATAGCGATCCTTACTGGTGAAGGCAGGTGACATAGCTGCGCGATAGGACGGAAATGTGGGAAGAAAAAAGGGAAAATGCTGTCAATGTTCGCTCGCGCGACAGCGTGTAATCTGCTTTTCGCGGCTAAAGTGTGGTACGTGATGCAAGTGCTCAACTGTGCGCGAGCAAATGTGCAAAGGCTGCTCCGCGTGTTTGCCGTATTTATTTGGGGGTCTACTTGGGAGCGGGCGAGTCGCACGAACCTGTTTCGACGCGTCCGCTCCGGGTGTCTGTCACTGGCACATCTTTTTCTGCGTCAAGTTGTAAACCGCCTTTTCTTTCTGCGTGATGTGCAACACCCTTTCTTACGCACCGTTATTCAGGTACGCTTGGGCAGGGTCTTACCACAGTATGTTGTTAGTTCAACCCAACCATTAGATGGAGGTATTCATGGTTATTTGCGTGAAGTTGTCCAAGCGGCTAAAGTTTTTGCGCACAAGATTTTCCATGGAATACTTGTGCAATGTACCAAGGAAAAAGTTGTATAGAATCTCCTGTTTGCTTGCCAGTTCCACTGTATATAACGTTGTACCGTGCAGGAACTGGGCAAGATGTACTGAAACGGGTCAAAGTAATGGTGGTTCCACCTGGTGTCAAATCGTTTTTCTTTAAACTGCACGCCGGTGTTCTACCTGTGAAAAGGTGGATGCAGGAGAAGGGCCTCTTTGTTTCGTGGGGTGTGGACTGTACCCTATGTAAGAAACCCGAAACAATCGAACACGTGTTCCTGGATTGTTGGGACGCGGTCTTTCTGTGGGATGTTCTACAGCGTACCCTGAAAAAGGATCTCTCTCTTGATTGTCACGGTATACGGTTACTGTGTGTAGAGGACGCTAATGGTGCACCTTAAGATTTGTTAATGCTTTTGGTCTTGCACGGGATATGGAGGTCTCGCATGGCTTTCCGCAACAGTGATATCGATGCCAGGCCAGCGAGGCAGTACTTCTGCGAGAACGTCAGAAGGTTCGTAGAAGTGTGGAAGGTCCAGCCGTGTGTACCGGACTGGCTTTTGGAGGTGTAAAAAGTATTGAACATGCCGCGTTTTTAATTGAGCTACGCTAGCGACCATAGCGTGAGCGGTTTTAACCTTATTGTTCATGCCTTTTTGTTTTTGTTGATGTCGAAACCCGGCAACAAAGAAAAAAAAAAGCCGCGGTGGCTCAGTGGCTAAGACGTTGCGCTGCTCAACACGAGGTCGTTGGTTCGATTCCCGGCCGCGGCGGCCGCTTTTCTGATGGAGGCGAAAAGCAAAAACGCCTGTGTAAACGAGATTTCGGCGCACGTTAAAGATCCCCAGGTGGTCAAAATTAATCCTGAGCCCTCCACTACGGCGCACCTCATCGCCTGCGTTGCGCCTGCGCGTTAAATCCCACAATCAATCAAACAAAAAGAAGAGAACTCCCGCTGGCGCAGGCCGACAGCTTTCACATTGAGTGGAACGGCTTTAAGTTTTTTTCGCAACTTTCTTTTTCTTTTGTCGTATAGAATAGTAGTCATGCTCGCGAACTGTATCGGGTACTTCTGGCTGCGATGGAGCATGGCGGCAGATGGAGTCGGCCCTCTCGGTAGCATACTCTCGGGACGAGGCTGTTCTGGCCGTGAACCTAGCTTGGAAGCCGGCACACCGGAAGGTTCGGTGCCCAGTTATTCGCAGTGCAAGACGCTCTGTTACGTCTAGCAACTTTATGGTATTACGGAAAGCCGTGCTCGCCTCATCTAATGGCTCGAAAAAACCCACACTCCACGTGACATGCTTTAACTACAGAACACACAAAAAACTGTTTCGCAGGGATACAAAACGAGCGCTCGGCCCTCGTGGCGCCATAGGCTGGTCGGTTGGTTACCTCATAGCATGGGAAATATCTACGCGAGGGATTGGCCAAGAAGCTTTGTACCTAATCAGGATGTGACGTATATTATTTTAGATGCCAAAATTAGAATAATAAATACAGAACAGAAAGTACGCGTGGTTCAGAAAGCAGCTGCTTCTTCTCCTCCTCCTCGCTGTAGTGGGCCATACGCAGCTGCGTTGCGTTTGCGCCTCCTTCGCGTTCCTCTCGTCGTCTTTTCGCTTAGCAGACTGCAAACCAGAGTCGTAAGCAGTATTTTATTTCCGAGGAAAGGGGGGGGGGGGAGACTAAACGGAAAGAGGGGATAAATAAAAGGGGATAAAATAAAGAACAACACAACAAGAAAGAAAGGAAGGTATAATCAAATAAAAGAGGTCGATATGATACCACAGTGCGTACTTTCCTATTCTGCTCATTTTTCTTCCCCTGGTGAATTGCAAAATGGTTGATCGTCGTACATCGGAGCTGTATATGGTTGGTTGGTACATAAAAATAATTATCGGTATTGTCATTATTTGATGACAGGCGGAGTAGTGACATCGTCTGTTTCCCCCCTCCCCTAAAAATCGAAAGGGTGGGGGCGGCTCCTGATAATGTAACTGACGAGGAGGGTGTCGTCGGCTGACGCTGAAGAGTGGCCCGTTTAAATAATTGATCTATACGATTACACGCTCCTAGATTTTTTTTTTTTTGCGAAGGGTAGCATCAAAGAGTGCACAAGAAAAGGCGGGTAGTACATCATGAGGTTGGTCTCCGTGCCGTGGTTCACCGACGTGGGAGAACACGCATAAAAGACGGTTTCGCGTCAATTTGGTGACTGCATGCAGGCAAGTGTTTACAGCGACTACTGGAACGTTACATGGTGGGGAACGCGGTGAAGCTGGTGTTTCGGCCCGCCGTTATATGGCGGCCGCCCGCGCAGTTATCATCATCGAGGGCAGTGGAAACGATCCCGGTCTCCTCGTTGTTCTAGCACTAGAGCCCTATATCGTCCTCGGCTGCATTGATTGATTGTGGGGTTTAACGCGCCGACGCAACGCAGGCGATGAGGCGCGCCGTAGTGGAGGGCTCCGGATTAATTTTGACCACCTGGGGATCTTTATCGTGCTCCGAAATCTCGTACACACGGGCGTTTTTGCTTTTCGCCTCCATCAGAAAAGCGGCCGCCGCGGCCGGGAATCGAACCCGCGACCTCGTGCTCAGCAGCGCAACGCCTTAGCCACTGAGCCACCGCGGCGGGTTCCTCGGCTGCAGTCACATGCTTGTCGCATTCGCGGTATGCAACACGCTCCGGTAACATTGTGACGGAACGCCGCGATACGCGGCATTCTCGGTTTACAGAGGGACGCCAAACTGCCAGCAGTACAAGAAATATGTACGTTGTTACTCTGAGTGTCCGTCTTAGTTTTAGCGGCCGTCGTCGTTTCGGTTCAGTGATGCCGTCATTTACACCGTCGCGTGAAAATCACGGCTGAGTAGCACGGCAGCCAGGGACGACTTGTTCCCTCGGAAAATATCTCACTGAGCCCAGTAACGCTATCGCAGGAAAAACAAGGCCGTATACTATGGGTCCTGTGATTCGGTAATGACAGGGAAATACTTCGCTTGACACTGGTAAACTTGTGTTTCCGACGATTCCCTGATTCCTCAAGCTCGATTCGATCAGCCCGGTGGTAAATAAAACCACCATTTTCTTTATTTATTTTTCTGTCATTTGCGACTATGTGACCCATAAGCTTAGAACTTATGGACGGATGCAGCCCGTTCTGTTCTTTCTGAGAGGCATGCAGTGCTGTCTTGTGGCGCTGTTACGCTAAATTGCCACTCGTAAAAACAAAACACGAAATGTTGTTTTCACCACCACCTAGAAGCAATTGAAACTAGAAATAGCACGTTGGAATAGGACCTTGTGCAAAATGGCGGCTGCCGCAAATTCACGAACAATTCACGGCGCCGAATGCTGTTCAACATTTTCGCATGTTTTGGGCAATGCGAACCAAGAAATGGCCTCGTTTAGGCACAAACAAATCTTGCGAACGTGGGACACAACTTTTCCCTCCAGGGATTTAAAACGATTCCCGACTTTTCAGCCAGTCCCAAAGAGGTCATGGCCTTGATGTGTCACGAACGCCGTATTTTTGTTAAACTAAAGAATACACTGTCTATATTGTCCTAATTTTTTGACGCCATAATACAATGAGAATAAAAAAGAATAACAGGTAGACTTAAGAACTGGTGCCATTAAACCTCATGAAATGTCACAAATGTTAACGCACATACAGCCATCCTGTCAGCCGAAAGCACATAATAACTATATCAAAAATGTGTCCTGTCCAGATGGCGAATTCACTGAAAATTCACGAAACTGAGAATACGGCCCTCAGTGGCGCGTTTGTTAAACTAATCAGCTGATAGTTGTTGACGTATGCTTACCCGTCGCCCTTTAGTTCAAGCGCTTTTCCATCTCTGCTATGCAGCACCAACTAAAGCGCCTATACGGACGCCTTTTTCCAAGCTATCGCATTGATTGAATCCCAGTTCGCCTTTAACTATATCGAAGTTCTTGGACTCGTCGCAGTAGTCCCAAGGACTGCGAAACCCAGCAACATTCGCCCCGCTTCTCCTAGGTCAAAACGCGTCTCTTGTGATGCGCACAAATGCACTATGCTTGAGGTACAACAGGGCACGATGCTTGATCTAATGGACCGGTACAATGACAAAAGGAAGTTGCTGCGACCTTCCCTGGGTTTTCCCGAACCAGTTTGGTCGCCTATAGCTCCCGTGCCAACATAGAAAGTTTATCCCTGTGGAGTGAAATGAATTCAATAAATGCTTCTCGCAACGATCTCTCCAGGCTTCGAGCTTTCGCTTGCGTATGCACCTCCAAGATTAGTTGCATAGACAGTGTCATGCCTTTCCTTTGCTTTGCCCATCTTCTGCAGGTGTGGGCGAGCGAAGTGGGGAGAGCGGGCAGGAGGAACCGGCCAAGGGGACCCAGAAGGCCAAGCGTCCTCGAGAGTCCAAAGTGAAGAAGGTGCCCAATTTCCAGGGGTTACACGAACGATTTTTCCAATCAATGCCGAGTATATCTGATCGCGCGACTCCGAAGCCGCGTAAGACAGCCCGGACACACGGCGTGTGCTCGGTGCAGGCCTCGGCGACCCGCCCCGGCAGAGGCGGAACATCTAAGCGAGAAAGGCAGGCCGCCTCTTCACTGGCCAGAAGAAGCGGGGCGACCGGCATCCAGCCGGGGCCGTCCGGAGTCGGGCAGGAGGAACCGGCCAAGGGGACCCAGAAGGCCAAGCGTCCTCGAGAGTCCAAAGTGAAGAAGGTGCCAAGTTTCCAGGGGTTACACGAACGATTGTTCCAATCAATGCCGAGTATATCTGATTGCGCGACTCCGAAGCATAAGACAGCCCGGGCACACGGCGTGTGCTCGGTGCAGGCCTCGGCGACCCGCCCCGGCAGATGCGGAACATCTAAGCGAGAAAGGCAGGCCGCCTCTTCTCTGGCCAGAAGAAGCTGGGTGACCGGCATCCAGCCGGGGCCGTCCGGAGGCGGGCAAGAGGCTGCGGTGGAGGACAAAAACACGGGCTCCGGTGACAACGCCGGACCTCGGGTCAAGGCCGCTAAGCAGCGGGACACCGCCACAGCAGTCGCCCCGAGTGTGCGCCCGCCCCGCAAATCGGCTCCTGCGGACCGCACACGCCGAGAGGAGAAGCGGAAGGACAAGTGACGTTCTACGTCCTCACGCTCAAAGGTGCAGCGAGTAAAGTGTGCTGCCGTGGGTTTTTTTTTTTTTTTTTTTTTTTTGCACTCTTACCTAAATTTTGCTTGCTGAGTTTTTTTGTTTAGCCCGGGCTTAGACTACCTGTCGTAGGTTCTTGTCGGGTAGTGTGCCCCCGACAACTTTCCTGCTACTCAGCCATCATCACCCCGGTTGAACATTAACATTTTTTCGACTCCAGCGCACTCCTCGCTGACGAGCAACAACTGTACTCATTAGCAAGCCCTTTATTTCCAGGTTACGAGGACGCTTCGGACACTCGGCCTCTGGTCACCTTCCAACAGATCACCCTAAATTAGCGCTCCTTTAGACTAACAAGCCCGTTTCTTCACTACTCACAGAAGAAACTACTTTCGTTACCTCACCTGGGCACATCGCTTATGTCCAACCAAATACCCGCAGAATGAAAATTTTGCTCTCAAGAAAGCACCCTAACCCATGTAAGCATCGGGTGTTCTCTCAACCCAGCCCTCCCACCTCTTTCCTCGCCTCTTCCCCTTCCCGAGGTGTAGGCGAACCTCACGACCAGCGCTGACCTGGACGCCCAGCAACTACTGGTCTCCGGGCCAGAGCACCAAGTCGCCACTGGAGCTCCTGCACTAAAGAAATCTCATCCACTTCTTCGCTACATAAAGTTCTTTTCAACTACTACTATACTCGGGGCCGTACTTAGTAGGTTATCATCGAGCATTGCCTTGCGCGCCCCTTTTAGAAAGGGCGCGATGATATTGGAGAGGCTTTTTTTTTTTTGTATTGTTCGCAATACTTGTGTGAAGGACATACGACGGGAATACGAACGATGTGTAACTCAGCAAAACCGCGCCGTGCGCTCACTCGTCCTGTCCCTCTCGTTTCCGACGAGCCGTGCTAGCACCGCTTCGCAGCGTGTGTCGCTTGTTCTGGCGTCCCCAAACTTGCTGAAAAGTTTCGTTCAGTTCGAACGTCGTAGTGCCGCCGCATTCCTACGGTGGACGCTTGAAAGTGCAAGCGCCTTCCTGCTGCACTAGTACGCATTTTCGTTAACGAAACTAACACAATTCAAGCCTGAAGGATTGAAAATTAAGGTGCTGGGAAAACGTTCTAAACTTTAAAGTGGTTCAAACTGGCACAATATTGAAAACAACACAACCTCCACGGTGGCTCCCGCGAGCGGGTAGATATGTAGAAGGCCTTTATTTTATCGGAAAGTCCAAGGCCGATGCGAGAACAGAGATGC
Source organism: Haemaphysalis longicornis (assembly GCF_048455015.1). Lineage (NCBI taxonomy): Eukaryota > Metazoa > Arthropoda > Arachnida > Ixodida > Ixodidae > Haemaphysalis > Haemaphysalis longicornis. The sequence continues at coordinate 430,728,417 of NW_027526203.1, forward strand.
TGGGAATGGGGGGTAGCCAATTGAGCCTCTATGGTAGGCCTTAGCGTAAATAACGCGAACAAACGGTTCTTTTTACGCTATTACAGACTTTCTTGGGCTAATTAAACCCAAAACGGTTTGGTCTGTCAGTCTCTGTCTGTCCGTCGATACAGCCCCCCGGCCAAAAGATCAAAAAATTCTGAAAGGAGAAGTTTATACAGCAAAAGCTCATTAATTTGAACTCGAAGGGGACCAAACGATTGTTCGAATTAAGCGCAGTTCGAATTAGCGGGTGGGTGCTAGAATGAATAGACATCGCGCCACACTGCACGGGCAGAACACAAAAAAGCCACCTCTGGACTCGTTTGCGGCAGGTGATTACACGTTTGATTACACGTTTGCGGCAGGTGATTTCGTAAATAGCGTTCATGGAACTCGAACAGCGAACGAAGCAGCGTATCACGCGCGCGCTACGCTGTTATGTTTCTGTTTCGTTGTTTTGCATCTCTAGTAAATTTGGTTTGGTTTGATTTAGGAACCCTTTGTAATCACTCTGGGCCGACTTCTTCTACGAGGAGCTATGGACACCAGGGGATCCCAGTTCGAATTAACCGTTCTGGATACCGAAGCGTTCAAATTATCGAGAGTTCTCCGACCCTTTGAAACATACAGGGCTGTCCCGCGACCAGGGCGTCAGTTCGAATTAACTGTAAGTTCGAATTTACCGAGTTCGATTGACGAGCCTTTACTGTATAGACAAAACCATTCCAAACCACAAAATCTGCTGCACTAATTTATGCTCGTGAATATTGCGGAAAAAATTAAGCATTACGCACATTTTAGGCAAGGCATCAATATATAACTGGCACTATAGGCAGTGTTCTTTTAATTGAAAATAAATGGGTCGGAAGCCGGAACAAAAAAAAAAATACGCGTTGAAAACGATATTTTTATACGAAAATACAGAAAGAGCTCCAGCCCGAGCCCAGACCTCGTAGCAGCATTCCAGGCCCAAAAGTAACGACAGGTTCCAATGGATGCGCACGAGCAGTGGAACGCGGGAAAATTGAATTGACTTGAGCAAGACTACCGTGTTTATCGTGGGAATAACGAGTAGGGAGCGGATAAGCGTTACAGGTGGTAGGGGAAAAGAGGAGAAGCCTTTATGTGGCGGAAGACTATCGTCTTTGGACGACATTTTCAGCGAAGTGATCAGATACACGGCCTTTTTTTTTTTAATGGCGCTCAGTCTCAAGCGCGCATTGGCCAATCGTCCCTCGTGGGTACGTTCCAACCTGACGGGGGATACCATCACCACTATCATCATCTTCATCATTTTGAGGTAGCTGGTTCCTTTTCTTACAGATTCCCGCATAGTGCGCACTTTTCTTCTACAAATTCCTATATTTGTTATGCGATTATTCTAAAAAAAATTTTTTTCTCTAAATATTCGTTTCCTAAATTGAGCACATCCCCAATAAAGCTACCGATACTGGCCAATCCTCCAAGTGGGTAGGCGCCACAAACAAAGGAACAACAACAACAATTATAGCTCCCAAAAATGTCGTCATTCACTGATTCTTCTCTACATCTATTACCGTTTCCCCAATTCCTACAGGCTGAAATTATATAGGGCTATGAGGTGGGCGCTTTAGCCCTAAAAAGCCACCCCGTTTCTTGGTCAATCCCCCACGTGGGTATGTACCATTCGAAGAGGAACAACAACAACAGCTGGAAGAAATGGCGGACGTTGAGAGCTGCGACGACCTCCCCAGGGAGCCACAACAAAGAGGATACAAAAAAAATGGAGAACCCAAGAAAGAGAGCCTCCGCAGCTCCCTGCGGAGGACTCCTGCTGTGGCTGCCAGGCCCCGTGAGTTCTCGCACTCTGTATCGCTGCTCTATTCAGGAACCACGGTGGCGTTCTCTCGGTGACGCAACCTGCGTTAAGCCTTTCGTGCCACCTTGAGTCATTACTATTCCGTGCTCGTGAATCGTTTCCCCCCTGCTTTTCTCGGTAGATAGGAGTAATGCTCGTCAACTGTCGTCGGCACGGATCCCTAACTTTTCTATCACCTATGGGGGTGGCAGAAGCTGAGGTGGGAGATAAGAGCTTTCTTGGGACGGGCTGATTTAGCCGAGAAGGGAATCTGATCGTGTGCCAACGCGGTTTTTTCAAACAGCACCGAAAGGCTCGGTGCCCAGTTTTTAACAGTTCATGTCACTCCATTACGTCTACGCTCTTGATATTTTAGCGAGCCTTGCATGCCTCATCGAATGGCTAAAAAAAAAAAAAAAAAACACGCAGCGCGCGACGTCTTTTAACAAAAAAAAAAAAAAAACTGTGGTTGATTCCTCTGTCATAGGAATCGGTAAAACACGAAAGTGAAATGTGCAGCGAAATATGCAGCTGAGCATGATTTGCGGGTCGGCGGCTGTCTTGTGGGTGTGCTTGGCGAGCGACGTCCTGTGTGGCGGGTCGCTTCAGCAAAGGTGTACTGGCGTCATTTTCCGTGACGGAAATCATGGGGTATCGCGGCATAAAACGCTTTCGCGTTAAAATATAAAACCCGAAACCCTAAGCACAGCGTACTGATGATGATGACGATGATGATTGCTATTGGTTTCCCCTTTGTAGCCGGGTGATGACATGTCATCTTATTCTTTGGTACTAAAGGTTGCCTCCCCGCAAGCACAACTTATGTGCAGGGGTGCACCCTTTACAGGCTGTTTGCTTTACAGGCCGTTTGTCGCTTGCTTGCTGACGTCATATCCGTCACTTCCGTGACGGATATGACGTCAGCAGTGAAATCTTTGTGTACCCGGGAATAAAACACTTTCTTCGTGTTAAGAAGTTATAAAACTTAAGGGAGCAAAAAACGAGCGCTCACCCAAGTGGCGCCACGGCACGTGGCTCGGACAGCAGCTGCGTCGTGTTTTCGGCTCTTTCATCGCTGCCCTTTCTTCGACTTGGTCCGACTGCAGACCATTGGGGTAGGAAGGATTTCATTTCGGGGAGGGGAAGGCAGTCGCTTCAAAAAAAAAGGAAAGAGAAAACATTAAGGGAGGGACAAGTTAACAACAAAATAACACAAAATAAAAACGCGAAGGAACGAATTTATTCGAATCACAAACAAAATGAACGTGATGATCCCGTACTCTACACGCCTTCCCGTGGTTTTGTTCTTTTTTTATGAACTGCAACTAGTGAGAGCATAGACAGGAGCCGTGTATGATTGGTGCTTACCTTGGTACAGAAAATAATGGTCGGTATTGTTATTATTTAACGGTAGGTAGAATTGGTGACATCGTCTGTTTACTCCTCATCTAAAATCTCGGAAGGTGGGATGGTATTGGTGGCTAGTACTCGGAATTCACGTCGCAGAAATGAGACAGGCGGTCGAGAAGCACGTATTAGACGGAAACGAACATTTATATAGACAAGACGATTAACGAGCGGCACGCTACAGTTACAAAAAACATGTGATACTAAAGTCGATCCTAAAGACACAATGATCTACGATTGTTTGCGGAAAAAACTAGCGACAGTTCACAGTTAGGACTAGAAAACACATCCGTGACAGATTGAACGTCTCACGTGGTCTGGCGTAGTCGATGCTGATGCTTTGAGAACCTGTGGTTGTTGGCGCCCTGTTGGTAATTGACACGGGGCAACTGACCACGGCGGCGGTCAGACCTGTGACGCAGCAGAGGGTGCTAAGAATCCCTCGATCCGGACAGGCCGCCAATGAAATCTGAGCCTGGCAACGTTTAACGCGCGAACCTTATCTAGCGAAGCGAGTCTCGAGGTGTTGTTCGAGGAATTAGAGGGCATTAAATGGGATGTAATAGGGCTTAGCGAGGTTAGGAGGGCAGGCGAAGCATTTACAGTGCTGAAAAATGGACACGTCCTATGTTACCGGGGTCTAGAGGACAGAAGAGAACTGGGAGTGGGATTTCTAGTCAATAAAAGCATAGCTGACAACATAGAAGAATACTATAGCATTAACGAAAGGGCAGTAGGTCTTGTAATTAAGCTCAATAAGAGGTACAAGCTCAAGGTGGTGCAGGGCTACGCGCCCACATCCAGCCACGACGACCAAGTAGTGGAACGCTTCTATGAAGATGTGGAATCGGCAATGGCTAAAGTAAAAACACAGTATACCGTAGTTATGGGGGACTTCAATGCTAAAGTAGGCAAGAATAGGGCTGGAGACAAGGCAGTTGGGAACTATGGACTGGGCTGTAGAAATAGCAGGGGGGACCTACTAGTTGAGTTTGCAGAACGGAATAACCTACGCATAATGAATACTTTCTTCTGTAAACGGGAGAGTCGGAAGTGGACCTCGAGGAGCCCGAATGGGGAGCATAAAAATGAAATAGACTTCATATTATGCGATAACCCTGGCGTCGTGCAGGATGTGGAAGTGCTCGGAAGGGTAAGGTGTAGTGACCACCGTATGGTAAGATCTCGAATTAGGCTAGATTTGAGGAGGGACCGCAACAAACTAGTACGAAAGAAGCCGATAAATGAGCTAACAGTAAGACGTAAAGCAGAAGAATTCAGGATCGCGCTGCAGAACCGATATTCAGCTCTTAACGATGAAGCCGAGCTTACGACACAGGAAGCCAGCGACAACCTTACACTCATTACCACGGAGTGTGTGTGCAGTAGAAGTCGGGGGCACTATGGCTAGACAAGATACTGGTAAACTTTCACAGGAGACGAAAGATCTAATTAGGAAACGGAAAACCATGACAATCTCTACAGCAGCTGACAGAATAGAACTAGCGGAGCTTTCGAAGTTAATCAACAAGCGTAAGACAGCTGACATACGGAAGTATTATATGGAGAGGATCGAATACGCCGTAAAGAACGGAGGTAGCCTGAAAGCAGTGAAGAGGCGTCTTGGCGCGGGGAAAAATCAGATGTATGCACTTAAAGATAAGCAAGGCAATGTCATCACAAATAGGGATAAAATAGTCACAGTGGCCGAGGAGTTCTATTGGGATCGGTACAGTAGCCGGGACATCCAGGATAATGCCGAACGAGACAGTAGTTAAGAGCAGATATATTTCCCACCAGTAACGACCGAAGAAGTAAGGAAGGGTTTGAAAGAAATGAAAGGGGGCAAAGCACCTGGTGAGGATTAGATAACAGCAGACCTCTTGAAGAATGGCGGAGAAACTGTACTTGAAAAACTGGCAAACCTGTATACGCAATGCCTAATGACCGCATGTGTACCGGAATCTTGGAAGAACGCGAACATCATCCTAATCCATAAGAAAGGCGACATGAAGCACTTGAAAAATTACAGGCCGATCAGCTTACTGTCAGTCGACTACAAGGTACTTACCAAGGTAATCGCTAACAGAATTTCTGCAACCTCAGATCTCAGTCCACCTAAAGAACAAGCAGGGTTCCGTAAAGATTATTCAACAATGGACCATATTCACACGATCAATCAGGTGATAGGGAAGTGCGCTGAGTATACTGAACCCCTATATATAGCCTTCATAGATTATGAGAAAGCATTTGACTCGGTCGAAACCCTAGCAGTTATTGAGGCATTACGGAACCAGGGGGTAGATGAGCATTATGTAAGAATACTAGAGGATATCTACAATGGGTCCACAGCTACCATCATCCTTCATAAGGAGAGCAGTAAAATACCTATAAGGAAGGGTGTCAGACAAGGAGACACAATCTCTCCAATGTTATTCACAGCATGTTTACAAGAACTATTCAGAACGTTGGATGGGGAACAGGTGGGAGTAAGGGCTAATGGAGAATACCTCAGTAACCTCAGATTTGCTGACGACGTTGCCTTGCTAAGTAACTCGGGGGACGAATTGCCAAGCATGCTTTCCGCACTGGACGAGCAGAGTAGAACCGTGGGCCTGAAAATTAATATGCAGAAAACTAAAGCAATGATCAATAACCTCGGGACAGCATAGCGGTTTGAGATAGGCGGCGAGGCAGTGGAAGTGGTAAGCGAATATACCTACTTAGGCCAAGTTCTAACCCCAGATTCCAACCATGAGGCAGAGATAATTAGAAGGATAAGAATGGGGGGGGGGGGTGCATATGGCAGACATTCTTAGATAATGAATAGCAGCCTACCATTGTCGCTGAAGAAGGAAGTGTATGACATCTGCATCTTACCGGTACTCATTTGATTGATTGATTGTAGGGTTTAACGCGCCGACGCAACGCAGGCGATGAGGCGCGCCGTAGTGGAGGGCTCCGGATTAATTTTGACCACCTGGGGATCTTTAACGTGCGCCGAAATCTCGAACACACGGGCGTTTATGCTTTTCGCCTCCATCAGAAAAGCGGCCGCCGCGGCCGGGAATCGAACCCGCGACCTTTACCGGTACTCACCTACGCGGCAGAAACCTGGAGGCTCACTAAGAGGGTTCAACTTAAATTGAGAACGACTCAGCGTGCAATGGAGCGGAAAATGATAGGTGTAACATTAAAGGACAAGAAGAGAGCGGAGTGGGTCAGGGAACAAACACGTATTAAGGACATATTAGTAGAGATTAAGAAAAAGAAATGGACGTGGGCAGGGCATGTAATGCGAAGGCAAGATAACCGCTGGTCATTAAGGGTAACAGAGTGGATCCCTAGAGAAGGCAAGCGTTGCAGGGGGCGGCAGAAAGTTAGATGGGCAGATGAGATCAAGTTTGCGGGGATAAATTGGTCACAGTTGGCACAGGACCGAGGTAATTGGAGAATAATGGGAGAGGCCTTTGCCCTGCAGTGGGCGTAGATAGGTTGCTGCTGCTGCTGCTGCTGCTGCTGCTGATGATGATGATGATGACAACGTTGCACAGTTGAAGCCGATGATTAAATGCGCGGTCGACGAGGTGCCAGTAGAAAAGGCTGTCACTACAGCCTAGCTTGGTCTCAGGCCGTCCTGTCGATGGCCGCGGGAGGCCATGGCTACTGCATCACTGCCGGCAGCTTTCCGAACAGTGGCTCCTCCGAATCCACTGTTTGGGACCTTCGGCGGGTCCCAGTCAGGCTGCACGTGCAACCAAATCTCTCTTGGAGTTTCTTCGGAGCACAAAACTGGACACAGAGTTTTGTGATTGAAAATTTTGAGCGCATCGAATGACATCTTTTCATTTTTAGTTTTTTTTTCTTTCTTGTGTTTTTTTTGTTGCTTTCATACCCTTTTTCTTCCACCATCTAGCGTAGCAAGCCAGCGCGACAGCTGGGCTAACCTCGCTGGTCTTTATTAAAGTTCTCTCTCTCTCTCTCTCTCTCTCTCTCTCTCTCTCTCTCTCTCTCTCTCTCTCTCTCTCTCTCTCTCTCTCTCTCTCTCTCTCTCTCTTGCTTCGTCACCCCCAAATCACGTTCCCATCTACTTTTCCCGTCGCTTTTTTCCTTCGGGTTATTCTGCCCGTTCACTTGTGGCCCATATCCCTCAAAACCCGATTGTCCACGGTCCCTCGTCGCATCTTCTTAATCAGCTTCCTCATCGTCGACGTTTGGTCTGATGCACACCCCACCGCTGTCCTCTATCTCATCACAGAAGGGGAGACGGACCATAATTATAGAAATGAAGGGAAAAGTGTTATCGGTTAATACTGACCAGTGACCAGTTTAAACCACTGAGCTACGATCACGTGCTATATTTGTCGCCAAGTTATTAAAAAAGAAGGCGCTGCATCCCAGAGTGCATCAAAAGAAATCCTATGCAGACGATGTCCACAGCGTGAGGTTATTTTCCGTACCGTGGCTCTTTCAGGAGGAAGAAAACGCATGAAATACTCTGGTACCGCGTTTCTCGAGTCCAGAATCCGGCAGCTGCAGCCCGACAAGTGTTTACAGCGAGTACTGGAAAATACCTTGTTGGTCAATGCAGTAGAAAAGATGTTGACCTATTCATCTCTCGGGCCACCACATGGCAGGCGCGCCGTTATTGTCACAGGAAGATACCTGTGTATACTGTGGCAGGGATCAGGGAACCACTGGTCATATTGTCCTGGTCTGCAGAGATATACAACTACGGCGGGACGATGAGGACGTGCCTTTGGGATTTGAGGTGATGGGAAGCCTGAACTGCAGGGTCATAGAGGAACGAAGATCGCCTGGAGTGGTGGGGAAAGAAATGTTGAGATGCGACGACAAGGTGGGAGGAGAACTGCGAAGGGGCGAATAGCAGGAAAAATTCCGAGAAAGGAATGAACATTAGAACCGCTCTGGAGGGAGCAAGGGGGGAGGTAAGAAGCAAGTCGCTAAATTTTTTTGGGGTAGCACAAATTATTCCAATAAAACAGGCAAGACGGCTGTGGAGAACTAACGCCTCGCTACAAAAAGGGAGCCTCTGTCCACCATCATCATCACCACCATCGTAGACAGTGAGAGCGATCTCGGTCTGTTCGGTGTTCTAATTCATACTGTAGGCGCTTTTCCATCTCCGCTAATCAGGACTGACCAGCCCCCGCGAATGCCTGAGTTCCAACCTGTTGCTCTGTTTCAGCGGCAGTTCGCCTTTTATAGCAGCGTACTTGGCTGCGTCACAGAAGTCACCAGAACGGCGTAGCCGACATTCTCCTCGCTTCTACTAGGAGACAGTAGATGTCCCCTCTAAGCACTCAGGCGCATGATGCTTGGTGTAGAGCAATGTAGGCTGTTATATTGCCCTAGTACGATGGGAAGTTGCTGCGACTTGAGTTTCTCCCGAATTAGTTAAAAAACCTAAGTCGTTTTGCAACATTAAAAACGCATCTCTTTGCAGTGACATGAGTTCAGTTCGTTATTGCGACGGTATTTTCATGTTTCAAGTACCTGCTTGCACATTCACCTTCAGAATGAGTTGCATTGATAGCGTCGTCCTTCTCGTTTGCTCTTCTTCGAAAGGTGATAACGGCAACACCAAGAGAGACCAGCCGGCCGAGCCACGTTGGTCTACCCGAAAGCACACGGGACGAGCTCGCGAAAGTAAAGTGCGAAAGGTGCCTGACTTTCGAGGAATCCATGACCGGTCCTTTTCCTTGATGAGGTCGGTGTCAGATTATGCTACTCCTCGTCCGAAGAAGACCGCATCGAGCAGGTGCATCCCAGTGCCGGCCGCTGCGACCTGTGGGCTGCGCGGAACCCGAGGGCGAGGCTAAGGTTCGTCGGAAGCCGGCCGAGGGACCGAGCGCCAAGGGAACAACAGGGGCGACACGAAGATTGCCCCGAAAGCGCGGAAAACAGCCGCGGCCAAGCAGAAGGATGCTTCTGCGGCAGCCTTGTCGAGTGCGCTGAAGCGGCGAGACCGCTGACAGAATCGGCTGAAAAAAAAAGGAACACGAAAAATTCGTTGCGAGGCTCGTCCACCGCGCACCTCGCAACCTTCCTTCCTTCCCATCCCAAACAACATGAAAAAGATCAGGAATAAAGTGCCCTTGGACTGCTGTGTTTTTTTTTTCTAGCTCTTGTTTTGTTATTCCCATGGCTGTATTCGCAGAGAATACTAAGGTAAGGACTGGGTCGGCTCGGTCATTACTAACCGGAGAATGCTTCGAGGTGGTTGTGCATTGCCAACTTTGAGACGAAACAGAACCAATATTTGCATGCATAATGACGCGGATAACTCCGAGGGACAAAAAGCATGTACCAGGCGGTCACCTTCGGCTCCTACACGCTGTACTGGCCCTTTTAGTCATGCAGGTCCCCGGTGAACTGCTGAAAAATTGTAGGCCCCGCTTGCAAATACCTGCTGGTCGGAATTTTGCAGGTCCGGCTCCAAAATTATCGGTCACTGCGATGAAGGGTGAAAGTTACGGTAAATGTCAGCGCACAGCATACAAGCGGATTGAGAACAAAAAATCACGCACGTATTTGTCAGAAATCTCTGATGCCGACGGAATTTTTAAAGTGATATTGTAGCCTAAGCATCGGCGTTTGTAAACGTTTCGCCGTTGATCGCAGACACTGACCGAACTGAATCGAGAATCGTGAGGCGACGAGCAGTTCGTGGAGTGCAGTGAGTGAGTGAACAACTTTAACGGAGCTTCAAATAAAGAATGGTGCGCGCAGGCACCAGATGGGGTGGTTCCCTATTCGCGGGACCCATATGTGTCCAGTAATTCTTCTCCTCGAGCCACCAGCTGTTGCTGAATGGTGAGGTCAGAGCTGGACAGTAAGGTCTCCCATCGCTCGAGCGGGTTGGAATTGGGGGAGGGAGGAAGGGTGTAGGGGTGTGTCTTGAGTTTTTTGCACTCCCCAATAATGTGCGCGAGAGTGCCGTCTCCCCGGCAGAATGGACATGTGTTGTCGTGTTCTGCAGGGTACATTTTGTGCAGAAGCGCCGGGTGTGCGAGCGACCCTGCCTGTAAGCGGCGCAATATCGTCTGCTGCCGTCTGCTCAGTTGCTTGTGTTGCTTTGGAAGCCTCGTTCTACTTTCTTTGTATAGGCGGACGATCTCCTTATAACTCGTGACGGGGTGTGGTTGCTCTTCCTCGGCCCGGATGGCTAGTTCTCGGGCATAGTGGTCGGCGGTGACGTTGCCTTCCACGAGCGAGTGAGCCGGGACCCACACGAGCTCGGTGACTCGTCCCGGTGTTGTGGGATGTCTCTCGAGTATAGTTGCTGCCGCAGAGGAGACGATCCCCTTCCGATAGCTTGCGTACGCTTTCTTGGAGTCGGTAACCACCGTGCTGACCTCCGGCATGGCTAGGGCCAGCGCTATGGCTACCTCTTCTGCCACGGTGGGGTCCGTAGTCTTCACCGACGCGCAGAAGCACTGCAGGAGGGGAGGCGTAGACAGTCCCAGAAATCAACTGGAAATGAGCTAGTTTTATTTGCCCAGGTCAGAGGAGAAGGGGCTTTCGAACACCATCCGCCCACCCTCCTCCTCCCCATCCTCCTCCTCCTCCTACCTACTGCACTGACAAACCATATTTCACGCGCAAGCTTGTACTTTGCTTGACTTCATCGCAGATCCAGGGATTCATGAATGTTTAAATTGTATTTCCTTCTTGATATGTGGCCAGAAGACAACGATGATGTGCGCGCGAGACAGGCACTGGGTTCTGTGGCACGAGCGCGCCTCACGTGTCGAACGCTGGCCACTGCTCTCTCCGACGCCCAAGCTACTGCCCATGTTCCTAAGTTTAATAAATCGTCGGCAGCCGTCCGCGGCTGTGCAGATGCAACACGTCCTACCCTGATCTTCCTTCATCCCCTCCTTCTGATTCTACTCCCGAACTCTGGGTCATGTCTTCAAGCCGTGTCAAGAACGCTTGCTGCTACTAGTTTGAATATACACAATTATATGCGTGTGTCCAAAGTACACCGTGCACAGACAGAAACTCATATTATCTTTGTGCAGGCAGCTTGGTGCGAGACTTGAGCTGAGGGCTGTTTTGGGTCCATGGTCGGGTCCCAGTCAGGCTGCGCGTGCAATCAAAGCTCTTTTGGAGTTTCTTCGGAGCACAGAACTGGACAGAGTTTTGTGATTGAAAATTTTGGCCGCATCAAATGACACCTTTTCGTTTTCACATTCTTTTCTCTTTTTTTTCTTTTTGTTTTTCTTCTCTCATCTAGCGTAGCAAGCCAGCCCGACGGCTCCGCTAACATCGCTGGTTTTCTATAAAGTTATTCTCTCTCTCTCTCTCTTACAAATGTTCCGAGCGATGAAATTAAACGCGAATGAACTCTGCAAAGGAAATTATGTAGCCTCAAGTCAGGAGGGTAATGCGTCAAGATAACAAGATTCGCTCTCTCACCAAAAACTCAACGTTAATGAAATGCCTAGAATTTCGAAACCGAGATGCAAAGTCAACGTAATGTAATTTAAATCGCGAATCAGCGTGCATGAATTATCCAACGTCTGACGGGGGCAGTTCGCGTTCCTTGCGTGCCCTTACCTGCCCCTTTAGTATTCTGTATAGAGCCATTTTATTCCGGAAATCAATCTCAATATGATATTGAGTTGCAAAATGGACTAATTGTCGCGTGGATTACTGCGCTATATAAACAAAATCTGAGAAGTAAATACAACGATTTGTTTTGCTTTTTCATTACCGAATTAATCTCAATGCAATATCGTGGAATTGTTTGTTCGCCTGACGCGATCGATCCGCAGCAGGCCACTCCATAACTTCGCAATGCAGCCTTCATTGCAACGCATTCATAAGTTAGCTTCACCGCGTTGCTTTTAAGCGCAAAGTGAAGCACGCTTGCGGGTAGACAACCATGTTGACCCTGAACACCGACAATCTGCCTGGTAAGGTTGACGCAGTAACGCTGAACTTCTCATGACGGAATTTTAGCACCACGAAATTGAGCACACACTTGTGGTCGGTGAGCCCGTGTGCCGGCATGCCAGTATACTTCCTGGCTTCGCTCGAAGCCAGGAACAGAAACCATGCACCCCTCCGTCTAACGACGACGATTGCTGAACGCGAAGCTTTCTCGTGACGGACTCTTTGGTTGTCGTCTGAGTTCGGACTGAGTATGTTCCATGTAGAAATGGAGCAATCGGATAGACGCCGACTTCATAACGCTAGGGAGCCAGGTTCCATTACGGCCACTGAGGCGTTTTTTTGTTTGACTTCCGCCTCGATTATTCATCATTGCTATTGGTTTCCCCTTTGTAGCGGGGTGATGACGTGCCATCTTACCCAAGAAGGGCTAATATACCCATGTTTTATACTCTTCGTTTTATACTAGCATTGCTTAGAAAGTTATATTTCCTGCTGGGCGTTCTCGCGTTGCTGACGCCTTCAGTGAGAACACTCAAGCTTCAGTGACCGTAAGAGCCAGTGGAATAAAACGAGACAGCCGACGACTGCGTTTAGCGAATGCGTGTGTATTTGTGTATTTTGTACAGCTTCCCCCAGGCGGCAGCACATCCGTGGATACTCAGTGGCATGATAGAGCCAGGCCGATGTTACTTTTTAAAGACGATAGTCTTTCTCGGACTACTTAAACCCAGAAATTTTGGTCTGTCTGTCTGTCTGTCTGTCTGTCTGTCTGTCTGTCTGTGACTCGATTCAACCAGCCGGCCGGAGTGAAACGAATTCCGCGCAATAGTCTTATATATTCACAGCCAAATCTAAACCGGTTTTAATGTTCGTTCTTCTCAACATTGTTGAAGAAGAACAAGACATTACGCAAATATAAAACAGGAAAACAATACATGAGCGATGTTTGCAGCGTTCCTTTATAAAAAAATTCATATAGATGCTTGATTTTTGCGAAATGAAATACTACATCCACTGAAAAAAAATGCACTCCGTCGCCTGCTGTCGCCCGCGCCACTATAGCTTCTGGCGGCATTTTAAGAAATGAAGCGGTAAAAGTTACGAAAATTTTCACTAGATAGGTTCCACGTCCTGCTTCGAATGCACGCGGAGTATAGGGCAACGCGGTTCTATAAACGTTGAAGTAAGGCGCATCGATTCACGCGTGTCTCCGCCGTACGGCAGCGTTGGCACCGAGGCACCAGGCCTGAAGCAGTGGAACGCAGTAAATTTAAGTTTACTTGAGCAAACCTTTAGCGTGTTTACCTTGGAAGGAGCGCAACAGAAGAGGAACAGCATGAGATGTGAGCGGGAAAGCGAAGGGAGGGATTTACTTGGCAAATGTCGACAAATACTATTGTCTTTTGTCGACATTTGCAACGGGAGGAGCAGATACGCGGCCAATTTTTAGTTTCGGTTCTATTATCGCGCGCCTAAACGTTGCGGCCGTGGGGAAACATTCCTCCTCTCACTTTTTTTTATTTCCGCCTCTCCCAGTGCGACTGGCGGCGCGCATGCGCAATAACCATCCTTCATGGCGATAACGGTCATCGCCTGCACCGCTGCTGCGAGGAATGGCGAACGCGCGTCTCACGTTGTGGGATATTTATCGTAAGTGCTTCCTTGGAAATTACGGTGCAGAGACCAACACCAGGGCGAATCGCAACAAGAAGTATTTTTTCATCATGTTAGCGAAAGGTGAGAAACTTGTTCGTATGTCGTGAAGCTGAGATGAAGAATAGCGCTCGTCCCGTGGTTATTCTCCTGTCTGTCTGGTCTGTCACGCTGTGATTAGTTATGAACACCTACCAACTCGCCCAACTTGCAACTGAAGAATAGGACATGTGTCGTGTGTGTGCTGTACTTAACAACTGTATATTGTGTTGTGCATCAGTGTTTCTCGCCGCACGTCGCGTTCGCGTGCTTAGCGTGAATATAGTGTTCAGGTGTTATTTGAGCTGGCGTCTTTACTGCCCAAGCAGCGTACACTGGCCTGGCCTGACTGTTGGCTGCGCGCCGGTCGGTCCCAACGGAGGCGGTGGTGGCACAAGGGCTCCAAGAGGTCGAGAACATCACCTCTCCCCCTATCCGCTGTGCCTCGCGGAGTGGTTGTCATGACAATTATAACGCTTCCGAGGCCGACATGGCCGCGGCGTTGCTCTGGCAATTACTACGCACTAATGTTTCCCCAGGCTCACCAGGGGATGATGTGGCGCTAGTACAAAAATTAGCCCGGACGCTGGGTTGAAGGCTGAGACCACCTCCTCCTTCAACTACATACTGCAGGCGCATGACGGCTCAAAAAGAAGGACAGGTTAACCCGGTTTGAAGAATTTGCAAAAGCTCGTACGCGGTTTTGACTTGCAAGACGTAGCAGACGGCACACCAGCCTTCACCCCTGCATTCGTGCACTGGCAAGGGGACTCCCTTGCACGACTAGATCGCGTGTACGTATTGAGTGAGCTAATGTGCATGAACGTCTCCTACCGACTAACGGCGGTGGCGTTCGCGGACCACGACTTTCTGACTGTCACGTTTGAGACCGACGGCTACCGAGGGACCAAGGGAATTGCCAAACCGTGGCATTTATGGAAACTCAACGAAAGTCTTGTGGACGAGGAGGATGTGGTTGCAGGAATCAAAGCTATAATTACGCAGGTACAAGAGCGGGGCGACATAAACGTCATAGCGTGGGAGGAACTGGAAGAAGAGTGCAAAATGTTTCTTGTGGCCAAAGGGCAGGAAAAAGCGGCTTTAAAAAGGGTAAGAAAGAGCGCTTTAGTGCGCGCACTTCGAAGTCACATTGAAGCTGAAAACTCTGGACCGGGAAAACTCCTGGCAGGTATTAGAGAGTGCAAAGGACACCTCCTACCAATTTTGGAAACTGACTATAAATTCGGCGCTATGATTCGTTGTCGACTGAAAGCACAACGGAAGGGATGTTTAGAACGAAAGAAAGGCAACATGCTGCACGAAACAAAATAGAAGCGCGGCAAGATGGCGACGACGTTCTTACCAGCCATAGGGCGTTCACAGGGATGTACAAATGCCCATTCGAATTGTGCTGTTGCCAAAAGTCAGAGATGATATTAGAGCGGAAATGATTGATTGATTCATTGTAGGATTTAACGCGTCGACGGAACGCAGCCGATGAGGCGCGCCGTAGTGGAGGGCTCCGGATTAATTTTGACCACCTGGGGATCTTTAACGTGCGCTGAAATCTCGTACATACGGGCGTTTTTGCTTTTCGCCTCCATCAGAAAAGCGGCCGCCGCGGCCAGGAATCTAACCCGCGTCCTCGTGCTCAGCAGGACAACGCCTTAGCCACTGAGCCACCGCGGCGGGTTAGAAAGGACACAATCGAAGCATTTCCGAGTTTGGAATTGAATCCGCCCCTAAAGAACTGAAACCTATAAAAATGCGAGGTATTGACGTCGTACGATGGACATTTAACAAGACGTTTGCGCCAGATTTGGTGCCAGAGCTTCAGTATGTATACGAAGGTATGCTGAAGCGGGATTTTATGCCCACTTCCATGAGGCAAGGCCTGACGGTCCTAATCCCCCCCCAAAAAAACACTCCAACCATGTCCCGACCCCGGGCGACTTTCGCCTATCAGCCTTCTGAAGGCTGATAACTATCTGTTTGCAAAAATCATGGCGAGGCGACTCGACGTAGCGCTCAGTGAGGCTATGGGGAACCACCAAGCATATTGTCACGAACGTAGCCAACCAAAAATGATGCAGCTGTCATGAAGAAAAAACCAAGTTTATTGGAGCGAACTTGTGTTCCCCTAAGACCTCGAAGAAGATAAGGCGGCGAAGCAGCAGTCAACAAAGTGACGTGCGCAGGTGGGTGTCGGCGAATAGGGTGCCGTGGCGTCTGCTCGGCCAGCATTTATTTTTCGGCGGGCTTGTTTCTCGAACGGCAGAATGACATAGAGAACACTGGAGATCAAAGAAGTTTATTCTAGTCTAGTAATGACAGGGCAAAACACTCTCATATCAAATGAGATAACCCGTACGGCATAAAAAAGAAAGGATATGGAATACGCATTTCGCTTGGCACACAGATAACACTAATACAGCCTGTCGCAGCCGTGCGGCAAAAACAAAATCGTTGTTTATTATTAAGGAGTACATACAGAAACAAAATGGGGCCGCCAAAGCCTACAGGTGGGCTTGTGCGGCGTCGCCCGGCAGCAACGGCCTTCACTTCTGTAAAAAACACTCATTGACAGTGGTAACTGAATAAGAAGTAAAAAAAAGACAAGCAAACAAAAAAAAAGAGAAGAAGAAAAAAAGAGAAAAGAGAGAAGACGAGAAATTAAACGGAGGAAAGAAAAAAGGAAAGCAAACAACAACCGACAAACAGAAGAGACAAAGACAAATAGACAAACAAAGATACAATAAATCAACATGGGTTTCAGCTACATGGGTGGCATTTTCCCCATCACAAGAAAACAATTAGAGAACAAAGAAATAGCTACCAATCACCGCATACGCATACATACTTCAGCATGTTTCTAATGCCAGCATAGCAACACGCAAGTGTTTCCGCATTGTTGAAGAGAACAATTCGTCAGGCAATGCGTTGAAGATAGCACGAACATAATATGGCCGCGCAGCCATTCCGTGATGGGTACGGACCCTTGGCGTCATATATCGAGGTATGTGCCGCAGAGGTATATGTTTAACATTGGGAGTTCGGTAATCCGTACACCAGAAATATTTTAGCACGACGATTTGCTTAAGCAATGTATCGAATGACGGTAAACCACTTGCCTTAAATACATTGTCCGAATCCGGCACGTGTGACTTATAAAGAACACTCTTGGCTAAAACACACAAGTAAGCATGGGTCGCGGCTATATGGTATCAAAGGGAGTTGCATCTCGGACAATCTGCACAAAATGCGCGTGCTGTGTTAAACGACATCAGTACACGGAGTCAAGTCCACGGTGCTAACTGTGAATTAGATCAGGGCCTTCGACCGGATCGATCACGAATTCTTTTGGGCTGGGCTGGGGCTAGGGTTGTTGGCGTCTCCTGTGGTCGTTTATGGTCGTAATCGTCATCGTAATCGTCGTTTCATGTAGTCACGGTGCTAAAATACCGGGAAAGTCGTTTACGCCTTGCGCTAGAACGTAACGCGTACTAAAAACACCGGGACACTCGTTTATTCCTCGCGCTGGAGCGCCTCATAACGCGTACTAAAAAAAACACCGGAACACTCGTTTACGCCTTGCGCTAGAGAGCTTCATGCTTCAAAGACAAGAGGCTTTCACAGCAATGCTGCATACCTCTACCCCCAACGGTTTCATCTCCGTTGTTAAGAACGCTATAAGGCGCCAAGAATACACTTACACACTGCATGCTTCGGCCCTCCCCAGGTTGCACGTTAGTGGAGATGGCCCGGGATTTTTACATACGCTGTTACCTTTGCCATTTCAACCTTGAATAAAACAAATACGGATACAGAAATTTCCACCTACCGTTGTTTAGAGTCGACTGGTATACAGCGAATTTGCTTGATCGCGTAAAGCAGCTTTTCGATAGGCTGAACAAGACATTGGGAGCATCTGCGAAACCAGTTTTCAACGCTAGGCTTCAAAAAGCCTTGCTAAGTCAGCGTTTTGGGGGCTACTTAAAGCTTGCAACGCCGGAGAACGTCTTCTCAAGTACATCGCCACTTGCTATACGGAGTTGTCAACGCGACTTGTCATCAATGGGCAAACAACGGACACGATAGTCGCAAACAGGTCGGTGCGACAAGTGTGTCCGCTGTCACCGATTCTCTTTGCACTTACCTTGGACCTCTCTGTCGATCCATTCTGAACGACAGCATGGTTGGTGGCCTCAGACTGGCAGACCACACCGTGAAAGTTCCCGCCTTTGGGGACGATCTGACCCTCGTGTGCGCATCCACGGGGGAGATGCGCAAAGCGATGAAACATGTGTCGGACTTCTGCAATGTGTCTGGTGAAAAAGTTAACCGTGACACGTGTTCGGGTGCGTGGTTGGGTGATTGGGACGCCAGCCAACGTGCTTCTTGGACATGCAGTAGGCTCATCAAGTCGGCACGTATCAGGGCGTATGCTTTGGCACCCCCAATGTGCAAAACGGACAAAACACCACCAGTCTAAACGGCTTGTCAGCAAAAGTGCGTGCGTGACATGGGAGAACCATACCACAAGCTTGGAAATGGTGCATTTGTGTACAACACAGCACACAACGGATTTGTGTTGGTTGTGTGCAACGAACACAGTTTTCTATAATGCTCAAGTGATATCATGTCTTCCAGCCGATGTAAATTGAGCGCATAGACATGTTTATTTGGGAGTCTCGCTTTGAGCGAATGAGGCGAAGAAACCTGTTTCTAAGTCTAGCCAAAGGTGGACTGGGATTGGTCAATGTTGAGGTAAAACTGAAAGTTTAGAGGTACCTTTTTTTTGCAGGCAGAATAGGCCTTTAATGTTGAACTCGTTTGCTAAGCTGGGCTGTGGGCTTTTTTTATTGATTGATTGTAGGGTTTAACGCGCCGACGCAACGCAGGCGATGAGGCGCGCCGTAGTGGAGGGCTCCGGATTAATTTCAACCACCTGGGGATCTTTAACGTGCGCCGAAATCTCGTACACACGGGCGTTTTTGCTTTTCGCCTCCATCGGAAAAGCGGCCGCTACGGCCGGGAATCGAACCCGCGACCTCGTGCTCAGCAGCGCATCGCCTTAGCCACTGAGCGACCGCGGCGGGTGGCTGCGGGTTTTTGAAACCCTGGCTGGAGGATGCGTGTGTAGGACCAAGGTCACGAGTGCTGAAGTTTTACATGGAGTTGGAACCGGCAACGCGGTTTTTTGAACAGAGGTTCCCACGTGCATAGGCGCCGTCTACTGGGGTGTTTGGGGGCCAGAGCCCCCTCCGGTGTTTTCCGGGGGGTGAAGAGACCCCCCCCCCCCCCCCCCCCCCCCCACCGGCGATGATGACGCTTGGAGTTGCCTCTACCATTTCACTTAAAACTTTATTGTGGCAAAAAGCTTACTGCGCGGTTGTCACGGCTTTTATTGATACTTTTCATTAATTTCTGCCCATAGCAAGACAAGCGCGCTGAGATCACCAGCGGTGGTTGCGTCATTCGTATTTATTATTTCATTTGTAACTTTTGACTGTAAATACAATGTGCACACAAAACGCGTTTAAATACACACACAGGAATAACTCTATTATATTTTTTAAAGAGCCTTCTATCCACCATTTTCAAATTTTATGGATAGCCGATGCCGCAGGGAGCCAATATATTGCTTTTTTTTGTGGGCTTCTTTTTTACTTGGTACCGATACGCTGCACTACATTTGGGATAGCAGTAGCAGCATTAGGAATAGAATAACACGCCGTTGTTGTTCTCACTTACTCTCACTCAGTACTAAACTGCGGAGAAACTGCCCCCCACGGGTTTGAGCGGGCACGGCTCTCTCCGCGCGAACGCCAGTCCCTCCAAACGAAAGCGAAAACTTTAATAGTACAGGAGTTTAGTACATGGACAACCACGATAAAAAATGACAGCATCTCCACTCCGTGGATCATGACGAGGGTGCGGAGTACGGGGACTCGAAATGAAATCCGAGTTGCACCCCGAGGTACAGCCGGGAACACGCCAGCGGGCACGGGCAACTTCGATGACCTTCCCCTAACGCACCAGGGCGCTTCGTATACTTCGTCATCGGGGACGTCGGGGAGCTGCACCGAGTGCAGCTTTAGGCGTACGTCCTGGTTCCGCGCGTCAATGATAAGCACCTCCGCCCCTTCACTTGAAGTTCGGAGACGGCAACCAGCTTCGCAGCTGCCTCGGTGTCCTTGAACGTCACGGCCCACAGGTTAAGTGCCTAGAATATATACACAGGTGGATCATCTCGTACGCGTCCAAGGCAATAACCTCAGGCAGCAACTCCAAACTCATCAACGGGTCGCGCAAATCCTCCACATTGTATGACCCGGCTTCCACACGCGCGTGCAGAAAAATGGGGTTGAAAACACATGGCCGGGTGGCAAATGAGGCAGAATGACTTGGCAATCCTGGTTTGCAGCGTTTTAAAAAACAGAAGCCCTGGTCCCCTCGTCGCTCCACCAATGGCGACACTCTCGTGTGTGCTCCTGTTCTGTGGGGCCCCTCGCCCCCGCAAGAGCATTAAAGTACGGCGCAATGTTCCAGCGGCGCCGGCAACGATTTGGTTAGCTCAATTTTAGCTGGCTTTAGCAGGTTTTAGCCTTTCGGTCCTTGTCAGGGCATAACTAGCATAACTGGCATCATTTGGCGGACAGCTAAGTGAAAAGGAGACCGGCGACCGGACTTTCACGGGGCTTGTAAAAGCAAACTCCACTGTGCCTTGTACGTGTCTGGAAGTGATTTGATGTCCGTTGTGTGTGTGAAATCGCGGCGAAAAGTTCGTGTGTACATCGCGACAACAAGGATATGCGGCTTCAAGAGCCCGAAGATTCAGGTTTGCCAGGTTTGTAGAGGCAGGTATTTGAAAATGCTACTGCTCGTGTAAACTCTACCTCAAACTGCCGAAACTACGATGAGTTCGTTGGGTGGGCTCAGAAAAAATTGCGATGCTCTTATAAGTGCTTTCATAGGTTTATAAACGCGTACTTAATATGCGAATACTTTTGGAGGTAGATGCACGTGAGGACGCTTCATGAAAGCTTCTTACGGTTTATTTACCTTGTTTATCGTCGACATGGACACGGGCACAGATATGTTAGAGCGCACAACAGGCCCTAGATGCACAAATGGTTCCTCTCGCATTCGGAGTACCGATGAAAAACAAAAAAACAATTTGGAATAATGGAGATTGTCGCAAAGCTAATAGAGTTGTACGTGATGTTCGTGTAACTGCATGCCAGCGTGAATAGTTGTGCTCGTGCGTGTTATCATTGTCAGCAAAAATATTTTGCGTAACAAGCTCCACTTGAACTCGTTTCCTTTTACCTACTGTGGCAGAAACGCAAACTACAAATTCTACGCGAACATATGTTTGAGATAATTCAGAGTCATTTCAATAAAACTAGATGCGAGCCTCCGAATTAGGGCTGCTGTGTGTCCATCTGTTTATTGTGTAGATGTGTAGCGTAAACATTTACATTTGTAATGTTTTTATTGCAAAGCTTTCTTTATAATACTGGTATGACTACGTACAATGGAAGCATGCATATCAGTGGGACGCTCCATGATTTTCTGACGCCTGCACAGTCATATTAGAGTGAACTAGAAGATAGAGTGGCTCAAGCACCCCATAGCCCATTATGCTGGTATGACTACGTACAATGGAAGCATGCATATTCGTGGGACGCTTCCATGATTTTCTGATGCGTGCACCAGCGTGCACAGTGAACTAGAAGATAGAGTGGTTCAAACGCCCCATAGGCACATGTATTAAAAGTGAGGCAAAAAAAGGGGTAGATCCGTTTAGGGGCGCTGCGAATGTTACCCCTCCATCCCTCCTTTTTTGAATGCATACAATGGACCACGGTACCAGCCATAGAGTTTCTTAGTAAGTACCAGCAAAATATCTGGGGGTGCCGCTGGAGCATTGTAAGGATAGCAGGGACTATTGGAGTAACGGGACGGAAAAGTTGAGGGACAAAACAAAAAAACTGACAAGGGGGAAATTTTGTAATGTTTGCGCGTGCCACTATCTGCAACCTTTTTTTTGTTAGCCAAAGTGTGGGACGTGCTGCAAGGGTTGTGTATGTCACGTGCTAGTGTACAAAAAATCCACAGAGTATTTGCTGTCTTTATTTGGTCTTCCAGCTCGGTAAGAACCAGTCGCTCTAATATTTTTCGACCAGTCAAAAAGGGAGAACTTGGTCTTTGTCATTTATTTTTATGACAAGTTGTCGCAAGGTTTTGTTTTGTGCGGTATCAAAAAGACGCCATTTTGCGCACTGTAATTCAAGTGCGGTTGGAAAATGTGCTACCTGACTTTGTTGTGTCCTCAAGTGATAGTGTTTGCAGGGGGGTTAAAGGATATTTGCGAGAAGTGGCTCTGCCTGTTGAATTTTTGAAGTTGCGATTTTTTTCGGCTACCTGTGTAGTGTTTCCAGGAAGCGGCTGTACAAAGATTTAGTGGATATTTGTTTAGCGCTGCCACTGTATAGGTCCGTATACGGTACAGGCACTGGGATTGACGTTTTAAGGAGAGTGAAAAGTATGCCGGTGAAACCTGCAATGAAGTCTTTTTTTTTTTCAAACAACACAGCGAAACCCTTCTTGTAAATATGTGGTTAGCAGAAAGAGAAAGACCCAGTGTTTCATTGGGACATCCTCCAACGTACTTGTACAGCTGGGGTAATCTTCGTTATTCATTTAGCCAATTCTGGTGCAATTATCCCTTAATATTAAATAATTTGGCCACACAAACAGTAATTCTGCATTTTCGTTTTTTTTTTGTTATTGCCGAGATCATGTGTCGGCTGCGGTAGCGAAGAAGCATACTCCCTCGCAGACGAGGAGTTCATGGCTGCATCGCGCTGAAGCACAACACATGCAAACGTTACGGCGTAACAAAACCTGTTCCATTTAATTTAATCACGTTATTTTCTTCAAAAATATTCCACACAGAGAGTTCTTCAAAGCAGTTGTGTTTTGTTCATTTTTTTTAGTTGCAGCTTTTCTCGGGTTAGATGTAACAATAGAAGTTTGCGGTATTGATGAAACTTTATTGGCACGCCGACGTCAATGACTGGACCTTTCCTTCAGGCTGCATGTCCTCCTTACAGTTTTTTTCGCTTTATAGTAATAACTGAGAACCAATGCATAGCCTACGGCTGCGTCGATGGTTCCCTGAAATATATATGTCTAGTTATGTGCGTGTTTGCTGTAGGCAGGGAAGCTGCAGAAGTGATTCCAGCCAGTTCATGGCCGATGTGTTAGTATGTGTCCTTGTTTTCTCTTCGCGCTGTAGCTATTTTTAAAGTGTTATGTGTTGGTTGTTTTAAATGGCTTCTGCCCTTTCCGCTAACAACCGCACAACAGAAACCAACTCAATAATTTAGTGCACTGCAACAGTGTAACGCTGCAGCTTAGGCGCTTTTGTATGCATAATGAGGTATATGTAAAAAAATACGACCGCTCCATCGGTATTTGAACCCGGGTGTTTCGCGTAGGAGCGCAGTACTTTACCCGCTGCGCTAAGGTGGCGGGGCAACGTGCGCAGCGCCCCCAAACGGTTCGACCCCTTTTTTGCCTCACGTTTTGGGGCCCGTTTGAACCACTCTATACTTCTAATTCACTATAGTTATACTGACACCGGAGGCTGTTTGAGGAGCCACAAAAATAAGCACTCATTCCGTTTTGTTGGATACACGGCATTTTTTCGCAGCGGTCTTACTCCAAGTAGCGTGCAGATACGCAAATACAGTCTAGTCCACTTATAACAATATTCAAGTGCCAAGGAAATCCCATCGTTATAACCGATAATTGTTATAAGCGGGTTGCGAAATAGAAAGACGGGACAGAGCTAAAACCATTTTATTCGCATGCCAGCAAGGTCGTACTACTACTAATTTGCGGAAAAGAAGCCACAATCGGTCACCTTTGCCGCGTGTGAAGCTAGCGCAAATCTTTTCCATTCCAAGAACACCTATAGGTGCTTCACCTAGCTGAGGTTAATGTCCTTGACAGAAACAAAGTCCCTGAGGGACTGTGTCACGCATTGAGCCTCCTAAGAAGACACTACCTGAGTAGGCTGCGCAACCGCGTCATTAGAGTCATCACTGTCGCACTTTTGGTGCACAATATAACCGGATTCAATCGTTATATCCGATATGGTTGCACTGTAGTATTGTAATTAGCGGTTTATTTTACCATAGAAAGAATACAAAAGTTGCCGGTGCCATAGCTGTTTACCGTTATATCTGATACATTGTTATAAACGGCATCGTTGTAAGTGGAGTCGACGGTACACCTATGAATTTGTTCTTTTTATTTCTTCTCGGGTACTATGTGCTTTGTGCACGTCGGCGTCGCAGGCAGCTGATCCGTGTACTGTCTGCTTTTATTGGAGAAGGGGCGCTTTCTAAAATATTTCAGCTGGTATTTTCTCACAACTCGTCAGCGGAATATTTCTATGAATATAACAACTGTGAATGTAATAAAATGCAGTAATTGTTGTATACTATTTTTTCTGTTTTTGTTTGAATTGAGCCCGTGGCGAACTGCTGTACATGTTTATTATGTTCTTTGGAAAAAAAATTCCGCCACCGCTACCCGGTGGCGCCACATGTTTACTTCAGTGCACGAGGCCCATAACCTTATGCTCCACACTCACGGAATAGAATGGCTCATGACTTTTTTTTTCTGACAATTTCTTTGCCAACGGACTACGCGGTGGCCCTTCTGCAGCTTTCCAGTACATCTCTTTCCCTGGCGTTTCCTGGCTGTGTTCTCTGTTCTTTGACAAACAAACAACGCCATCGTCAGCGTCATTAACACGAAAACGTTGTCAAGGTCAAAAGACGCAGAGGAAGAAAAGGAACCTGCACGCACTCTGCGTTGTTAAGATTCGCCATGGAATTCGACGACCTGCCCCCGGAGATGATTCTTATGATATTTTCATATCTACCTCAGAAAGTCCTCGAAGCAATCATTCGCGTTTCCCACCGATGGATGCAGCTGGCTTTGGACGCGTCCTTGTTCACCGTGCTTTCAATCGACCCATGGCTTAATGCCCACCCGCTGCGAGTGAGGAAAACGCTCGAGCGCGCCACCATGTTGCGCAGCCTGCAAATCACCACGGACGTCGTCGACTGGAACATCATAGCTTCGGCCTCAACTGGATTCCGGGTGTTGAAGCTCCTGGTGATACCCGGCAGTGGGCTTTCGCATCGGGCCATGCCGGCCATTCTTGAACGTTGCGAGTGCCTCGCAACCGTCGTGCTCTGGGGCCGCTACAGGCTGGCCGTGAACGATGTCCGCAGGCTGGAAACGCTTCGTCATCTCAAGAGGCTCGTGACCTCGGATCACCTGCAGATTGACGACGACGTTCTGCACCAGATATATTTCAGCTGCCCTCGACTTGAACGCCTCGATATTAACTTGCAGCAGATTTCTCGCAGCAAAAGCTGGACGTGTACAAAGGGGATGCCCCACCTTCGTCATTTATCGGTGAGTGTGATCTCGACGGTCGGATTGATACAAGTGTCAAAGAGCTGCCCGGGCCTCGCATCGCTCCAAATCGGCTCGGTGTGGAATGAAAGCGACGTCAGCATGGACCAGGCTCTTCAGGGCTTCCCGAAACTCAGGTCGCTGCGCGTGATCTACGATTGTGGAGACTGGTTGCGAAACCGGCAACTCCGCACGCCAGCGTTACTCGAGCGTTTGGAAGTTCCCGGTCTGGTCATGGACACGCAGCTATTCGCGCAGCTGATGTTGAGCTTCAGGAGGACACTGCGGTACGTCCACATCGAGGTAAGCAACCTTCCGGACGAATCGCTTGGTGTACTGCGAGCCTGCGAGAAGCTCGAACGCTTGCGCTTGAGGGGCCTGAGAGGCAACACTATCGTTTTCTCAATCCTACGCCGCCTCCCCAAACTACTTGGGGCTTCTCTCCACATCGTGGCCGACCCCGCCGAAGCTGTCTGGCAGCTGAGGTCAATTGTGGACGCTCAGGACAGATCCCCGCGAGGCAAGACCCGGCTGGTGTTGAACATACTCTGCGCATCTCATGACGCGCATGTCAAGATAAGGCGCGCGGCAAATGCCTTCGTCGACTGTCTTACTCTCAATACCTTCATGACCACGCGGCATATCTTGGAGTTTGAAGGACAGTTCTCGACCGGCGGCGAGCTCTGCTATCTTCCCTGGAAGCTGGAGACCTCGTTTCCGGCTGTGATGTCAACTCTCAAGTACTTCACCCTAACGTTGGAAGGCGTGTGATCAACATCACCTACCGCGCACTACCAGTCTCCTAGCGAATAAAAAAGGATGCGGGTCACCTTCTGGTTGTTTACTTTACTTAGTGCGCACCCGTGCCTTTGGCCTGTCGTCGTGTCTGACCGCTCCCCTTCTTTCTGGAACTAGACGAAAGTACAGATTAATGACAGCGAATAGGAGCCCAACACATACCCTGCAATCAGAGCTATTAGTCGTAGTTGTAAAAACATTAACTAAGGGTGTGGGTGCGTCAACCACAGGATATTGTGCGAACCCCAGCATGCATTCGTGTCCCCTCCCCCCCCCCCCCCCCCCCCTTCCAGCGCTAATGCTTCTGTGGGCATGTAACACTTTGGCAGGCTTCTGATGACTCACGCATTATTTACAGTGCTGCCACAGGTTTCATGTGGTCGACCCTCCCAGCGCTCCAAGTACTTCGTTGGTTGCTTGGTGCATCACATGTGCCAAGCTTGTAGAGCGCTGTTCAGTACCCCACTGCGGGTACGTGCTCCTCTGTGGGTCTGTTCTTGCTCTACATAAAGCAGCATTTGTCGGGTATGCACCAGCATAGGCATAAGGCGCCCCACGTTGTCCGAGCGGCGTTGGCTTCCATCCTCAAGCGCAGCATGCAATTACGTTGAAACAAATACCCAAGAAAGTGGAAGGGAGCCCATCATCCTCCGTAGTCGAGTTCGCATGGCTGTACAGCGGTATTCTGAAAGTCGTGGGTTCTGGTCCCGCCCGAGGCGCGGATGTTTTTGTCCGCTTTCTTTTTTTTAAGCATTTAAGAAAATGAATTTATAAAATAAAAAAAGTTGCAGGTGACAGCTACGTCAAGGTCTTGATTTGTATGACGCGATAGCAGTAATCTGGCGCCGAGGGAGCGTTTTGGAACGGTGTTGCTGTATTTAGCATTTATGCTTTCCAAGCACTCAAGTCCAGTGACCAGAGCTACGCTAGGCGCGACTGTTTCTAATCACCGTGGAACAGGAGAGGCGTATGCCATCTACGCTCGTGTGACTTAAGATGCGGGCATGAAAAGTTGCGGCTGCGGGTTGGTGGTCAGCTTGAGCGACGAGGCGAGAATGCCAGTGTTTAAAAGTGTTTGTTCTGAACCGTCGTGGCCTGACTGAACGTTTTGGCTTTTTTATATGACTTTTGTTTAGTGCGATTTAGTAAAAGTTTGAAAAATGTGCGATAAAGATATGGTAGCCCCGAAGTGTTTAACCCAAAGTCCAGGGCCCCACAATTATAGCTCACGCTAATCTTGAGTGCGCAGGACAGGCTCCGATGGATCTATATAACTGCAATGTGTAATATTCTAATTTTCACCCCTCAAAATATCCTTGGATAGGACGAGGTTGCGTAGAAGAGAGTGGGTGTGTACCCGAATTTAGCAGAGTGTTAAGTTAATGGAGACCGTTTTCTACCAAACATCTTCGCTTATCTAGATTTGTGGATATGTGTGTTGGTTTTTATCCTGCGCAGAGTTTGTGATTCTTCGGTGTTGAGATCCCCGCGTGGCACTAGGAAGGTTGGTGTTCCTGTAGATGGTATTCACTGAAAAGTTTATCGGGCGATTTCTTCGCTTGGAAACACTGAAAACCGCACCCGCTGTTCCGAATTTGCGGACAGTTGTTGCCTTTGTACGTTCCGACGGCCCGGCTTGGGCGTATATCGTGTTTTCACCGTTTTGGAACTTTCCTTCAAGGAATTTGATACTGACTGGTCGCCTAGCATTGCGTGAGTTAGGATCTATGTTTTTCGATAGGGGGAGGGCTTTTGTGGAAATGCGCTGGATGGGCGACATATCAATCGTGGCGTCCAGCTGTTTTAAAGCAAAGCTTTACTACTTTCGTCCGGCGGTTTCGCAGAGGATGCACACCCCTGGCGACACACCCCTGGAAGCGCATCGCGTGATTCGCCGGGCATGCTTTCGGCGCTGCGCACAACGCCTCGTTTTCAGTCGTTCTGCTCATATGAGTGGCGGCCGCCTCCGCGGTAGTGGCCGATCAGCTGATCGGCAGCCGACCACCCCCGCAGCCTCCCATGCATGCGCCGCTGAGTCGTCTGCTACGGCGAAGAGGAACGGCGCGTTCGCTGTGAATGAACGCCGCGTTCGCCGCGGAGAACGCCCGGATATGCAAATCAAAGCTGATTCATTACCGATTTCTTGTTTTCTTTCTCATTATTCTTTGAGGACTTTGAGGGCATTTGTCCTTGTTCTGCATAACTCTGGCTTTAACATGGCTCATGAAGTTGAACCTTTAGCCTGCAATATACATGCTTATTGGATAAATTATTGAGCGAGTTTGTGAGGCATATTTGGTTTAGCTTCATTAAAAGCCGCATTTTCGGTTTTAATCTGGTGTAATGGGTGGGTGCCCATCAGGTCCACACTGGGAGAGAGAGAGAGAAAACAATTTTAAATGAGTTTGGTGATGTTGGTCGAGCTAGAGCTAGATGTTGTACATATGAGGAATGCATCAGTAGAAAAATGCAGAATACACCATTTCAGTCTGAGCTGGACTTGGTTAAAAAATAGACATTTTATGTGGACAGTTAGAAGTGAAGCAGCACATGCCACCTTCTGAAGGAAACAATTAGCAAGCACAGGATAAAAATTATGAGCCTACATTCAGGGACTGAGGAAATAGCTGGACAGCTTGGTACAGAACTCGGTGTGCTGCGAATTATTTCACGCCAAATACAGGCTGGCCAAACACTCTGAAACTCCTGAAGAATGCTAAGAGCATCTTCGTCCCTTACTTGGACTTTGTTATAAGTACGAGAAAAAAAATTTGGAGACACCCTTGCACTTACTTGACTTTCACTGCATCACCTAAGTGCAGTGAGGGAACGAGCAGTACTGCCATTTCGGCAACTTCGACTGTGAAGCTGAACTTTGACGTCGATCGTGAAAGAACACGAACTTCAATAAATACCTGGTGATTTTCCTGGCATTAGCTGAGGGGATACTACATCTCGATAACAATCGTGCTCTGCAAACGGCCATTGTAGTCCCCGCAACGACATGTTGTTCCGAATGAGTGTTCATTTAAATGTGTTTCGGCATGTGAAAACGTGTCGGCGGTGTCCGAGAACCATTAGTCTCGACTCGACATGCTTCAGCTGCATTGTGAAAATAATTGGAGAGGAAAAAGCATTCGCAGACATACCTCTTTGGGATGCGCCCGCCCGTAGACGCAGGGCTTTTATTTCTGGATTAGTAACTGTAAGAATAGGTTTTCACAAGGGAAATATACCAATTTGTTGCAATATTGCCTCACAACATTATTCATTTATATGGTTGTCTGATAGGAGCGAGACAGTTAACTGTTTCACAACCTGTGCCTTTGATCGTTCTGTTTAATTAAATTGCCTGTTATGTAATGCAGTGGTTTCTTTTTATGATATGTGTGCGTTAATAAACAATTCGAAACTTCATTGTTAAAATTCTTCATTCTTTGAAACTGAAGAAGAGAAATGAGCTTTCTTTGTTATGGATCCCTCGGATGATGTGGAATGTTGCTTACAATATATTTACTCCCCCCCCCCCCCCCCACCCTCCTTCATACGGCGCTTCACCGGGTTTGCGCCCCCTCAAGACAAAATCCTGCCGATGCCCATGCTTGCTGTAGTAGTAGAAAAAACTTTTTTTTTAATGAAGTTTGCTTGGGGCTTGTGGGTCGTCGCGGGTGGTGAGGATTCTTAATTACGGAGGAGGGGACGTGGGAAACGCACGCGTGCCCTGCCTCCTCTCCCGGCTATCACCAAACCGACTGACGCCGCCGCGCATAAGGACAACAACCCGCAGCAACCCGGGCTCCCGCTGCCCGTCGGGCTCCCGCTCAAGACCTTACCCTCGTTTGTTGCGAGTTTTTGTTGTCCTTTTTCAACCCTGAGCCACGCGCGACTGT
The DNA here is from genome assembly GCF_048455015.1 of Haemaphysalis longicornis. Taxonomy (NCBI): domain Eukaryota; kingdom Metazoa; phylum Arthropoda; class Arachnida; order Ixodida; family Ixodidae; genus Haemaphysalis; species Haemaphysalis longicornis. The sequence goes on from NW_027526203.1 coordinate 430,758,495, forward strand.
GCGCACGGCGGGATGGGAGTCGCGTGAAAGCCACCAAGCATTACGGCGGAATGATTTCGTAAACGCTGGTAGGTGAAGTTCGCTCCACAGACCTGATTGACGCAATCCATCGACTGTTAATTTACGAATGTGCGCTGCCACCGCATATTTTCTCTGGCGTGCCTTTGCGCAGCTTGTGGACACATATTTATCATCGTAGTTACTGAATTGACGCTTACAAAACGCTAAAAAAGAAATAACCGCTGCACGGTGGTCAAAAAACCGCCCAATGCCGGCTGATTTTATGTACAGACCAGCAACCGGCCCGCTGTATAAAAGACCGGTCGGGCCGGTTAAAACCGGGCAGGTGGCAACCCTACGGGGTAGCGCAGATAAAAGGGTCAACCGTAAGGTCATCGCAAGAACGTAGCAAAGTCAGTGGCTTGTAGGGACCATGAAGGCAAAATTCAAGTGTGGTTGGTTTGCAATTAATGCCGCTTCAGAATACATACCATCCGTGCCACTTTCAAAGCAAACTTGAAATTAATATTAAGCTGCTTCGGAATGGGGGGTACATATATACTGAAAAAAAAAACGCATAAAACGAGGACACGAGAAGACGACTAGACACACAGGGCGTTTAATCTTTTTTAGTCCTAAGTTGTAGTAAAAACAACGTGGTTGGACAATCGTTGCTATTTAAAGTGTGCCTTTCGTTTCCTCAACCTTGTGAACTAATTAGTTGGCCAAACATTTTTTTCTTTTGTGCCAATGTAGTGCCAGTTCGAACTGCAGGTGTTAGATTGGAGTCCACGATTTGAGAATATTGAAGCATCACGCTTATGTTAAACTTGGCAGTTGGAGATGACAGTCAGATTTAGATTGGTGGGAACTCCCCTGGTTTCCCATGAGCAGTTGATAATGATATGATCTAGGAGGACGGGGAGGTCTAGTTGTGTCAGGTTGCAGAGATGTTTTGAAGAGGTCCCGTTTTAGGGGTAATTACCTTGGCGGATAACCGTTGAAAGTTCGGAGAGCGTGAAGGGAGATCGAGGTCATCTCGGGGTGGGATTCGTATATCCGGTACGGGTTGGGGCGGCTTGAGGCTGGCATGGGGGGAAAGGCGGTAGTTACATCATGCATCTTCAGTATTGGGAGAATCTTGTGTCAAAGTTGGTGTTGCGAAAAGCAATTGTTACTTCTTGAATTTCCCGTAGGGCGGCGATGGCTCTCTCGGTGCTGATGGTAGCTCTTAATGGTCTGCCGTTGATATTGTCAGTCGCCAGAAATTATCGAGGAGGCGCAACAGGGCTTACTCCGGCGGCACGATAACGTCACGGCGCCGGGCACTAAGGTCACGGAAATTACTAAGGTAGCGCCATCTTTAGATCTCGCCGCCTTTCGCCCTTGCCCGCGCTCCTTTCCTCCTTCGTTTTTTGCCATTTTCTTTTTCGCCGGCGAACGCCGCGCGCCATTGGCCAACGGCCAGTGACGTAGTACCTCGTCCCCGCGTTGTTGGTTTTTTCTTCTCTTCGCCGCTACTGTCCATTTAAATTTGCCATTTTAGGCTCAGCTGCCTCGGAGCAGGCCTTATCGAAGCCGCCAGCGTATAACAACCGATAACAACCGAAGAGTCAGCTGCTCGTTTCAAACAAGTGTTGCGTCGGCGGCACTTTATGCAGCTTCGCGATGCCGAGTTGTTGTGCCTTCGGCTGCTCGAATAAGGTCAGTGCAGTCACGGCCAGCTCGGCTGTAGCAAGCTGTAATTTATCAAAGCCCACACATGAATCAATGTTAGCTGTACAGCATAAAAAGGATTCACAATTGCGCTTGTTAGCGCGCTTCTGGCCTTGGAATACGGTAGTTATTATAGAACTGGGCACTACAGCTAATTGTAAGCTGAGCGCATTCTTTAACTGCGCGTTATTTGTGCCAGCCTTTTCCAGATATGCCCGACAGGGGGGAAGTAATTGTGAACGCCAATCGCACGAACATTGCTATGCCACGGACGCACTGCCAAAAGTACAGCCGTCATGGGCGAGGCCAACGAGGAGACGCGAGAACTTTGACCCTGACAGCAGCCTATAACGACGTGAAGGTGACATATATTTTGCGACAGCGTCAAAGCACCGGAAACTGCACGGAATAAAGGTGGCATGAATGTCAGTAGCTAATGCGGGACGCATACTGAGCGCCGCCTAATGATCTACAACTTCCGCAAAAAAAGCGAACGCAAAAAAGCCAGCGCAGCGCTCGAACGGCCGCGAACCAAGGTCACCGCGAACCATGCGCAAGCCCTCTGTGCAGCGCTTGCACGACCACAACTTAATCACGCAAATGCAAGAACGGAATTACTGTAACAGAGCAATTTGAAACGTCCACGTTCGATCCTTTCGCGTTCACGAACTATCCTGAGCATGCCGCACACGTAAACAAACACCGCGCTGTTCGTATACGCCCGCGGCATCCACCCCGCAAATATCCTCTTCTAGACAAAAATATACAACAAAACAGCCTCACTTAATGCGTGTTGGTAAAACGGGGCTCTAGAAATACTATTAATGCTACCACAGAGCGATTGCGGCGCGAAAACAAGAGCAAACTGCACGAAAAACTGCAGCGAGCGAGGGGAGAGAAAAAAGAGGAGGGCAGCGGAGAAGGAGGGAGCAGTTGGCGCTACCTTAGTAATTTTAGGGACCTTACCGGGCACGGCACCGACGCGCCCTCTGTCGTGAGGCGCCAAAGGGAAAACGCGCGCGGCGCGCTTCCCGAAAAGGTTCGCCGGTTCAAAGTCAGTCGGCAGTACATAGCCGGTTGCCGTCATGGGCAGATGACGCCGACGAATCCCTCACGTGACTGGAATTATCTTCGCGTTTCAAACATCGTTGTCGTTAGACGAATTGGCTTTGATTTCTTTTTAAAACGCGAAACTTACAATAAAAAAAACTGTGGTTGATTCCTCTGTCATAGGAATCGGTAAAACACGAAAGTCAAATGTGCAGCGAAATCTGCAGCTGAGCATGATTTCCGGGTCGGCGGCTGTCTCGTGGGGGTGCTTGGTGAGCGACGTCCTGCTGGCGGGTCGCTCCGGCAAGGGTGTGCTGGCGTCATTTCCGTGACGAATATGACGTCAGTGAAACCTTGGTGTATGCCGGCAGAAAATACTTCCGTGTTAAAATATAAAACCGAAAAGCAAACAGCCAGCATTGAAGGAATCTGGTATAACGTACACTTTAGTACTAAAGGTTGCTTCCCTGCAAGAAGACCCAGTGTGCAGTGGTGCACCCTTTACAGGCCGCTTGTTTCGTTGAACTGGCGTCACTTCTTGACGGATATGCATACGTCATTCAAATGTTTGTGTATCCGGGAATAAAACAGTTTCGTGGTAAAAAAACGTGTGGTTGAGAAGCTAGGTATGACGAGTTTAAGTGAATGGTGGTGCTTATCCTCTATGCCATTATTTCATATGTTGACTGTCCTAACTCCCGGGCCCTGCCTGTGCAACAAGAAAAACGCGCGCAAATCTGAGAAGCCCGTGAGAAGCGCGATCGGCGAGAATGGACCAGAGACTGAACCACTCGTGGCGCGAAGGCGGCGTCGGCAGACGTCGTCTGCTCCGGGATTCCTTCTAGTGCTTCGTTTCAAGCGCGGTACGACTTGTAACTAGGGCAGTATTTATAAGTAACTGCTGCTAAAATGTCCACCACTCCTATTTATTTATTTGACAGAAAGAAATCTGGCAATTTCACAATATATTCGATGATATTACGGTTTTTGTGCGTCGCGTCCGTAGAAGAACATGTAAACTATTGCACCGCGTTTGACGCGTCATCTGTTGTGCTGCTCCGCAAACTGCATTTCCTCCTCGCCAGACAGTGACATTAACGCACCGCCCGCCCGCGCTGGCCCATTCCAGCGGATCCCCCCCCCCCCTTCAAATACTTCTTTTGCAGGGGCCGGAGCCATGCGGCAGCCAGTACACCATCAAGCTGCCCTGACCCATGGTGATTGCGGTCGCTGACGCTGAGCTGTGGGCGCTGCAGCAAGGATATGCTGTGTGTCGCGTCGCAAGATATATGTTTTTAAGGTGCCCTATTCCGCGAAGAAGCGCAGTTGTTGTAGCTGTCCAGTCAAAACACGGGACGCCGCTGTAAAGAGTAAATGAAAAAAAAAAGGGCTCCAATCCACGCTGTGAAGGTGGTTGGAAAGCAAAGCTTTAAACGACACCCGCAACAGTTGCCCATGCGACGTCACTTGAATTCACACACGTGGCTCTACAAGCAGTGAAACCAGAGATTCTGCCTGCCGTTACGTGGAATGCGCGGGTGCGGCATCCCGAACGCAGCAGCAGCGTCGGCCACAGCTGGGCTAGAGCGGCGGACGCCGCCGCTGTAGCCCGGCCGTGAGTCGGGAGAAAGAAAACGGAGAGGAGCGTCCTTCGAAGGGTGAGACAGCGGAACCTAGCTATCCTGATGTGCTAGCTTGGGGCTACAACACCGCGCGACACAAGTGCAGACACCGAAACAATTCGGCATGTGAGCTTAGAGATTCCCATTTATAACTAGTTAGTTTAGTAAGTGTGACAATTGCGAGAAAACTGACAGAACTTTTATTTTAGCTATTTATCAGAACCATTTGCTCCTTTCGCCTTTTGTAATACCTCTCAATTGGTATTCACCACTTCAGAAAACGGAGTCGCATTCGTGGTGAGCAGTGCGCAAAAAATAGCGTTTCTCTATCGACCAGATGTCCGTATGTGGTTTGTACATCTTGTTTTCCCGCCCTGCAAATTAATCCTTAACGTGTCTTTGCCGTACGATCACTTCAATCCGTCGGTTGCCGGTTACCCAGGAGGTGCTGTCGAAGAAGTTAATCAAGCTGTGCGAAGGAAGCGCGCAATGGACGCGAAGCTGCGCCAAAACAGGCCCAAAACCATCGTCGCCAAAACAGACGACAAAGCTGTACTGCTGCCGCGCCTGCCGCGCGCTTCGCGCCGAAAAACAAAATTTGTGAAACAGAAGAAAGAGACGCATATGCGATGTACGAGTAAAGAACTCAATAAGTATCAGCCGGCTTTCGCCTTTAAAGCACGTAAGCAGCCTTAAATGTAGCGAGAAATTTTTTTTTGTTACCAGCTCTATATATTTGTCGCGGTGGCGACAAGGGCGCCACCACGCAACTGTCGCAGCAGCACCGGCACCAGCAGCGTGTCAGCGGCACGAGCGTAGACCGGCACCCACCTCAGCGAACGCGGTCATGGCAGGCGCTTACTAGCCCTGCGCGATCGACACCGCGGACGGGCCTGCGGCGATAGAAGCCTTCTACTAGCAGCATCACGGCGAAGCCGCCTGCGTCGTGAATCGCAGCGCTATCGTCGGGACCGTGGTCCAGGTGACACGGCGTGGTCGTTCTTGTCTTGGAGGGTGACGTGGCACAAACTGCGCCCGCCCCAGCGAACGCGGTCATGGCAGGCGCCTACTAGCCCTGCGCGATGGAAGCCTTCTACTAGCAGCATCGCGGCGAGGACACGTGCGTCGTGTATCTCAGCCCTGTCGCCGGGCCCGTCGTCTTTCACCAGGTGACACGGCGTGGTCGTTCTTGCCTTGGAGGGTGACGTGGGACAAGCTGCTTTTTGTGTCGGCCAGGCAGGTGGCCGTGATGTGCGCAGACGAAGCAGGCGACGACCATGTACCGGCTGCCGGCTACGAGCTACAGTACCCGCAGAGCGTACAGCCGTTCCACCAGCACCAGAACTGGAACCGACAAAATTATTACGAAGGGAAAGCCGTGGGCAACAACGGACAGGGCGATGGAGACGGGCCCCCGAACTTTGGTAGAGGCGGTGAGGGCGGTGCACCTGAAGACGCCGCCGTGCTCGTCGAAGAGCAGGACGGAGTGGCCGCGCTGCTTGTGGCAGTCGACGCGCGCCGCGAAAAACAACTCGCTTCCGAGCGCGTACTCCAGAAGTGATACGCCACGGCCTGATGGAGACGGCGCACCCGGCAGCGGTAACACTTGAGGTCAGCCGGTTCTTCGGAATCCTTGGATGTCATCGTCAAGGCGGTCCATGGCGCTCGTTCTCGGTCTCAGTCTCGGCGCGAGTACCACAGCACCCGCATGTACGAGTCCGATAACATGCCTCCGTAACCTCTTACTCTCAAGAACGAGCTCCCGGGTCCGGCAGATAGGTCCGGAACGAGGTCCTGTCGCAACAGATTGGCCGCTGCACAGCTGCTCCATCTGCCAACCGACCCGTCAAGCAACCCGACCTCAGCTGCGCGAAAGGCCAGCAGGAGGAACACGGGACTGGTTATGCGAACAGCCTGCCTCGCACTGGCTTCAACCTCCGCTCTAGTGGTCATAGATAAATGGAACAAGCGCAATGGGAGGTTGGACTCCTCGGACGCCGGAAACCGCGGCAGTGGTGGTCAGCGCAGTTGCCTCCCACAAGGCAGCTGCAGCAGCCGAAGTCAGCAACTCCGTGAACTCGGAAACGCCGCCACCCCCGCCGAAATCTCGCGGCCGTCATTACAACAGGCAGAAGGAAGGTCTATCGCAAGACCACGGACGGCACCAGTCCAGCAAGCCAAGTCCTAAGCGGGGAGCCGCCGCAAACCGTGAGGCAGTATGCGGCAGCAGCAGGGCCCCTACTACCACCAACAGCGCGAGTACACGACACACCAGTGGGCCTCTGCCGCTACCGACGCCCTTCGTCGTCATCGAGCAGAAACCGCGAGCCACCGCGGTCCGACTTCAACCACCCACGAGTCGGTGCTGCCGCTGAGACGACCGGTGTCCCGCCACCAAAGCCTTGGGAAAGCATGACCTCGCGCGGCAACGGTGACTGTGCTGCTGTAGCACCCAGGGACACACGGCGGATTTTTGGGTGCGCCCGAGGGGAGGCGTCCGGTGAAAAGTTTTTTGCAGTGATGATGATAATAGCGCATACGATAACACTTATAATAGCAATAATGATACCGATATAATAATGAACGATTATAATGATGTAATATAGTGATAATCTATAACGATAGCAATAATAATTATAATACTCAATCGCGTTTATTTAAGCGTTCAGAGACAGCCGATAGGCGTTTATGGGTGCCGGAAAAATAGTAATTGAGTCAGTGGCCTTAATATAACCCAGTGGTACTTAGAATGTATCAGCGTGAATAAACATTTTAAAACTTGTATCTTTAAAAACAGGAAAGAGCTTTCTTAATTCTTCTACATTACATCCCTTGGACGTAGTACAATTTCGCTTTTAACGCCGCCCCCCCCCCCCCGCCCCTTCCACCATTTCACGCACCTCTTACCGCGGTGCAGCGGGTTTGCTTCCCTCAAGACAAAATCCCGCCGACACCCGTGTGATACGTTAGTATTATCCTTTATTAGTATTTTAATAGGGGAACTATAGGAAGCAGACATCCATGATTGTGTCAACGAAAACTAAGTGAGAATGCGTGTAGCCACTGTTTGTGTCAAAGTGGAGCGATCAAGGCATGAAAAATAACTATGCATCGATTCCCGCGCGCGCGCATGCAAACAAATCAGGCACAGGGATAATCAAACGGTTCATATCCAAACCCTCGTAGCTCAAGACGACTTGTCAAAGGTAACTAGTTTTCATGGGGTGCTTTGCAGAACTGTTAGTTCGCTTGTTGGTGGGACTATTAGCACAGCCGTGATCGACTTCTATGTAAGCACGAAAATATCTATGTGGGGCTGAACGTAAGTTGACACCTCCAGTCGGGAGCCGCCTCGTATTGCCGGCACCACGGTATGGAATAACTCGCATTCAGCACACAGTTTTCTTTGTCTCTCCGCTTAGTTTTAAGTGCGAATGCACTTCTTAAGCGACCCTGAACCTGCGTCCACCGGCGATGTCCGCGCTCGTGCGAATGCTCGTGCCTGGCCGCTGACATGGCACATACCCACGTGGGGGATTGGCCAGGAATCTCCTCGTCTTCCTTGGCAACGGGGGGAGATGGGCGCGCGCTGCCTGGCCGCTGACATGGCACATACCCACGTGGGGGATTGGCCAAGAATCGGGCGTGAGAAGGGCTAATGCACCTGCTTAAAGGAGTACTGACACGAAATTTCAAAGCTGAGATCCGCTCTAGCAATCAAGTACAACGACAACACAAATAGGTGTCTGTGAATAAATGCATCTTTCTTTCTTTGTAGTTGTGTGTGTGTGTGTGTGTGTGTGATCTCTCTTTCGCGAACATTACCGAACCGCGCAAATTCAACTCGTGCATTCGCACTTTCACATTCTTCCCCTCGGGGAAATGCGGGGAATTTTTTCCCAGGGCTGCGGCTGCTTTTGGCAGGGCGCGCCGCTGGGTTTTATCTTGCACGAGGGGCCGAATTCTCCCATAAAGGGGCGTGGTTTTGAAGCTACGCGGTAGGGCCATGCAAATGCATGTATTCTTGGGCTGGGGCGTCGCTTTGAGGGGCAGGTAGGGAGTGAAAATGGCACTGAGGAGCACCGGCAGGAGAGCGAAAAGCGGCGCACACTGGCCCCGTCGTTCTGCTTGAGCCAGGGACCGAGGGGCGGCGAAGCCTCAGATCATGCATCTGGCTCGTTATCTCCGCGTGGAACTAGCGGCGTCCTACGAGCGACTGCTGCATGGCCACCAGGAGCGTCTTCGCTGTGCAAACCTCGAATGTAAACGGGGCGGTCGGGGTCCGCCACAAGGTTACGACTCTTCCGCCCGGCGTTTCCGACGAGGATGAAATCTACGTCCATTGTAAGAAAAATGCAGGTGGGGATGTTAGTGAAGCACAAATGTACCCTTTGTTTGGAAATGAGTACAAATTTTTAAACCATTCTACCATGGGGACGTGTGCGCATGTGCTGGCGTGGGTGTATAATCATGCTCAATTTTTCAATAAACTACTAGTTGTGAGTCTTCGACGCGTCCCGTCCATGCTTTTCTCTTTCCCGTCCGTATGCGCAGTTTTACGTCTAAGTACAAAGAACCAACTAGCCCTACAACATCCTTCACTGCACAAATGTAAAGCTTCGCTTTACGTCGATTTACACCCATGTGGGGTATCCGGTCACTTTTCGCAGATGCAATACTTCGCCTTAAGCCGATTGCTGTATGGCAAACGATATTTTTTTTTAGATCAACAAGAGTTGGTCGGCGTACGTTGCTTCCTCCACATAAACGTGGCAGTGTTACGTGTAAGGCAATGCATGCGTTGTCCTTTAGCTTGTAATGGTGGCATCAAAATCTGCCGTTAGCGCCACCGTCATCATCAGTGTACACGCGCCCAATTTTTTACCAATATCACCGGAGCGTCGACCGTTCGGTCGATCAGCGCCGCGTGATGGAGTGATACGGCAAACTGGGCGAGAGTGGCCGCATGCGCACTAGGCAAAGGCCGCAGTTGCCGTCATCTGCTAGGCTGTTCCAAGAGCAGACAGCCGCCCCCGATTTTTTTTTTTTGTCTTATCACACTACCTGGCATACTCGAAATTTTTCTTCAAGACCAGGTACGTACGTACTAGCAAAATCAGCATTGCCGAGCGCAAGGCTAGTTCGGTAACGCTGATTACTCTGTTTTCAGTTGGCGCCACGTGCCTGGTCATGAACAAAAATTTCGATTATGGCAGGCAGTATGATAAGATAACAAAAATCAGGGGTGGCCGTCTGTACTTTGAACAGCCTAGCAGACGACGGCAGCAGCAGCCTTTGCCTAGTGCGCATGCGGCTACTCTCGCCCAGTTTGCCGTATCACTCCATCACGCGGCGCTGATCGACCGAACTGTCGACGCTCCCGTGATAGTGGTAAAAAATTGGGCGGGTGTACATGGCCCCGCGCGTGCGCCGGGCCACGCGCCTGAGAGAGATCGAAGATGACCGCGCGCCTAGGCGGTTACATGTGGTCGCCACACCCAGTTCGGGCGGCCTGGCGCAGCTTCAATAAATGTAGGAGGCCACACCGAACGGAGTCCACGACCCCCTCCTACAAGCTCATTCATCGGTCTTTAGGGAAGTGCGGCTGAAAGTGAATACAAATTAGGTCGCTCACGCACAGCTATTGCCCAGCAGCTGTTTGAGCTTGCGCTTGGTCCGGTGGTGTTCGCAAAAAAAAAAAAAAATCGAGAAAAAACACCGAGCGCCCGGCATCCTCCAGCTCGACCTTCGAGAACACTCTGCCCACCGTTCGTGGCGTGAACTTTCGCGTGCTCTTTTCATCGCTAGTTCACGTGAGTTCGCGCCTGAAATTGGGGGCACAGACGCTGAGTTCGCGCTGAGTTCGAGTGAGCGAGAGAGAGAGAGAGAGAGAGAGAGAGAGAGAGAGAGAGAGAGAGAGAGAGAGAGAGAGAGAGAGAGAGAGAGAGAGAGAGAGAGAGAGAGAGAGAGAGAGAGAGAGAGAGAGAGAGAGAGTTTATTTGAATACTTTTAAGCACAGAGGGTGGCCAGCTGCCGAAAGCCGGAGTTGTGCACTGACCCGGGCTATGATGATCTTGTGTGTCATCTTCTTTGACTCCGAATCAAAGCCTAGCGAACGCCTACTCTCACAGCTCCAAGGAAACGACTTTCGGAAGGAGATCATAAGCCAAATTACTACACACTATCACCTCCCTGGTCTCAAGTACCCCTATCCTCCCCCCCCCCCCCGCCTCCCCCGGCTTACCCTCTTTGACTTACAGGAAAGAGTGGCTGTGGAGACTAGCACAAATGGAACCCCTTCCACTAGGGCTCTCCTTCATCATTTGCATCCCTCCTTTTATCCCTCTTCCCTTTGCCCTCTATGCGGAGATAAGGCCACGGTGCAACATTACGTGTGGATGCAGAGGTTTCCCTCGCAATCGCCGCACGTATACGAGAGCTGGTGGTCTAAAAAAAATGTGGTTGATCCCTCTTTCATAGGAATCGGCAAAACACGAAAGTGAAAGGGGCCTTCACAGGAGCTGTTGAATGTTAAAAGAATTTCCTTCTTGTGCGAAGGGTTCGCGAGCCTGAGCCTGCCAGACGAAGTGACACCGACACGCAAGAAACAAAAAACAGGGGAGGGTGCCTCAATTCACGCGCGTCCCCCGTACACGAAGGCGCCGGCATCGAGGAGCCAACTGTCGGCGCTCATATCTGAATGAGTGATAGGGAAGGACATAAGGCGCGTTCGTAGCATATGCTCACGTCTCGGTACGTCGCGCGGTGGGAGGAGCGCCACGTACCTCTAGTTGCGGCCAGAGAGTCGTGGGTTCGAAACCGGGCGCTGCCGCGTCAATGACTCTTTTTCTGGCGACGTCACTACCGTTACGGATATCACGTCACCAAAATCTTTGTGTAGCAGGGCATGAAACACTTTCGTGTTAAAATTGACCGGTCCACTATCAACACACAAGACGACTTCAGGGTGAAAACCATCCTGCGTTATTTTGGACGTTTCTCTCTCTGTATGATGTCATTCTTTACGGTTGTTGGTTATTCATATGTTGCGACTTAATTCAGAAAGACATGCACATATTTGATTTCAAAGTCCTTTTTATTTTCATTATTTTTGAGGGGGTGGGGGACATTTTGACGCGAATCACTCTGGCAGGCAGACCCAACGTGGGCAGACCGGCCTCCCTTCAGGCCGCAGCTTCACCGCAGTCAGCTTTTCCCCGCGTGCGCCCGTCACGGCGCGCGCATCAGCCTAATTTTTTATTAATTCTGTCAGGGCTCCGAGCTTGTGCTGTGGTTAGAACACCTGGCGACCCGTGTTCAAATGCCACACGAATTGCAAGTTATTTTCTCTTTGCAGTGGCGGCCATTTTGGTGCCATTCGTGTTCACGCCGACAACGACGACTATATACGACTACGGTCACTTTTCACGTTTGATGATACACCTAAGGCTTTCGCCTTAACACTTTAATTGGCCCCTTATGCATACTGTCAGGGCAAGTGAGCCGTTCCTTGTTGAAGCAGGGACTCCGATATCTGAGCGTTGCCCCCGGAGTGAGCCTAGAACAATCGGTCAAATAGGATTATGTGTGGAGGAGGGGGCTGTTTCAACCTGGCCACAAGGCCTGCCGTGGTGTTTTTGTTCCAGGCCCAAGCGCTGCCAGCGCTCGGCAGTCTCTACCGGCGTCTGATGCAGCTGGCTAAGATGCTTTGCTCAAACTGCGGACGGGGAGTGGGGAGTCCTGGCACTGTATCGACGGTCAGGGAAGGCGGAACGCGGTGAGGGATGTCGGGGGGTTGCCGTAACGCTACAGTGCTCTAGAAGGTTGTAGTGGGTTCACTGCCCCACCCCTCCCATACGGCTCGCTGTCCCCGCTGATGTTGACGGCGGCGGCGGAGCCGCTAGAGGCGCTGCAGTGTAATCCTCCTGACGACTCTCCCGCCTCCTCCAGCCCCGCTCTGCCTCTGTTTTCCTGCGCTCGAGTCGCTCGGCTGTTCGCAGCAAAAAAAGCGCGTTTTTATTAACCAGTGCAGTGGTTTGCAGTCCTTCGTGGTTCGCCCAACATGCGTGTCTGACAGATAAGAATGCCGAACCGTCGCCGGAACTTCTGTTTCGCGCCTGGGTGCCGGACAGGATACAGCCGTGTAAAAGATGCGCCGAAGGCGTCTCTCTTCAATGTCCCGCGAGACGAAGAAAGAAGAAAACAGTGGGAAAGAAACCTGCACCGTGCGGATAAAGTTTTGGACGAGACGTGCGCAGTCTGCGAACTGCATTTTGAGCCACGGTATGTAATTAAGGATTACGTACATGTAATCAATGGCTCAGAGGTGCGTATTCCGCGAGGTAAGGCCAAACTATCGGATGATGCCGTTCCCACGATTCTTCCGAATCTTCCCGCCTACCTGACAAAAACAACCCCAAAACCAAGAAGGAAGAGAAGGTGTTCGGGAAGTGAAGCAACGACGAGCAGTGAAAAGAGACGGAAGACGATGGACTCTGATCCGTCGGGGCCGTCGACCGCTGGCGCCAGCGCCCATTCCACCGACGAAGCAAGTGAAGCAGCAGCTGGATTTGAGGGGGAGCCGCATCATTTGTCGTTCTTATTTCACCTCAAAACTCCTTCCAAATACTGGTCTACCCATTACTTCCCGGACTTGGATGGTGTACTGTATTGTACCTCGGTTTTGGAGCAGGATGCGGTCGTCACTTCTGAAAAGGTTGTGATGTTCGTCTGCGACAAGCCACCTGATGCCCACTGTAAGGTGTACCTGAGAGGGCGACTGGTACATGAATGCTTCCCGAGATCCCAAGCAGAAGCAGAAAGCCTATTAGAAAAGGTGGAAGCCTTTGAACTCTGTGTTGGAGCACTGAATGCCCGAGACTACAGCCCAGCCTTCCTAACTAAAGGAATCCAGAACCAGTTGACACTCAGCCAAGGCACGTACTACAACAAAAACTGCCTGAGAAAAGTAGAAAGCAAAGGTTAGTACCATCACAAGTGCGTTATTTCTTCAGATCAATGAGAGTATTTGTCTATCATTTCGATCCCTTACTACAAATTTTGAGTTTAATTCACCTGTCATTTTGTTTACAGGTGGACAGTGTATCAGCTGCAAGTACCTCCGTAAGGTTCTTCTGACTCGACAGTCCAGGATCAAGCGAGCACCTGCCAGGACTTTACAAACCGTTTCCCAAAGGCTGAGATGTGCAGTCCGAAGAAACAGGCGTCTTTCATCACGAATTGCCACTATGAATGATGATATCAAGAAGATGCAAGCACAAAATGCTCTGGTTGCGGAAGAAGTTCTCGACGAGTACATTTCAAAACTTCCGGAGAAGCAACAGGAGAGTGTGAAGCAATGCTTCGCAGCGGCAAGAGTGAAGAAAAGGGGCTTCCGCTATAGCAAAATGTGGATTCTAGAGTGCATAATTATGAAGATGAAGAGTGCCCGCCTCTACGACCACATCAGAGACAATAACATACTTGCTCTTCCAAGCAAGTCCACGCTGAAGCGGTACATGGCTGTCTACAGGAGTGCATTTGGCTTTAGCAAAAAAGTTTTGGAGCAACTCAAGCAGAAGACACAAGATATGGACTCGTTTAAGAAACATGGTGGCCTGCTTGTTGACGAGTTAAAGCTGTCAGAGCACTTGTGCGTGAAGCAATCCGGCCACATAGAAGGCTTTGTAGATTTAGGAGATTATACTTCAGCTGGAGACAAGCAAGTGCCATCAGACCATGGGATGGTAATACTGTTTGTGCCATTTGTCGGCAAATGGAGCCAGGTCATTGGCACGTTCGTTACACATGGAAATGTTAAAGGAGACTTGTTGGCACAGATCATGGTAGAAGCCACAATCTTGGCCGAGAACAGTGGTCTTTTTGTGGATTTTATAACTTGTGATGGCGCCACATGGAATCGTCGGATGTGGAAAGTATTGGGGGTTCAAGGCACAGCAGGCGACGTGAAGTGCAAGGTAGAACATCCTGTTGATGCCACCCGGTGCCTACACTTCATATCAGACTTTCCGCACCTCATCAAGTGTATGAGAAATGGCCTGCTGGACTGTCGATTCAAGACTCCTGACGGGCACGTAAGGACATTTTTCTTTACTGTTGTAAAAAATTGAGACTATAGTTGAACTCCTTGCATGTGAAGTTTCTTTATTCGTGTTCATTAATAGCAGAAATATTTATTTTTTCAGGTAAAAATTCAGCACGTCAGAGAAGCGTTCAATATTGATTCAAAAAGTGTCACGCTCAAGGCTATGCCAGGCATCACTAAGTGTCATCTGCAGCCAAACGCATTTGAAAAAATGAGTGTTGGCTATGCATTCCAACTGTTTGGCGACAAAGTACTTCAAGGCCTCCATCTCTACAAAGCTGAAATTGAGGCACAAGTTAAAGACACAATTGGTGGCACACAAGATTTTTTTAGGTAAGAGGTTAGCTTACCTAACATAGCCAAAAGGTAACAATATATTCTGAAGTCGTCGTGCACTGTACTCTTTTCCCACTTTGCGAGGAAGGCATGTTGTGTTTGTTTGAAAGCTGCATGGACGGAAGAGTTCATGTACCTCAGTTAATGAATACATTTCGTAGCCCAGTTATCGGTGTATACCTTGCATACCTTACTTGTGCTGTCACAGGTACGCTTTTGGCCTTTAATCGTTTAATGTGAAGGCCGGGGTGTGCACCTAGCTGATAGAAATACTAGCCAGGGAAAAGCTGTCGGCCCTTTTGCGCCAGCGCTCAGAGTTGCGTTTAGTTGGTTGATTTTTATTAGTGGTGTGCTTTAGCTTTGGCAGCCACGTGGCAGCAACGGCAGTGCACATATTTGTGTTTCCTATAAATATCTGTTTATAGCGAGAAATACTGTGATAGTGCGTTTACCATTAAAAACTGACACAGTACACAATATTTTATATTGCAGGAGAATCAATGACATCATCAAGGTTATGACGTCCAGGTTCCCGGCTGAAGCTTTGCGACCAAACTCTGCTGGCAGTACTGCCCTCTCGGACTTCCTGGAGTACCTGACAGCCTGGGAGCAGCATGCAGGTGGAGACGGATTCCTCAGCGATTCTACAGCTACAGGCCTTCGGGTCACTCTGTCGAGCACACTCGAGCTCCTGTCGTACCTTACCTCACTAGGGTATAAGTTTATAATGACGTCGCGATTGAGCCAGGACCCCCTGGAAAACGTGTTTGGCATTGTGCGACAGTCCTCGGGCTGTAACGACCACCCGACACCAAGCCAATTCCTTGTTACGATGAACTGTTTGTCTTTTTACAGTTTGGTGAAGACTGTAAGATATGGCAATGCGGATCCATGTGCTATCACAGCATTGTTGGATGTTGAGGGGGGTACCAGTGCTCCTCCTAGAAGCAGCTTGTATGACCAGGTAGATGATCTAATTAAATCCGGTGACTTGTCTGCAGCAGAAACAATTTTGTCATGTTCACTGGACCATGACCAACATGTCGAAAGAAGCGACGCACGCCTGATCCACTACATAGCTGGTTATGTTGCGCGGAAATGTGTGATGAAAATGAAGTGCGAGCATTGCATGCAGCTTTTGACGTCATCCACTAACAACGACAAGCTAGAACTCGCCAGGCTTACGCTTCATAAGGATAAAGGAGGCCTTCTCTATCCTCACGGTGTCCTTTTTCGGTTTGTCCGAACACTAGAAAATTTGTTCACTGAGTGCTTCAGCAAGACAAGACTGCACGCTGAAAGTATGCTTGATATACTCACCCTAGTGAAGGCAAGGTGCACCCTCAGCGTTGGCTGCAGTAAGCATGCAGCTCTCCTGACGAAGGAAGTGATCAGCTTTTATATCACAACACGGCTTCACTTCTTCGTCAAGGGATTGAACTCGGATAACAAAACGAGGAGAGAAAGGGCCAAACGCAGAAAAATGACCAAGACCTCGTGAGGCAAGCTTGCAAGGAACCAGACTTTTTCCCTGCCCTTCATTCTGGGTAGTGCCAAAAAAGCACCCACTTGTATATATTTTATCGCTGTAAATAAACTGTTTGTATTCTTAAGCATTGCAGACTATGTGGTTTCTATTACTCAAGGCGCACCGCTATGGGTAGTTGATTGGTTTAGGCATAAAAGAAGACTAATATAAAAAGAAAAGTACCCGTGGTGATTGAAAATACCTAAAGAAGCACCATCCCACAACGGGCCCTAGATAGGAAACGAAATAGGTTATGCCATATTTTACAAACGAAATGCACTGAGACAGCTGTTATTCCTCAACGCGGGCATGCACGCGCACACCCAGACAGGCGCGCGCGCGCAAGCGAACTGGTCTGGCAGCTTGTTGACCGACGTGTGCTGTCGTACTTGGCCACAGCACAAACGGTTCACAAACGTAATATTTGCACGGATTATCGATGTAGTAACTGTCCCCGGATGATCATGCTATGGACAAACACGACAAAAAGCATACCGGGCGCAACTTTCCAGGTAATTAACTACAGCGCCCACGCACAGTTGCGTCAAAAAAAAAAAAAAAAAAAAAAAAAAACGACCAGCTAGCGTCGCTGCGTAGGGGTTAAAACATTGAAAAGAACCACAGCTGAAGATAATACAACGACCTTCGCATTACAACAGAATTTTCGATATCCAAACTGTTATTCAACGAATTTTCTCACTGCTCGTGTATGAAAACTCCAGCCGCTTCAGCCTTGGCAAGCTGCGATCGTTCAGGAGGATGGCCCTCTCGCGCCACCTGCCGGCGTCGACATGAAGTGCGTCAGCAAGAGACGGCCCGTGAACACACTATAAACTTCTAGAGCACTGTAGTAACGCGTTGCCGTAGGCTTCCGGCGCTGCTGGCGGGCCTCTGCGGCAGGACGCGTTGGACAACCGTCCAACGCGTTAATTGCGCTCCAGTTGGCCGGGTCAGCAGCGCACCGAAGCTGGATGCCCCCCTCAGGAAGCTGGGTCGCCTTACGGGGGATGCCCCGTATGTGGGTGAGGGCTGCCTACCTGAATTCCAGAACTGTGGCAGGACCTCCTGGGAGCAGATGTGCAAGATTTACGGATACAAATCAAGAATGTTCTTTGCTCTTGTATTACGATTAAAAAATGTGGACAGAGATCCTCTTGTAAGGAACACAGCTCCCTTTCTAGTATCATATTGTTGTTTGCATTTTTATTCGTGCAGAAATGTCGCACTAAATTGTAACAGGGTTTCGCGCACGTTAAAGATCCACAGGTGATCAAAATTAATCCGGAGCCCTCCACTACGGCGCGCCTCATCGCCTGCGTTGCGTTGGCGCGTTAAACCCTGCAATCAATCAATCAATTGCAACAGGGGACGGTCTTTAAGGTATACCAGTGCGCCACTGATTGCTGTTCTTCCACAGAAAAGTTTACGGTTTAAGTTTAAATCGCGTTTCTCGGTCACTCGCGGCCTTACTGAGTGACGTCTGGTGCGCGATGGTGGGGAGAATTTCGCACGGTGGACTGTAACCGAAACTTTCCGGAAAGGCGTGGCATCAGCGACGAGTGCTGTGCAATGCAGGCTCTGAGATAGTGACCTAACGGGGACCCAACGCATCGCAGCCGTGTTGGGAGCTCAGTCGCTTTCCTATTCCTCCTTTTCCAACAAATAATTACCTGCGCCGTTACGTACGATGTGTCTCTAGTCCTCGCGTCCGCTCTCTTGTGCGTAATTTCGTTTACATTTGCTGTCGTGGGGCCGCCGCACTGGCACGATATCCGGTGAAATAAGTATGCGTCATTGGAAAAAGTGAAAATGAAGCTGCTGATAAAGACGTTTGAAAATATTGCTAAGAAATGTTTGGAATCGAAAGCAAATTTCTGCTGATGCGAATTACGTGCCGTAAACGCTCTTTTCTCGGCATTTTAACGGCGCTCAACCTGAAGCGCGCCTTGGCCAGTCGCCTCTCATGGGTACGTGCCGAACTCATGAAGGGCTCCCGCTTGCATAATCATCATTTCGAACCAGTTGGCAAGATATCTCACGAAGATGCAAGACGACTATGGTGCGCTGCTTGAGCAAGCCAAGGAAAAGGGATGGAAAGGGAAAGGGAGGCCCAGGAAGGAACATCTTCTAGCCTTCCTTCGAAGGGCTGCTGCCGCGGAGGCCGGCTCGGGCGAGTTCTCACACTCTTGGAATTCCTACTCGGTTCATGATTCCTGGCGAAGTTCTCGTGGTTACGTAACCTGCGTAAAAGCTTTCAGGCCGCGTTGGGTTACTGTTATTCACTGGTCGGGGCTCGCTGTTCCTCTGATTTTCTTAGAAGTAGAAGAGAGGAATCGTGCTCGTCAACGGTTGCTTCATACTTTTTTTTTTTGCGATTGAATGCCCGTTGGCATAAAAATAACCTATTTACAGGTAGATAGGGGGGTGTAGCCCGAAAGAACCCATTCCCGTTTGACCCCTTCCCGTTTGAACCTATTCCCGAAACGCCCTTCCCGCTTGACCCGTCCCGTGTGCGCCCGTTCCCGAAACGACCTTCCCGTTTGGGCGCTTCCTGTTTCAGCCCGTTCCCAAAACGCCCTTCTCGTTACAACCCGCTCCCAAAGCGCCCTTCTCATTTCAACCCGCATTGTTGTAACCCATTTGAATTTCTGAAAATATGCGTTACCGTCTTCGAAACTGTTCCCCAAAATGTGCTTACAATCAACGGGTCATGCACTAAAAACTTGTATGCACCAAAGTTTCCAGAATCGACCGATATTTCCGGCCGATAAAAGTTTCCGAATGCCTTAGGCCGATACTGCCCTCTTGACACAAAATTTGTAGCGGCGAAAGTGTACTATAAAGATACCCAATATCTTGACTAATGCACGCATTGGATTTTTCTGCAGTTGGTGTTCGTACGTGCGGCTGAAATTTATTTATCAGCCGCTCTTATGCCCATTGTTTGGAGCGTAGCTTTGTCTTCGGGTTCGAGAGATCTATAGATCAAAGATGTCCGTAGGAGAGACTTTAAAAAAGGCAAAAACATGTGCAGAAATCTGAGAATTGGCTACTAATGCCTTTCCTACGTGTGTAATGGGCAGATATTTTTATTTATTTACGGATACTTTACGGCCTGGTAGGACTCATGCAGGAGTGAGCATAAAAACACATCAGTATTGGTTGGCGTAGTTTAAAACGCCCCACACAAATGAGTAAAAGACATAAATATGTAATAGACGCCAAGGGGTGCGAACAAGGATATGCATTCGTAATGTATTCCAATTTTAAAATACGACGATTCAACCAGAACACATATTTACAACACGTGGGGAAAATTCTTCTAACGATACCAAGTTCACTGTTCGTTCAGATAACTTATTCCGTAAGAAATTGCACGAGGAAAGAAAGAGAACTTTGGAATAGTAATTCAGCTGATTGGCTGCCTAATAGTCTTACTATGATGTCTTCTCGCTGAACGTCTGAAAGGCCCTTGGAGGTAGTATTCCCGTGACAATTTTAAGTTTCTGTAGTAAAGAAAATTTAGGCTAGAGACGACCCTGCGCTGCTTAAATTTCTGAAGGTTTGCCCTATTATGCAAATTGAATACGCTAGAGTGACGGGAATAAACAGAATCAATAAAACGCAAAGCTAAGTTTATAATTTTCGCCGCTTCTCATGACTGCGATTTTTTATAGCTAGATGTGGCATATGTATCCAGATACATAGGGTTACTTTATTTTTATACATTTTTTTATCTTTTATAGTTTTCATCTGTTTCTTTTCGACATTGATGTACACTTGCGCTATTATAACGATTAAATGTGTTATTCCGCCAAATACGGTTTCTTTCAAAGTAAGGGTGTTTTTGCTATTTTCTATTTGTGCTTCCGCGGCGCTTTTCTGGGCTTTCTGATTTTATCATTTTTTGGTTTGTTAATTTAAAAGATTTGTTTATCGATTTGTTAATTGTTCATTTGTTTGTTAGGCTTTGTTAATTTAAAAGATTTGTTAAAGGGACACTGAAGTGAATTTGTCAAGCTCCCGTTTTTGCTTGCACTATGTAGACTGGCTCAAATTAGCACACTTTTCATCGTTTTTACGATTGACAAATCGGTAATTATTTTACAAAGCGCGAAAGAAGAAAAACTACCATGCGCGGTTTGCGGCGGCCGCACCAACTAAAGCTGTGACGTTAGGAGGAGCGGGCACCGTGATTGGACGATGCCCAAGGTGAGCAACCAAACAAGTTTCGGTTTCGGTTCTGTAAAACACAACCGGTGGCGTTGTTGGATGGGCATTCTCAATGACTCAGTAATCATCGTACCGCGCTTCTGCCATGTTGTCAGCTGTAAAAATGCATAAAGATAAGCCTCCTAGGACGGCTTGGAATCGTAGCATTCACTAGCCGAAACCTACGCAGTGCATGAACGCCCTCCGCGTACCCGTAGACGCCCAAATGTCATGCGCTTTCCCCCCATAATTGGAGCTTGCCTCCCTCATGCCTGTATCGTAAAAAGCGTGTTCGCACCAGGCCAAGGGTCTGTTCATTCTGGCCTGTGCCCACTGCCTGCAAGCAGTCGGTGCTTATGGCAACAGCACGCCAACGAGAACTCGCTAGCGCGCCATGCATGTGCCAGCCTGCGCGCGTTTTGTGAACTAGTTCGTGTAGCCATGAACGTTGCGGCCCCCCCCAAAAAAAGGTGAACTCAATATAGAAAACATCGGCGGAAAACAAAAAACTTACAAAAAAAAAAGCACGTACCCGCGTGGATTCGAACTCGTGACTTGCAAAACATTTGCGGTGGCATACCCAGCGCCCCAGACTACTGAGCCACGGAGCGGGACGCGAAGTGCTTGCTAATATAGGGTATATATTGTACAACCGGTTTACACTTTTATTTAGTTTTGGCATTTCAAGCAGCTTAGGTGACTATTTGTTGTACTGCGATCGTGTAGTAAGCGTCGCCCGAGTTTCCACAGTAGCTCACGTCTAGCAATTGCATTTCGTAGACGGAAAAGCGTTCGCAGATGCGTAGTCGTGCTGCTGACCGCTGTGCTTGTTCGCCCAGCGCAAAAAAGTGCTTCCCGCGCCCTAGTTTTACGCTGTACGGTAAAAATATCAGTTGATTTTATTTCCTTAGTACCTATATTGACTTCGCTGACTCTTCTCCCGCCTTCAAGAGGCCTTATATTTTCCTACTGGCGTACCAGTCAGCGAAGCGTCGCATGTGCGCTTGTGCAGCACTTGTGTGAAGCGAACTTAACTTGGAGCTAGATACAGTGTACAAACAAACCAAGTAAAGAAAGGCACATTCTTCCATTCACAAACGTGTCCTGGCTTCGTTTCAACTAAGCGAACGAATTGCGACCAAGCAATTTTTTTTAACCTCCTTGATTGCGACGACCTGCCGGCGGCCGGCGGACGAAACGCTGGGCCGACTGACTCTGTCGGCCGGGGAGCCGTGCAGTAGCGCAGCCGTGGCGCAGCCAATTGCCAGCTCATCCCCTCCTGACGTCACACGAAAACGCCACAGAAAATGGGCGAGCGTAAAGAGAGGAGGACAGCATTTTCGAATTAGTTTTTCTACTAAATAAAATCGTGTAAACGCGCCTAGAGTGGTCGAAACATGGCCTGGGGACTCCGGACAATTTGCGCTAGTAATCCCGCAATGTTTACATATCACTTCAGTGTCCCTTTAATTGGTATGACTTGAATTGTAACCAAATGTCGTCGTCTCTAGATTCAAAAAGTGAAGCCCAGGTTTGAAAAGCAGTCAAGGACTCTGGATGTACTGAGCGTGCTATCGCAGTGGCTGTGAACAAACGGAAATAAATGAAAAACAATATGAAAATGTTTTTATAACGTTTCATAAACTGGGTACGTTATTCCGGGAACGGGCTAAATAGGAAAATACGAAACGGGAAGGTTCTTTCCGCCCGGGTTGAAATGGGAAGGAACAAACGGGAAAGTCAAAATGGGAACGGGTTCAAACGAGAACAGGCCAAGTGGGAAAGGGCGAAACGGGAAGGTCGTTTTGCGCCGGGTTGAAACGGGACGGAACAAGCGGGAAGGGTGAAATGGGAATGGGTTCAAACGGGAACCTCCCGGTGCGCGCTTTTACGCGGCGGATAAACCTAGACTTGCATCAAAATTGACGAATCGATTACGTCTGCCGCTTGGAAGTTTTCAAAGTTTCAATTTCGTCTCCTAAATATCTTTATGAAGTTTCATCAAAGGTAATACAGTTGTCAAACATTGTAGCTTTTGCAGTGAATTAACAAGACCGCAGCAGCAGTCATCAAAATATTTAGGCAGCAATTGTGCCCGCCAGCACAGCGCTGAATTGGAGCGACAGCGTAGTGCAGTTTATATACGTAGATGTTAAAAGTTGAAATTCACTTTGAAATACAATTATGCGGCTACAAAGGAAGGCTGTACAGCTTGGTTAGATACTTCGCAAGGGAATAAAAATACCTCGCAAGGGTTCCGGTGCTTGACTTCACCTTGGGTCCAGCGCCCATCGACATCATGCAGTCTATTTCCCGACTAAACTTATAACCAGGAGGCTAGCCATTTGTAGCACGAGCGTGATCGTTGGGTATCATCATTTGTGAGCACTTAGCTCGTATAGGCTCGAGGCAGGAGCACGGATGTATGGTTAGCAACCGCCACCAACATGTTACGGAGAGGAAGATGTGAAACAAAGATGCATTTACAAGGCCTATTCACACCCACTGTGGTGGCTAAGTGGCTAAGGCGTTGTGCTGCTGGGCACGAGGATGCTGGTTCGATTCCCGGCCGCTGCGGCCGCTTTTCTGATGGAGGCGAAAAGCAAAACGCCCGTCCGTACGAGATTTTGGCGCACGTACGTTAAAGATCCCGAGGTGGTGAAAATTAATCCGGAGCCCTCCACTACGGCGCGCCTCATCACCTGCGTTGCATCGGCGCGTTAAACCCTACAATCCATCAACCAACAAGGCGTATTTACAGAACAGAAGGCCCCGCGCAGACCAAGAACGCCAGAGCTTCGTATACTTCCTTTTCAATACATGTACACCTCAGAGTCGATCTGAGCGCGCCCAGCGTCTTGTTTAATTAAGCACATGTCCGAGCAGGCTAGGCACTGGCGTTCGTGTCCACTTCCTCTGTGGCTGACACACCATAACAATACTGTTGTACTTTATATGGCTAATAGCCTAATACGAAACAAAATAACGCGAAACTGCGGTGTCGCAGTTTCGCGTTGCATGCGCAAGGCAACTCTGGCTTTCACTGCAGGTGTGAGTTCGTTGCAAATCTACCAGATCATCCAATGGGTGTTAATTCGATCACCGCATTGATAAGGAGTAGGTCTCACATTTTTGTTTTCTGCTTCAATAGCGCAGAATTAGCGGTACGGTGCAAACGTGCAGGGATGTAAAAATTACACACAAAACTATCAATTCCTTTTTTTTTTCAGTATTACTGTTTTTTTTTTTTAATTTAACTTTATGATGCTTACTGAAAATAGTTAAAAGCGTGTTTTCGTGTATATTTGAAGTAACCTGCATTTTACTTGCAAATCGTTGTTTCCCGGCAACAAGTGTGTTTCTCGATGACGCAAAGCACTTTCTGCTGCTCTGTGTTGTCACTCTTTCTTGCGCTCGGTGCAGATGACAGAAAAGAAAATACCAGGCAGCCTTACGCCGAAATACAAGACACAAGAACAGGCTTTTGACGCAGTTCCCCCGCGGGTCGTGAGAGGGGGAGCAAGCGCCCACCCCCCGCGCGCACCCACATGAAACACGCCTTGCAAAACGAGGGGAGGGGCGGTGGGCAACAATAGGACTGGGCATGAATAGGACCGGTTGTTGACGGAGCTATTCCTTCAATTGAACCAGGGTCCTTCAATGACTCTGATTGAACTGAGGGGAAAGTCGCCTTGCCTGGGAAATGTTTAGCGCGGACTCGCAGCGGCCAAAAACCACAACTGGTGCCCGATTGAGGCTGTAATTTATCCTCCTCAACATGTTGGCGGCTGGGCTCATAACACAAAATACGCGCGCATACACACTTACAACCGTTGTCTCAGCACATCTCCAGCGTCAAAATGCAGTCAAGCACTGAAATAATGTGGCTGTGATTTTTAAAAGCATTGGCGTAGCCAGGATTTTATACCGGGGGGGGGGGGAGGTGTTTGTTAGCCTCCCTTCCCGACCTCACCCGTAAAGCTTACCCACTAAACTGCCTTTCTGTCTCTTTGTCAAGATGTCTGCTAAGAACAGACAGTTGGTTTCATTCGCCTAGAGCGTCCTTTTTCTTTATTTCAAGCCTAATTCGAGATAGCTAGGTGACTGTGTATACTCTTTCAACCAATTTACCAATGTAACAAGCGGGGACCTTATTTCAGGTCATAACATAAGTTACGCCAGGGCTCGCGAGTTGAAGAGGCGGAAGGGGTTCGGACACAAGTCGCGCGGCACATTTACGCATTCGGAACAATTTCAAACAGCTGCCTCTCCCTGCACATTGACTAGAGCTCTGATCTTTCTAATGTCAGGGGCCCAAACAGACAACTGTCCTCCAGTCATCGACCAAGGCTTTATCGAACTATATCGAACCTAATTTCCATGGCGCAATGCATGCTTTAGGAGCTGTGACGGGAGGTAACGGAGGTTGCGTGAAGGCTGCTGAAAAGATTAAAACGAAAAGCTGACAGAGGAATGCGTCGATCGCGGAAAAGATAAAAAGGTGGCCTCTTAGCTGTGCTTATCCTTGGTGCAAAAAAAAATATATACGTGACTGGCTGAACGAGCATCTCGCTTCCAGCGGTCTGTCATATGCTATTAGGAATTGCTGGCCCAAGCTGCCAGAGCTGCTCAAACGAGCTGGATGTTGGCCGCGGAAGACACGCCAGAGATTGCAGAATCGGTGGCGACACGCCGACGGCACGAGATGCAAAGTTCTATATATGTGAAATAAGGAAATAACCCGAAATATCCTCATCCTTTTAGTATGTCAAAATGGTGAAGAGGGAGCCAGAAGAACCGACTGGTACGCGCTGGAGCCTGGAAGCGTTATCTGGCGCGTGCGATTCACATTTACACGAAATACCCGTCCTAGATGACACCCCCGCCCCACCTCCCTCACGAGAAATTTCGGGGAGAGGACGTGTTTTGACCCCTGTACCCCTGAGGACTTTGGTAAAACCCAGTTGTCGTATTGTGCAATTAGTTTGAACATTTCCTTAATGCTTCAAGAATAACATTACTCTGCGGTTGTAACTTAAATGTTATGCTTATGTTCAGATTTATTATGTTACCTGAAAGTATTACCTCGAGCATTTTAATAACGTTAAATTTCTAAAGTTACTTCAACGTTATGCCTTGAACATTGTAATAATGTTGCAATAAAGGTGTTACCTATAACGTTGCTGTGTGGTTGCTTCTTAACATTATAATAATGTTTACACTTTTACTTCCCATTAATGTTCTGCCGTGAACATGCTCTGAACGTTATTATAATGTTTGAATTTTAACATTAGTACTTTATTGTTGAGTCCTGAGCATTGTAATAACATTACCATTTCTAACATTGGTCATAAGTTGTTTCCTGAACATGCCCTGAACGTTGTTATAATGTTTGTATATTTACATTACTTTAATGTTGAGTCATAAGCATTGTAATAACATTGGCATTTCTAACATTGGTTTTAAATTGTTTCCTAAACGTTAAATAAATGTTGGGAACAAAACGTTAACATACATGTTTGTTTTCAATGTAAAAATAACGTTTCTAACATAACATAAACATTGAATGTTTTTTTTAAACGTTACATAAACATTGCCACGTAACATTTAACGTTACTTAAACTTTCGCAACTTCCAGATAACGTTATTCTAATGTTCTGTGCTACTTGGGCCGAGGGATAAATAACAAAGAAAGCTCATTTCTCTTCTTCAGTTTCAAAGAATGAAGAATTTTAACAATGAAGTTTCGAATTGTTTATTAACGCACACATATCATAAAAAGAAACCACTGCATTACATAACAGACAATTTAATTAAACAGAACGATCAAAGGCACAGGTTGTGAAACAGTTAACTGTCTCGCTCCTATCAGACAACCATACAAATGAATAATGTTGTGAGGCAAGATTGCAACAAATTGGTATATTTCCCTTGTGAAAACCTATTCTTACAGTTACTAATCCAGAAATAAAAGCCCTGCGTTTACGGGAGGGCGCATCCCAAAGAGGTATGTCTGCGAATGCTTTTTCCCTCTCCAATTATTTTCACAATGCAGCTGAAGCATGTCGAGTCGAGACTAATGGTTCTCGGACACCGCCGACACGTTTTCACATGCCGAAACACATTTAAATGAACACTCATTCGGAACAACATGTCGTTGCGGGGACTGCAATGGCCGTTTGCAGAGCACGATTGTTATCGAGATGTAGTATCCCCTCAGCTAATGCCAGGAAAATCACCAGGTATTTATTGAAGTTCGTGTTCTTTCACGATCGACGTCAAAGTTCAGCTTCACAGTCGAAGTTGCCGAAATGGCAGTACTGCTCGTTCCCTCACTGCACTTAGGTGATGCAGTGAAGGTCAAGTAAGTGCAAGGGTGTCTCCAAATTTTTTTTTCTCTTACTAATAACAAAGTCCAAGCAAGGAACAAAGATGCTCCAAGTATTCTTCCGGAGTTTCACAGTGCTTGGCTGGTTTGTATTTGGCGTGAAATAATTCGCAGCACACCGAGTTCTGTACCAAGCTGTCCAGCTATTTCCTCAGTCCCTGAATGTAGGCTCATAATTTTTATCCTGTGCTTGCTAATTGTTTCCTTCAGAAGGTGGCATGTGCTGCTTCACTTCTAACTGTCCACATAAAATTTCTATTTTTTAACCAAGTCCAGCTCAGACTGAAATGGTGTATTCTGCATTTTTCTACTGATGCATTCCTCATATGTATAACATCTAGCTCTAGCTCGACAAACATCGCCAAACTCATTTAAAATTGTTTTCTCTCTCTCTCTCCCAGTGTGGACCTGATGGGCACCCACCCATTACACCAGATTAAAACTGAAAATGCGGCTTTTAATGAAGCTAACCAAAATATGCTTCACAAACTCACTCAGTAATTTATCCGGTAAGCATGTATATTGCAGGCTAAAGGTTCAACTTCATGGGCCATGTTAAAGCCAGAGTTATGCAGAACAAGGACAAATGTCCTCAAAGTCCTCAAAGAATAATGAGAAAGAAAACAAGAAATCGGTAATGAATCAGCTTTGATTTGCGTTTTGTCCAAAAATGTGGGTTTGCCCAAAAGTTTTGAGCGTGAAAGACTGGGGCAGGACTATTGGGTCCAATGTAGCTAACCTGCGAGGCATGTTTTGAGGGCAAAGCAATGTGGAGGTGGCCCTGCTATGGTGGAGGCTGCTCAGGTACGGCAATGGTGGCAGAAATATCGTCGGATTTGGGATTGTCGACTGGCTCGGAATGTTTTCTCTTTATTATGCAAGGCCTTCCATAAAAATTAACTGTGGGTTTTCCTCTAAGGAAGCTTCCTAAGTCATTTTCAGGTTTGCAAAAGATCAAAATGAACGAGCTTTGCGCTTGTCTAAAGCAGCTCTGACAAGCTTCGCGCTTGTCTTCGTGATGCTCACGAACGCGAGCTCACTATGGCGTCCAGAGGATGTGAGGCGCCCTAGCCCAAATTTTTCCCAGTTCTGTCTACCCTACGAGGTACATGTTGTGGCCATGACTGGCATGTGTGAGAAGGAGTGAGTTTTCTACACCACGCCAGCTGAATGGCTGAATGCTGATGAAGCAGCTTGCTCCTGTCGCTGCCACCTAGTAGCAGAGCAGAGCACAGCAGAGCAAAGCAGAGAGAAAGAGAGGGTGGCATGAATTTTTCGCCTTTTCAACATGAACCGCAAGTACGACTTAACGCCCCTTTAACGCACCCTTACCCCATCTATTAGATAAAGGAGGTCCCCCTGACAGTCGCTGACTTTGGGACCTCCTCCTGTAATGTTTTCATCGTGTATTTTTTCCTTATGATGGAATAAATTCAATTCAATTCAATTTTTTTTTTGAATCGGCCTGGTACGGGCGGCGACACGTAAAATACCCGTCACATGCCTGACGTGAGAACTGACAATGAGACAGATTTCGAAACACTGGTGTCCACAGAGTTAGCAATTTGTACATAAAATTTTGTGCTCCTAACAACCAAGCATTCGTCAGAACTTTAAGTACAGTGCTGTAGCACTCCTTAGTCAGTGACTGCGGCTCTAAACCAACAATGCAATAGGTCGGAGACTTGCAATACCACACTTTTATCAAGCATAGCAACCTTTCGGCAGCATTTTTTTTAAGCTTATGAGCCAACTGGATAAACAAACACGTGGGAGGCTTTATAATAAGCTCGAAATGCTTGAGGATGTTGCCAAGGTCAAACTTCAAACCAAAGCACAATACCTTTCAGACCCTCATACAGCCATCACGTACAGACTGCAAGGGGCTCTCACACTGCTCCCAGGCATGTTCCACTCTTTCGTATGGCAGCTACAACATTGGCTTCAGACTGTAGTTTTAGTATAGCGTCTGGTTACGTCACGCGAGGCACCTCAGGGGAAAGTGTCCTGCCTGTGCTCTCTATTAGTCAGAGCATCAATGGTTTACAACCGAATCGCTAAGAAAGCCAGTTTTTTTCGTTACAGGGAAAGCTCGCTAATTCAAACTACAATGATTCGAATTTATGCATTATTCAAACTGCACGATTTAATCCAGCCAAGCTTCAAAGAAGTCTGCATATAAAAAAGCTGGTAATTCGAACGCGAGTGGCCTCCGCCACGAATACTACGCACACCGTGCCGGCACCTTGGCGCCTAACTCATGGCCAGGGAAATTCCCCCACTGCCTGCACACGCGGCCGTGTCACCTCCAGAAAGAATCGGGTGAACTTAAACTACAACCCCCATGGCATGCGTTTTGGAAGACATATTCTTTACGGACTTCATTTATTTCATGGCCAGGAAAAAAAAACACACAGAGAAATGGAAAAAAAAAAAAAAAAACCCATGCCTACTACTGTATAATGGGTAAATCTCACACCGCCACGGCACATAGATTGATATAAAATATGTTACGTCGATGTGGACACGAGTTCAGGGTGCAGGGTGTGCTGACAGATGGCATAATTTCCGAGTTCAGGAGCGTCGATTCTGTTGCTGCCAGCGACTACGTGGAGAAAGAGGGCAAAGCGCCAATGCGGCAGTCCGCGAAGCCATGACCAGATTGAATGTTGCCCGTCTCTTCTCCAGTTTCGGAGTAAGTACACGCGAAAAGAAGGCCTCCCGCTACATTCGCTCGTTAAAGCAAGAAGTGCTGGCTTTCTTCTTCAAGGATAAAAGGCAGGCTTCAGGCATGGATCTTATCATACAGCTTTTGTTCTTCACTTTCGTTAATTCGAACTTTCATCAATTCGAACTGAGGTGGTGTCCCCTTGGAGTTCAAATTAATGAGCTTTCACTGTATTAATTTGCACTGTGCAACCTGTGTTCCTGGGAGCATTGACGACGGTGCATAGCAAAGCAATTTCAGTCTGTGCAAAGCTGAGCACAGCTTCGACATGGCAGGTTACAGCATTGCTAGCCAGGCGATGAACATGCATTATAGCCTCCACCACATAGGCAAGGCTACAACGAGAACAGGCAAAAATTTAGAGATCATTGGTTCCCTTGAAGTTAACAAGCTGGCACATACTACGCTGTTTGGTAACTCAGCCATGTTCAGAAGCTCAGAGCATGACAGCAGTCACACCTTGCAGTGCAACTAGAGCACTGTGGCACAATAAGCAAGTATGGTGCCACTCAGCCATTTAGGCCCAGAACGGTGCTGTTCCCCACTATGCACACGCACATTATAAAATTAAGTGGAGCTCGAGCAAAAAGGAGGCCCTCGGTGACATGCACAGGATTTTCAAGAATGTTTTCATAAACAAAAACGAAGGTAGTTTATTCGATTTTATCCTGACTTGTAATTTTGCACCACTAGAAGTTTGTCTCCGTGTTCTTAGACCAAGTGGAAGTTCTCACAGGATGCCCATAACACTAAATTTCATGTTTGTGCAACTACACAGGCACACTGAAGTGGGTTAGTTTTGAGCCTTATCTGTGGTTGCATAGAGCAGTTCCTGTAACTCATGAGCTTGTGTAACTCGTGTTATCCATTGGACCATTTAAATTTGACCGATGCCTAGAGCCTTAATGAGTGTGTAATGGGTGGGAGATGAGAAAACACAATGGACCGTTCATGGGCACAGCAGGATTCACAGTAACGATATCCCTGACTCTTAATGATGCCTCACCCTCCAAAATTTTTATTTCCACCTGTGTTCATGGTTTATACAAACCTTCTGCTTGTTCACACGCAAGTTGTACGTGTTTAACATGCCACCAATCTGTTAAATGTTGCCCTGTGTACTTGCTAGTGTGATGTCACAGCGGACAACAGCAAATGAGGGAGAATGGTGCCACAGAAACGACACTTTTGACTGCATTCTCAATAACAATCCGAGAAAGCAAGCTAGGGGAAAACCAAAAAAAGCATCTAGACTTTAATTAGACAATGTTTACAGTTCACTTTGGTGTCCTTGTAATACATATACGTACTAGTCATATCAACAGCAGTAATAATGGCTGGCCAAAGCGCTGTCCTAGAGTGCCATAGAATTAAAACACAGTCGCCGACCAATTTTTTGGACGCCTTATTTTCCGGATCTCCCTGAATATTTTGACTTTGCCATGGCACCATCACACCCTCCGAACGGTCAATGTATAATACTGACCAAAGTTTTGGATGTTTGAAACCCTTCTTGTTCGATTTTCCGGATTTTTCTTTCTGTCACGAGTCAAAAGCTACCGAAAACATTAACGAGATCGCTGCCATTTTGTTTTTCAGCAGCCTTGAAGCTGCAGGTGTTGCATGCATATTGCCACCTGATCTCACATAGAACCTCGACAGAAGGCACCGCTTGCTGCTTTGTCCAGCGAGCCGCACGGAGGAAGGCAGGCAGTCGCCATTGGTGGCCATTTAGTGGCATATGGTTGGAGAACGTCACCCTCGCCGACGTGCAAGCTGACCTATTGCTAAGGCAATGTAGCACCCCACAGAAACAGATTTACCAGCTTTTCGAGCCGCTCGGTGAATGAAGTGGCTTTTTTTTGTGTGAATTCATTTTTTTGGACTGCCTGATTTTTCGGATGCTATCTCGGCCATTGAGAGTCCGGAAAATCAGCCGGCGACTGTAGCTGTAGAGCAAAGTTCTTTCCAGGGCAAGATTAGTGAGAGGTCTCCCACATTGTGATGTCCTTATTTTTCCTTTTTTTGTTTTGGCGTTCTCCCTTTCTCTGCGCTGCTTTCTATAGAATTTTGTTTCTAGCATTTTCTTGCATCTCATTTTAAATATGTTTGTTTTCCATCTCGCTGGTTTCCCTGCTATGTCCTATACACACCCCATATCACTTTAACCATGCCCATCTGCCCCCAGTTCACATTAAAGGGACCCTGCAACACTTTTAATAAGCGTTTTCACTTTCCTTTGCGTCTGGAACCACTGCGAAAGCTATAGTTATCGCCAGCACGGAGCGGCACTGCGTGATTTGCTTGTTGCACCAAATACGCCTTCCATTCCTGCTTTGTTTCTGTGGATTTTTTTAAAAGTTGCTATCAAATAGCGTTCATTGCTACAACTGACGGAAAATCGGCCAACAGCCGCTATATGGACTTAGTGATGTAATCCAAGCCGTCAAAGAATGTCAAGACCAGGAAAGAGAGAAAAATATTTTGAGGTAGTTTACAAACTATCTGATGGGCATAGAGCAGTAATTTTTGGCTGAGGTACTTTGCGACCCCCTAATCTAAGTACTGGGTGTGTTGGGTGACTACGTTCTGCAAGCATTTAAGATTTCAAAAAAAAGTTGAAAAAGGTGTTTCAGGGTCCCTTTAAAAAGCCCTCTTTCTCATTCTCTCCCATGGCCACTAGTGTTATAATACCTGTTGTTTGTCACTCTGCTGTTGTGCTGCTTGTTCACCATGGCACAGGCAATGCGATATCCCCTTAAAGAGACACTTAAGGCTGAGTAAATTTTGTATTTTAACTCAAAATGATGTTTTTCGCAAGTCTCTGCACTTTTATAGCCAGCGATGTATCCTACCTCTTGAGAAACCTTAAGAAATGTGCTGCCACATTGGTGGAAGTGTGGAAATACCTGTGCAAAATTGGCCAGCAGTAGCTAGCCGATCGTGCTGCTATTCTGACTTGATTGATTGATTGTGGGGTTTAACGCGCCGACGCAACGCAGGCGATGAGGCGCGCCGTAGTGGAGGGCTCCGGATTAATTTTGACCACCTGGGGATCTTTATCGTGCGCCGAAATCTCGTACACACGGGCGTTTTTGCTTTTCGCCTCCATCAGAAAAGCGGCCGCCGCGGCCGGGAATCGAACCCGCGACCTCGTGCTCAGCAGCGCAACGCCTTAGCCACTGAGCCACCGCGGCGGGTTGCTATTCTGACTTTTTCCACTGGCTGTTCTGCATACATATATACATGCGCCAGTAGTGAAGGCTGAAGAACTTTTCATTTAAGCTGAAAGATCACGTTTTGTAGCTCTCCCAGCTTCTTGTTTGATGGCCACCGATGCCTTCTTTTCTAAGGAACACAGCATAGAACACTTGTAACACAGCCACTTACACTGCAGGACCGGATGTAATACAGTCTCCTCAGACTGCCATTTTTTCTCCAATGGCACTCTAGGCATACGTGTCTTGCTTACAGCACGGTTGCTGAAGACGAGATACCAGTTACAGTGTGGCTGCCAATTGAGATGGCGAACGCCTCCCTCAAAGGGGTGCGCCAAGGAGCGCTAGTGGAAGAATGAGAGACGAGGCCAGTGTGCGGAAAAGGAAGGCCCGTGGAGGGAACAAGCACAAATGAGGACGGTAACAGCCCATTTGCGTGGAGCACTTGCACTGGGCGCAACTTTTCTTCCTGTCAAGTTAGGGTGGCTCACATGCGATAGCAGCACTCCCACTGCGGCGTGTGTAGTGCCTGTCAGGACGGCAGGCTCAACTCTCTCTGTGTCTGGTTGTTGCCTCTGCTGAAGAACGGTGTGCTGGGCTCTTGGTGTTGAGCCCCATCTCATGCTGCTGATGCCTTTGTCTGCTCCTCCAGGCACCAGTAAACGTCAAGCCTATTCCTTCAAAAGAAAGGTGTCAAAAAAGTGGACACTGGCACAAGTTCGTGCCCGATGAGGAGGCGGACATGTTGCTGGATGTTTCGCGCGAGAAAGCTCCTGACTACTGGAATAAACAGGACGTGTTTTGTGCAGCAAATAACCTCAGTGAAGGCGTGCTCAACCACCGAAGAGCCCTAGTAGACGAGGTGATAAACAAGGCCATTGGGAAGCAATGCCAGGGAGCAAAGTGACCGCATTTTTTCACTCAAAGTGAGAATTAAATACCCCCCTTGAATCTGATGCATCTTTCTCTTGTCTGCTCTACATGATCGTCTGGAAAAGCTGGTCCTTGGGCATGCACAAACAAGCAATCTTTGAAGCTAATAAATAAAATGATAGCATTCTGGCCAGGTTTCTTAATCATCCCTTGCGTGTGGCCATTGAATCTACATGTTTTGCATATGTGCCGTTGAAAATCGTTCCTTTGTTTATAGTGCGGCACTGCTTATAGTACAGGTTCTTGCAGCTCTCACAACGTATGCTATAAGTGGTCTATACTGTAAAGAATTAAAATCCGGCATTTATCTCCACCGTTTTCCTTCCTCTTTTTTTTGATGACGTTTCATAGCATGTCACGAGCCCACAAATAGCCCAGAGCAAGCCCCGGACTTCACTCAATCATCGCCATCTTCCCAAAATCCTGTATTCATTGTCTTTTGCTATCATCGCAGCCAACCATAAAGGGTCTTCTTAACGCCAGCTTAGTGTGGTGGCGTACAGATGAATTCGGACACTGGGCCAGGTGCTTTACGGGCGAGCTTTTGGTGACACTACCAAAGCTTCACAGGAATGCAGAGCATGTGCTGCCATCTGGGAGCAGGAGTTCAGTGTTCAAACAGCATGTTCAGTTGATCTAAAAAAGTCGATGGTCATCTCGTTTCAAGTCCATTGCGCTAATAATATCTGCCTTTACCCCAGGCTGTTGCTTATACTGTTGAACCCTGCTACAACGAATGCCACTTCAACGAAGTTTCCGAATCAAGAAAATTTCCAATTCACTGAAATATTTTCAATGCCCCGTGAGCTAGCCATAGAAGTCAATGCAACAAAATCCTCTTCACAACAAGCCGTTTGTCAGGGTAGTTTTTGCGTCCACGAAATTTTTTCTCAGTGGAGCTGGGCTTGAAAATTTATTTTACGACGAAATCAGCATCATGCCATCTATCTGTTTATACACCCACACTGCTTATTTTTACTGAAAACGTGCGCACATGAGAGAAAGCTTAGGCGTACTGTGTACGTGCAATTTGCAACATATTTTCCCTGGTTCAAAAAGAAAGATAGAGGGAAAATGATCACTGGCCAAAGCGGTTCAGGATAAGTACGTTGCACAAGAAACCAACGTGCATGTCCAGCTGAAGCAGGGTGTCAGTGGCTACGAAGATTTTGTTCAATGCGACAGCCAAAAACTAGAAACATACATCAGCAGCCAGCACAGACAATTACTTTGCAGGCACGTAAATTCCAACAGCACAACCCGCGGAACATAAACCACCGCCAGCTGCAGCCCCGAGATGCCGTGAGCATTTATACAAGGGTTTGTGTTTCAGAACTTGGCCGAAATTTCACGAGCTTTTGTATAAACACTCACAGTGCCTTGGGGCTGCAGTTGGCGGTGCTTTACGTTCTACGGGTTGTGCTGTTGAAATTTACGTGCCTCAAAAGTAATTGTCTGCGCTGGCTGCTGATGTATGTTTCCAGTTTTTGGCCTTCAGCCTGAATGAAATTGATCGTGCATGCTGTGTGCATGTCAGTCCTTGTGCCGGGAGACAGTCGTGCCCACTCGTCACTATAAAACATTTGCAGCACACTTTCATAGCTGAACGAGGTGATAGATCTGATATGTTCACCAAGCTGCGGCAGGACACGTTGGGCTGCGCTGTCTTCCGTAAAGAAATTTTCCTTTGTGATGACTCGCATTTTAATAACATCAGCTGGCACCATACAGATTCGACTTTGATCGAGGCAGCACGTTACATTTTGCACACATGGTTGTTTCCAAATTAACTGGTGAAATGTACTGAATGCCAGGACATATTTGCGACAGGCTGACAAAAATGGTATGCGCACAGACGATGTGTACGTTCCTGTCGTTTAAGTGCATCTACAGGCGTCATAGTGTACCAGCACAAGCGTCAATTATATGGTTAATGCTCGTGGGTTCGAACTGCGAAAGAATATTTGCTCAGAAGAATATTTTGTAACTCCATGGTATTGGAACATACCTGGCACCGTGGCATGCTATATTATCCAAACTATCTTTGTGATGTAGGGTAAGAAAATATTCCTTGCCTTCGGAGAAGCAACCACTGCAAGCTTGGCAACTCATTAGCGTCGAATCTTTGAAGAATCATGAAGGCTGAATTTTCAAATGGTACAGTTTTATTTTGGGAATGGAATATACTTTTCCAACAAACAGAAAATAGCTGTTGGGAAGCAACAAAACCGTTATAAGACAACTCGTTGAGAAATAGTACAACTTCAGTAAAAAGAATACAAATCAAGGGAACTGTACATACATATGCCAATAGATCTACATGTACAAAATATGTAGCAAAAGCTGCTCGCATTAAAATGAGCAGTAGTTAAAGCAACAAGCAATGCTAATAAGCTTTATTCAAAATATTGTTACATGACAAATTCCACAAACGTTGGGGTTTATTTACGATGCACTTGGAAGTGCAGAAAGCACTACACCTTTTAATTGCATAACTGCATATGTGCACATATGTCTATACGTATGTACAAATACTGCACATAAAATGTATTCTCTGCTCTGTATACAAAACATTTGGTAAAAATAATATGAGGTAGTGAGATCCTGGCAATGCAATAAAAAGTGAAGGCACTACACAGATGTACAAACATAACAACATATGTACAAATACCGCACACAAAATGTATGCTTGGCTCTGCATACAAAACAAATTTGGGAAACGTAATCTGGGGTAGTAAGATCCTGGCATTCATTTATTGCTATGATTGCAGTATGCAGGCCAGCACAGCTACTGGCCTTTAACACGTTCACTGCGGCATGCTGCTTTTTAAAGGTCTCGTTTTACGTGCGGCAAATACCCCCGGTGTGGTGTGACCCACCGGTGGGTTGCTACCTTTCTTTCTGGTGTTTGGCGCTTTTATTTGAAAGATACAAATTCTATCTTGAGACTTTTTCGCGTAAGCCTATGCTAAATTCCAAAGTGCCTGGCACCACAAAATACAAAAATTCAGTTTCTGTGATGGTAATATTTATTGTTTCGAAAAAAGGCGACCTTTGGTGGGAACATTAACTACGCTTTGGAGTTTAACCCGTACTATATGCATATACCAATTGCAGCTAGCTTGCTTCTTAGCTCACTTATTGTGAGCATTAAAGCACGACAAACACATGAATGGCTGGCCAGGGCATTGTCCACAAAAAGTGGTCACTTTTTTTCGCTTTCACCCTAGCGTCGCTAGGGCTGCAACTGGTACCGATGGCTGCATGGCAGCCAGTGCAGTACCGACGAGTGCCGTGTGCGAAACCTTCAATTTTTTCGAGCGTGTGGACATGCTTTCTTCCACGAGTGTCTTTGACTTCCTATTGATGAGGGTTGAACAATGCACGTGCCAATTCTTCCCGAAATTTTATCATAATCCAAAGCAATAAATATACATGTGTATATACATTGGATGCATTTTCAAACCTCAGATGGCAGCACACCATGGAGCATTCTCGAGTGTGGGTCACCGGTGAGTCACACCGCATGCAACATGACAGTGGTCTCACTGAGTGCCTCATGGGTCACTAGTGGGACACGGCATTTAACACCAGAAAAGTATCCTTCTGGCTATTTATAACCTCATGCAACAAGAATGGTATCTGCGTTCACATGCTATGAAGTTATCGCATGCGCAAGCGGATGTAGGCTCGTAACTTTGCTGCTGCTTGGGACGGGCACAGGCAGTGACCCACAACGCAGTGAACGTGTTCAACTGCGTCAGCTTAGTGTGCTTTTGCCGCCCCTTTTCCTGGTGGAGACGCTGTGTAATTGTCTTTGCGACATGAAGCATCTGTATATCTAGGTATTTGTCGACAATTGCCCTCACTGGATGTTGTGAGTGGCTCTCGAGTGGGGTGTCATGTGTTCATTGAGACTCCTGAAGAGGTCTTTGCAAATGAAGGTTGCCACCATGGCAGCTGAGATCTTGGCTGCAAGCATGTGAGACGCCAATGTAGAATAAGCAAAAAGCTCTACAGAGTTCCTTTTCTGTGTTCCGGCAAATTGTGAGGAGATCTTTTGAGGGGAGAATCAATCCGCCATGCGATTGCCTTCGGATGAGGGAGTAGGCCCTATTGCCATAGTGCTCTTTGCAGCAGTGCGGTAATGGCATTTTAGTGCGGCCTGCAAGTGTCGCACCACAAATCCAGCAGTGTACGCTACAGCAACATCTGCTGCATTCAAAATTTTGCCTGGGTCAGGGCAGTATGCATGCTCCTTGTCA
The DNA here is from genome assembly GCF_048455015.1 of Haemaphysalis longicornis. Taxonomy (NCBI): domain Eukaryota; kingdom Metazoa; phylum Arthropoda; class Arachnida; order Ixodida; family Ixodidae; genus Haemaphysalis; species Haemaphysalis longicornis. The sequence continues at coordinate 430,796,596 of NW_027526203.1, forward strand.
AAAGTGAGCCTGCTATCATCTCGCATCTCAATGTCTGCAAGACCACATTGAGTAGTTGTGATGTGATGTTAATTACATCTGAGGAAGACTGTCTGCCAGGAGAACTTGCATGGAGAATTCGGATGTGATCTAGTGAAAGGCATCTGCCTCTTGCATCGTCCTTTACCTCGTTCTGAACTAAGGCACTTGAGTGCTGCTGCAAACTGCCTTGCAGTTGGGTTGTCATTACACCGCCCAAACGAACGAATAGCCGAAAAGAATAACTCAAGGCGGTCCTCACTTGATTTGGATATATAGTGAGGCACACCAGCAGCTGGTTTTCCCAAATAAAATGGTCATAAAGACACATGACATTTTGCATGCATACCAAAAAATCAATAAAGCTGGTCTTCGTTTTTTTTTTTTTTTTTTTTCCAGTCAGCAAGTATTAGTTGCACACAGGCTCCTGAAGTGAGCAAAAGTATTGCTTTGCCTTCTGCAAGTATAGCTGCCACATTTTCAGCACACAAAGGCTTTTCCCTCTTTGTTGTTCTAGGCTTCAAGAATTTAAAATGTCAAATACATTATTGACATGCCTCACAAATTCTTCCGTGCTTGTGGAGCTCAACAGCTTTTTCACCCCAAAAGCTCTACATTCAGCCACAGCATCTGCCACTGATGTGCTGAATAGTTGTGCTGCCAAAGACACCTTCATTGCTGAGATTTCCTCTCAATGTGCTGTTGCCTTGCTTTGTTTGCGAAGCGCAAGCCTTCCCTGTACTGTACCTCATGAAATTCTTCAATGTGTACCTCATGAAATTCTTCATGAAATTCTTCAATGCATTTTCATCCCACCCTTCGCATTTACCCGGACTTTTTTCTCCCATAAAGTACTGTATTTACCCAATTCTAGAGCGCACCTTCTTTCGGCAAAAATAGGCCTTAAAATCGCATGCGCATTGGATTCGGGTACAAACCGAAAGCCTTTATTATTTCTTTCGGCCACATAAACCAGGTGCGCGTTGGAATCGGGGACGCATTGGAATTGGGTAATTACGGTATTCCTCGGGAGTTTACCAATAAGACAAACATTAATTAAGCAGGCCAAACACAGGGCTTTCTGAGACAGGGTGTAGAAAAGGTGTGTCCGTGTCAAGCAGCTCCAGCTTGCAGCCATTACGCAGCTCGGTGAAGTTTGGTGCTGCTCCATATTAGGTCAGGCTGACAGCATATGATCCTTTTCCATGCGCCAGGGAGGCAGCCTACTGCACAAGGCCACATCGCTGTTCTCGATCAAGCCCATTGGCCAGGAGATATCCCACTGGCAACTTCCACCTACCACTGATTGCGACTAGCAGTGCCACACGAGTCTGTTTCAATAGGGAAGCTGTCATCATTCACGTCTGTTCCCATGTCAACGTGGCCGTGCAACCTTGTACCATCACATTCCATATGTCGCCTGACTGCCACTTCGTCGACAACTGGGGCTGCAAAGTGTTGCGTAGCGTACCTTCATCTCTAGTGCAGCCAGCGCTCGTTCAGAAACCAAAGGGCACCCACCAATGCTGTAATACCACTTTGCGAGTGTTCAGGGATGGGGCAGGCATGTATCCAAGACGGACTGCACGCAACTATGGGCCCTAGGAGAATAAAAATGCAGCCAAGGCAAATGCCCTTAAATCTGGTGAATGGTTGTGCCTTGCCTGATTTATTATCCAACTAATGCATCAAGAGGTCTCCGCTACAGCCTCCAAGACTTTTCAACGTTTGAACATTTTAATCAACCAGAATTCGGTTTTTGGAGAGTTCGTTATCAATGCCTGTATGGCTGGCCACCTTGCGTTTCAGCCGCCGCTGGGACTGTTGCAGGTACTTTTTTGTTTTACTGGGCACACGAACGCTTGCAACCCGTGGGTCAGGAACGCCTTTTCCGGTGTGTCCACTGGCTGTGCCTGCCAGAAATATCGTACTTGAAGACTAGTTCATCACTACTTCTGCAATAAATGTGCAGACTTGTTCGGCACTGTTTCTTATGCCTGATTGCACAGAATCTCAAAAAAAGAAGAAAAAAATGCAAAAAATAGTTTTGAGCACATGGTTAGGTAATTGACTTTCGTTCATTCAGAGACAATTTCATTGACATTCGATCATAATGAGAAAGGCCCTAGCAGGATATCTTTCCCTTGTGTTAGGTGGCACCTTTCCTCATCATTTCTTTAATATAAAGAGGCACTTACTGGTGGCTCTCTTGTTGCAGCCCGCTTTGATCAAGGCCCCTAAAATGGGGGGCCTTAGCTTTGACAGTGGTGTGGCTGCACTGCCCACGGTGTAAGAGCACGACGCTACCGGAACATCCAAGCCTCCCTCTTCTTGCTCGAGATAGGACACCTGCATGATACATACATGCACGAGGAAGCATTTTTTAGTAATGAAATAACTTTTTGTACAATTTCAGTGAAGATAAGGAAACGAAAGATAAGCAGTTGACAGAAAGCAAGAAACACAAAAAAACACCCACTACAGTCCAAACTATCACCACAATCTGCTGACCACGTTGCAGCAGCATAGCTGTGGCTGTACCTTCGAGCAATCCAGCTTAAAGGAGCCATGAAGACGATGTGAAGACTTTTAATGTAAAATTTGCTCAAATAAGCTACATAATTAGGAAAAAAGGAAATGGTCATGCGACCCACTAGCTCATTTCCTGCAACAGAACCTAGGATGTTATACCAGCCTGCTCTGCGATTGGCGGAGGCCGGAAAAAGCAAACGCAAATTAGGCACAACCTATAAGGTTGCCGAACGAGCTGTTTGCGCTAAAATTTAGGGCACATTCTTTGGGACAAACAGTGGAAGTTACGAAAGCACACGTAAACATAGAAGTACTGATCCGTACTGCTGTTGGTACTGCGCGCACTATGCTTCGTTTTGATGCACAGCACTGCAGGGCTTTGGGACGACAGACGACACTGGCCGATTGACGCAAGCGACGATGTCTTACGTGACCGCATTTGTTGAGTGAGCACCATGTTTCACGAAACGATTATTGTCTCCATGAACAAAACACACCAGGTTTAAATACGTTCACAAACAAACCAAAGGCAGAAAATGGTTTGCTGCAGTGTGGTGGTGCCATCTAGGTTGACTAACAGTAAGCAAGTCCCCGCTCCCACGGCCGGACACGACTCGGGAGGAGGAGAGTCGAGTCCGGCCGTGCCGCTCCACACCAAGTTTAGCTGAAAGACCTGACCTGCTGCAGTGGCTCAGTGGCTAAGGTGTTGCGCTGCTGAGCACGAGGTTGCGGGTTCGATTCCCGGCCGCGGCGGCCGCTTTTCTGATGGAGGCGAAAAGCAAAAACGCCTGTGTGTTCGAGATTTCGGCGCACGTTAAAGATCCCCAGGTGGACAAACTTAATCCAGAGCCCTCCACTACGGCGCGACTCATCGCCTGCGTTGCGTCAGCACGTTAAACCCTCCCCCTCCCCCCTCCAAAAAAGAAAGATTTGCTCTTTTTATGTCATTGCAAACGTTGTTCAAACATGCGTTTTGGCATGAGAATCAAAATTTTAGCTTAAATTTATTAATTTACACAAGCGCTAGGGGCACTATAGAACATGAAATCTTTCTAATGAAATGAACTTGTATTTTGTCTTCATGGCTCCTTTGTCTTTGTCTTCATGGCTCATGTGATTGGATTGAATCATTTTGGAGCAGCTTTTGGAGCAGCCAAAAGTAGGTTTTGGAGCAGCAGAATCGGCTTTTGGAGCAGCCAGAACAAGCATTAAGTTTTGAGAAATATTGATACAAGGGAAGCAAAACAACCGAGAGGAGGCCCAAAAGCAGCGTCCTGGGCACACAGAAATGTCTAAACAAGTAAAATGCCTTCGGTGCAGACGAGTTTCTGCCGCACAGATGTCTTTTAGCAGTGACTATGAAATGCCTCAAGACAAGCACCGAAAGAGTTTGTGCGAGTATGCACATGCATTCACTGCCTGAGCCAACAGATCATGAAAGAACTTGAAGGTTTATTTTAAAAATGACTATTGTGAGGAGTGTGAATTTATCCATCAAACTAAAGACACCGCAGGGTTTGATTACTTGCGGCAGCCTAGTAGCTAGTACCCTAAAATGAGCGCAAAAGGACTTCTCTTCCCTCAACTGTGGGCCAAGAAGCGCAGGCTCTACAAAATGACATTGTCGAAAGGCAGCTACGACAGAATGTACTGAGTACATTTTATGTAAAAGCTTCTAGCGCCCAACCTCTAGCGCTTAACCTCCGGGTTCCCGAGACAAAATTGAATGCTACATGTCCCCTCCGACCTCTACACTCGCTTTCCAGTTTGCAGCGGACTAGGTTTGCAACAACGCCAACTCTCTGGCTTTCTTTGAGCCGTAAGACTGTCTTCATGAAGTGCTCACCCAGCTTGTGAAAGAGGGTCACCCATGATGATCAATGAGTAGGTGGACCAACGGCCAACTTATTTGAAACGAAGACAAAAAAATCAGTGAAAACGTCGACCACATTCTTCACAAAGAGTAGCTTTGCAAAGAAAGTTTTATCAGAAAATGCTTTCCTGAAGCACTCCTGTAGCGTTCCTCCTGAACGATATGTTGAGTCAAGCAAGATCACTTTCTCTGAAGCTCAAAACTGTTCAATGAACCGGCTTACAGGCAGACCCAAATTAAGCCATCGTGAACTTTTGTTTTTGTCCCTTTCCCCTTTCCCACTAGCTACCCTTGCAATGCCCCCTCCATCTCAATCCCTCGGAGCTAGTCACGTGAACTCCTGCCAAACTTTATTGCAAAGCAGATATGGAGGCGCGTGCCTCATGGCGAAGTTTTGAAGCGCTCGAGACAGCCAGCTGGCTCAGGCAGAGATGTTTAGGCCTATTACCCCGGCAGATATGGCATGGGCACTTTCACTAGAGGCGCGGATGGTACCGTTTTCGCCCACATTATCAGCTCCTTCACCGCACAAGCAGCTTCGTGTGAACCTTGAGCAGCATTTCAAAGAGCGGTTGGAAGCAGTCGCTTGAGATCCCCACACCACCTCGCGGCTGAAACCGCCGCCGTGTTGACGCCGCCGGCCATGCCACGCACAGCGTGCGGGTGTTCCACGGCAGCGTCAGCGCGCCTGTAGCGTGCGCGACGCGTTTTCGCTTGAAGAAAACACTCCAAGACTCCCTCTACTTCAACGCTCAAGGCGTAAAGAGCACGCCACATCGAGGAAACCCAGAGAAACGAAGCTTCGGCGCAAGATTGACGCAGATTGCTTGAAATCAGAGTCCTTGTAGCAGGATGTAGCAGGATTTACCCCTCGGCGCAGTTAGGCGCGACTGGCGCAGCTATCACATCACTGGGTGTGCACTATTTCAGATTCTTAAGCGCAACATTTGGGCAAACTTACGTTGGATGTAACTTGAATTTTTGATTTTGGGTTACTTCGTTAATTATTTGCTGCCCTGCAACGGTAAAAGTAAAATTATATCTGGCTCTAATTTATTGGCTTGCAGGCACGGGAGCCTTGGGACCACTTTCCCTCCAGAAGAAAGGTACAGGGTTCGTACAGGCTTCAAAAGCAAAAATTCAAGTGTTTTCAAGGATTTTCAAGGACCAGAAAACACATTTTCAAGGTCCTCATCTAATGCTTTATCTGGGATTATTTTTAACTTTTTCAACACAATGCAAAAGTTTTTAATTCCACAATACCTAAGCACATTAATGCACATTTAGATAGGCGCTAACTGGTTCGTGAATGCTCCCCCGGCTTTTTTTATGTCATGGTTGTTGTTTAGCGGTTTTCCTTTTTTCTTGCTGTTTTGGTCAGGCTGTTTGATTTCATAACTTCATTAATGCTGTCTGCGTCTCCTGCATTGTCAGCAAGGGCATCAGCTGAAATTAAATCAGCGACTGTTGCTGCAAGGCAGGTCAAACTATGTATATGTCCACCATTTGCACGTAAACACAAACACAGATGGAGCATATGAGGCACAGCAAACATGCAATGAGCAAGCATCCACAGGCTAGATGGAAGATGCAAGATAGAGAACACAAGCCGGCTTTCACTGGACTGTATGCTGACATGGATTGGATTGAGAAGTGCCTGCTCGCAATGTTTCCTTGTAATAATGAATATCCACCAAACTTGTTGCAATGTCACGCAATACTGAAACTTGATTGTTACAATGTTTCTTTACATTTTCAGCACCTACCACGACAAAAACTTTAAATTCTTGTGAAAAGTGGGGCCATTGATTCTCTCCAGGAAAATCAGGGGTTTTCAAGGACCATTAAAAAATTCCAGGACTTTCAAGGCCTCAAAATTGGCACTTTTAAATTCAAGGGTTTTCAAGGACCTGTGCGAACCCTGAAGGTAGCTGGCGGTGGCAGGTCTTTCTATGTGCTTCCAGGTTGGCAGGCAGAGGTCTTCTGTAGTTGGCAGCACTTTCTTCTGATGACTCACGGTCAGCTGTCTCCCGTATGCTTCACGGGACCACCTCTATCATGTTTTGTGGCACTAAAAACCATGATGATTGATGACACTCTCAGCACCGTCACGATCTGATCCACAACCACAGCGACAGCTGGACCAGCAGTTGCAATTTCTTGCTTCTGTGGCTGAAATATAACAGTTGCATGTATTAGCTCGATGAAAGGTACCACAATTACTCTATTCGAACACACACCTTTGTTCCCCGGGAAATTTTCCCCAAAACCACATTCCTACGTTGGAATCGAGTACTAGCTACACAGCGCTAGTGGTCGCTTATCATTATTGCCATAGCAGGGAAACCACAACCACAGCTTTGCCCAAGCAAAGCGTCAAAGATACAGCCCATGGCAATGCGCATATGGGGAGAAGAAATGCAACCGAGGTAAACCTTTTCCGGCAGAATCTTTCCCAGCAGAAGTTGTTATACGCTTCAGCAACACACGCACAAAACGAAAATGATGTGCGCTGGAGGCAATATATCCTTTTGGTGAGGTGTGCAGAGGCGTAAAGAGGTCAAGGTCACATACAGCCGGTGTGAGGGGCACTGCGGGACCTTGCGAGCTGCTTGTGCTCAGAACAATTTAAAAGAAACTCTGGCAGATAGAAACATTGCCTTTTCTTTCTTTATTTTTTTTTGGTGAAAGCTCACGCTGTAACACATTAGGTCACCATGTGCAATAAAAAAGCATCGTGAAACAGAAAAGCAATACGCACCAAACAAACCTCAGTGAAAGGCAGCGATGGTATGGCATCTTTCACAAGCTTGTGCAAACTTGAGACACCACAGAAGATTCCAGGGCTAAAATGCAGGGTGCAAACCATGCTCCATTTAGACGGAGACCAGCCCTTTGAACGACCTATCGCTTGTTTCCTTTGCTGTCTGAGGCTGCGGTCCTTTGGAACTCTGCGGAAGGAGCAAAGCCATGTAATTACCTGGGCGTGATGCACCTGACGAGGCAAGTTTCGTTATGACAGCGCAAAGCATTCGTGTGGTGTCGTTTACAAGTTAAAGGGCACTCGCCGATGGAATGACAGTGCTGAAACGAATGTGTCACTGTGGCTCCTGCATCTTATAGCACAACACTTCATGACGCAGCAAGGCCAAACACAACTCTGATAACGCAGGCGGAAACACAGAAAACTGGGAAATAACCAACTACACTTAGCTAAGCACATCTGATGGGTCTCCCATCATCTTCCCTCATTCGGTCTCCTTCAGACGCCTGACTATTGTTTCTAGCTTCCCATCCAAACACCAAACATTTGTTTTATTGGGCAAAAACCACACCTTCAAGGGCGTGCCCCAACAGAGAGTGAGGAGAAAGTACTCAGCGCCTGACCTGGGTAACACGCAAATAAATCCTCTTTTTTCATTCCCCAACAACCTTCATTTCTAAGTCCCACTGCGCTTGGCTTAAAGGAGCCATGAAGAGAAAATACAACTTCGTGTAATTTGAAAGAACTAGAATTCAGTATCTCACTCAGCTTCATTACAGCCCCAAAAGATGTTTTTTAATGAAAAAAAAAAGCAAGAAGTATTTACAAACTTTCAAATTTTGCGCCACAGGGACGTGTTATGAGCAAGAATGACGTCATACGGGCCAAAAATAAAACATAATTTTCAGTGCGTTAACTGCACGTTAGCCTTCAAGTGATGCGGTCAAATGGAACTAGAGGCCCCATTACAGACGTCCAGTCATGTGTCGTCACGACAGGTCAGTTAGGCAGCCGCCAATCGCACAAACAAGGTTCGGTGACGTCATAGAAAAGTTGCGAGAAATTGGCTAGGGGGTCGCGACTGCTTCACACGTTTTCTTTCATATCTCCGTTATTTGTTTGAAGATTGCGATGATATTGGTATCATCATTGTTATCGGGACTAAGCAGTCTTTCTAATAAACCAAACTTGTATTTTGTCTTCATGGCTCCTTTAACTACCGTGTTCCGATAAGACCGTCTACCAAAATTACTGTACCTAAGAGACCAGAGCCTAGGGAAACGAGCAAACATATAGCGGGCTTCACAACAACAGGCTGCAGAGACATTTGTTTCGAGCAGACGAAATTGAACAGCGCGCGGCAGCCAATAAATCCTACTGCGCGCTGTCGCATGGTATCGTCACGTGGTATGGTGATGCCTAGGTTGACGTCAATTTTACTTTTTATAACTAGGCTTCACACTTTGCAAGGGGCACCATCTCCTTACTTTTTTTCCTCCATCCTTGTGCCCACATCACCAACCATAAACAAACTGATGATGGAAGCCATTGTTTGGTGGCACTAACAATGTGGCTGGCCATCTTTCCATGAGGCAAAGGCCTAGTTTGCCAAGACGGAGCTACAGTCACTCCGTATCCAGTTGTACGTACACATTGTGAGCAGCTGTCATTGCAGTTTTCCTTCTACCATTCGTCAAAGTCACCAGCAAAAATAATGTTTTCATGTTTAGTGTTGAACCCGCACCATCCTATCTTTATTACAAGTGTGCGCTCTCGATAAAGGCACTTGCTTGCCTTCCAAGGTCAGATGCCCCAGTGCCCAGTCAGCGGATATGATAACGAGCCCACTCCTGCCACAAACAGAAGGGGGGCTTCCAACGACTTAGCAGCTATCTGCAAGTAAACAACTCGGTAGATGTGCCTTGTTCATACCTGCCAGGTTTGCCGGGATGGCATTAGAGAGATCTTACCGGGGGCGGGGGAAGGTGGGGGAGGGGGGGGGTAGTAGCAACAACAGAATGGGTAACTTTCCACACAGTTTTTATTTACTCACAAGATAGCAGGAAATGAACTGTTTCTTTGCCCAAACTACCAACAAGCTACGCCACTTAAATGTTCGACGTTGCTAACGCCGCCCTTTTCAGAAAGTCCTGGAAATAGTACTGCAAGCGCAATACAAAACAGCAGGAACTGAACTGTTTTGTTGCTTCGTCTAAACTAACAACAAGCTACACCACTGGAGACTTGCTAAATCTTCAGAACAGCCGTGCTTGTGCGTAAATGAAAGCGGCGGCAGCGCTGCGTTTCTATAAACAGTAAACTAACAATGGGAAGAACAGGTTCACCGTCTGCGCATGGCCGACTTTGCTTTTTAAGCACTTCACTGATAATGATGCGAACTGGTGTCTGGTTGGATCGTCAGGTATACCTCCAGCACATTGTGGCCATACTGGGAAAAGGATTAAGCCTAAGACAGGTGCGTTTTCGGGAGATTTTTGTTTCGGTCATACAATCGTACAAAACCATGAAAATTCGGGAGTCTCCCGGAAAATTCGGGAAACCTGGCAGGTATGCTTGTTGTACAGCAATATGTTTTGTGACTGCATTTCCTCCCTGTGTAACGTCTACATGCAAGTAAAATGATAACCACTGGGACGTTTGTATCAGAATCAACATGACGTATTTGTGCATTAAAGGGGCATTGAAGTAAATTTGTCAAGCTCCTGTTTTTGCTTGGGCTGCGTAGACTGGCTAAAATAAACACTTTTCATCGTTTAAATGCTCGATAAGGTGGTATTCATTTTATAAAGCCCGAAAGAAGAAAAACCACCATGCGCAGTCTGCGGCAGCCGCACCAACTAAATGACTGATGTCCATACAAGGTGCTACGTGATTGGACGGTGTCCAAGATTAGAATTCAAACTAGTTCGGGTTTCAATTCTGTGAAATAACATGCTCGGCATCCGACGTTACCGTTGGCTGGCATTCTCAATATCTCAGTAATCAGCTTACCGTGCTTGTGCCATGTTGTCGGCTCTAAAATGCTTCAGATAAGCCTACTCGCATGGCTTGGAATAGTAACGATCCCTAGCCGAGGCGTATGCAGTGGATAAACACCTTCTGCGTCACCGAAGACGCTCAAATGCAATGCGCTTTACCTCCACCTTTGGAGCTTGCCTGGCTCGTGCCTGTATCGTAAGAGCCGTATTTTCACCAGGCCAAGGGTAGGCTGATTCGGGACTGTGCCCGCAAGCAGTTGGTGCTAATGGAAACACTACGCCAACGAGAACTCGCCAGCATGTGAGTGTCAGTCTGCAAACATTTTGCGAACTCGTTCGTGGAGCAATGAACTTTACAGCGCAGGAATGGTGAATTCAGTATAGAAAACAATGCCCAAAAACAAACAAATCACTAAAACAAAAAATGGTACTGGGGATTCGAACTTGCGAATCGCGAAACAGTATTCCTATGCTCCAGACCAGTCGGCCATAAGCCAGCGCTGACAGGGGCGGAAATATGAAGTATATAATGTATAGCCAGTTTACATTTTTATTTAGCCTTAGCATTCCAAGCAGCTTAGAAGACTATTTCTTGAATAGCGCTCATGCAGTAAGCGCCCCCCAAATTTCCACAAATATCTCACCTCTAGCGACTGCATTCCTTAGAAAGCATTCGCAAATGTGTGGTCGTGCTGCTGACCGCTGTGCTAGTTCACCCAGGGCAAAAAGTACGTCCGCACCTTGGTATTACGCTGTACGATAAAAGTTTCGGTTGATTTTAATTCCTTAGTACTTCGCTGACTCTACTCCCGCCTTCAACTGGCCTTAGATTACCAGTCAGCCAAGTGTCGCATGTCCGCTTGTGTGGAGCAACTTGGATGCAGAGCTTGATACAGTCCCAAACTAACAAACTAAAGGCACAAATGTGTCGTGGCTTAGTTTCAACTGAGCGAACAAATTGTGACGACCCGCCGGCGGCCAGCCGACAAAACACTGGGCCAACTGATTCTGTCAGAGGGTCAGCGAGCCGTGCAGTAGCACAGTGGCACAAAAGAAGCCATCTTGTTTTGACGTCATACGAAATGTCATAGGAAATCGGCAAGGAGGATGCAGAGAGGAGAACAGCATTTTCGAAATGAGTTTTCTACTGAATAAAGTCGCGCTTCTCCTTGTGCGGTATGTTGGGGCAGATTTTGCCACAACGAATTTCTGCTTCAACGAAATTTTCCACACGTCCTGTCAGTTTCGTTGTAGCGGGATTTGATTGCATATGCACTAATGTTTTGTAGATACGGCAGGCTCTCGCATTCACCCGCATGCATGTTTTTACTGCACTTGTAAGCAAAACGAAACCTTTCAACAAAACCGAAACGCAAACAAAGCTAGGCTGAGGCGTCACATTTTATAATGCTGGCTATACGCTGTTGGTGTATTCCAAAAAGTGAATAACCAGCAAAAGTTCTTGCATACATTTATCTTACAATTACAGTGAAAGCTCATTAATTTGATTAAATAATTTGAATTTACCGAAAATTCAAACTGTGCAATTGGGTCCAGCCAAGTCTCCATAGAAGCCTACTGCAAAATACCGAAAATGTTGGTGGCAGTGCCGACAAGGTGCACTGGCCTATGATAATAGGCTACTAGTACCAGCATTCACATTTAACACCAATGGCTCAACTGACCCCCTACCAACTGCCAGAGAGGTTTCTTTTTGCACTTGATCTCACCGCCATACTATTTTTACACAGAGATTAGCATCAATACCCTTGAGAACATCACTTGTGACAGGCTCCTGGCTTAGCAACACCGTCTTTTTCTCACCCCAGATGTCCACTGCATACTTAAACAGCACTTGAAACAACACCCGCACGCACCAGGAAAACAAATCGCACTGGCGCCATGGACAGTACATGCTCCATCATGCAGTCCGATTCGTGGTCACAGTACACACTGAATGGATGGCACACCAAGCAGAGAATATGGGACACAGCATCTCTAGCAATAAAAAAACTGTTGGTTAACCATGCAACAGCAGTCAAAGTTTTCACTGATGGAAGACGTAGTATTTGTTTGCCACAATGATGACTTCGAACTGAGAATGCCTCTGTGCAACACTATGACAGCCGAATTTGCAGAAATGACAGCTATCCACTGGCTTCAGATCCTGGAAAGGTTCAAGGAATCCATGGTTCACACTTACTGTGCGAGTGTGCTTCGGCGGCTTGAACGTGCTGGCGAAATAACTCACATATTTCTGGATATCCGTCGACGCGCTGGCTCCTTAAACGCCAGTGATTGTCCCGTGACGCTTTTCTAAGCTCTTGGGCACGCCTGCATTGCGGGAAACAACAAAGCACAAGCGCTAGCCAAAAGAACAGGCCAAGAACATCCCAAGACAAATTTCTGGTAGCGATGACAACCTTCCCTCCCCTCTAAATGTGGCTCTGCTGAGTCAGGACTGAGTCAGGACTGAGTCTGGTGGTGTCTGTCAAACAGGTGATAACGACGACGGCTATCTGACCACCGAAAAAAGGTCACAAAGTCCAAGCTATTGACGCTATTGAAAGAAACGCGCCCTTTCTCTTCAGAGCGCATTCGCCGGTGGTCTCGGAAGAGGCACACACTTGTGCAGAGGATAGAAACAGAATCAGTAAAAACGCCACCTTTCCAAGCGGCACGCTTCGGTACGCTAGACGAACTGGATTGTGCAACTTTTGGGGTTCATACACATCATGTGGGACTGCGCTAGATTTTCTGAGTACAGAAAAGAGGCTTCACACAAGGCCAGCGTTCCTACTTCGCTCAGTTTTGCGGACCAGGCGCTGCGAAGGCCAAATTGTGAGCGGCGCCTATTTTCTGCACTGAAAATGTTCCTGAAGGCGACTGACTTTCATGACTTTCTGTGACCCCAACGCCCTCCTGTCTTCCTTTTCCTCTTTTCCCTTTACCTTCCCAGCCCATCTTTCTCCATACTTCCCGACACCAAATTTACTGGATTGCACGACACGGTGTATGACTTTATCAACACCACCACCCATACAATAACCCTTGCTAGTCAGTGAGCGGTAGCGATTTGGTCACACGGGTAGAAATCACAATACTTTTCTCACCGTGTTGTGAAAGCAGTGTCGTTGTACGGCGTTGATACAGTGAACAGTGGCGCTGGTTTGCCGAAAGCGAAATTCCGAAATGCCGCCGAAATTGCGAATATTTTAATCCGCACAGCCGGCCAGTACCTCAATAGCCAATCCAATATATTTGTTTCACTAAATTAAAATAAATAAGAAGGTAATTCTAGACGACGCTATATTGAACTAATAAATTTTCACCGATAATGAGAAGCTACGTAAAGAGGTGTGGCTTGACAAGAAGCTTTACTGGCTTCACCTAGCTTGCCTAGCTTTACCAGATCGACCGCGAGCCAGAGTTGGGGATATGGCGGCCCCTTTAAACCGAAGTTTGCGAAGTGCGAAGTTACCAAAGCTAGAACTTCAATTTGAACTCTTCCACATGCAATTGTTGAGACTAAAGTCCCTTCATCTGCTTTAAGGTACTTTAGTTGAGACGCTGATGCTTATGACAGTTGGCACGCAAGGAACGCGGGTCCTATTGTTCTTCCTCCATGGCTTATTGCCAGGGAAGATTGAGCAGCAAAACCCACTTACACGTTTCATCTTGGCATGCATTTGACACTTCAAAACCTTTAACATATACAGTATTGATTCGAATTATGCAGTAATGCTGTTTAAAGGGTTCGAGCGGTGTGGTTCACTTAGTAAAGGTTTAGGTTGCAGGAAATGCAACGTTGGGTTCATTTTCCCAGGAAACTTTCCCTTCAGAAATTTTGTGGGATGGAAAACAGGTCTCTCGGGTGTAAGGGATTAGCAGCATTTGCTTTGTGCATAATAAATTTCTAAATAGCGCGGTCTCCGCTGGGGCGCTGTTGAGCGAGCACGCGCTACAACGGTTTCCCGGAGATCGAGGTTCCACGCGCAGTTTGAATCTGATCTCAACCGAGCGCCTAGCTTCATGGAGAAGGATCGGCTCAAGGAACTCCCGTACCTCAAGCTTTTGGCGCTCGCCCGCCAGCGGGGGCTGAAAGCAAAATGTTTCCCCACGAAGGCGAAGCTCATGCTATTCCTGGAGACCCCGCAATCGGCTTCCAAAGCAGGTAACGGTGGGTATGGGGCTTCCTCGCGAAGGTGAATTATGCTCGCTAACTGGCTTTGTTTTTTATAGTTTTTTTTTTCAAATGCGGGAAGGCTCGCCGCCGACAGTTTTCGTGCAGTGCACATCAATTCACCGCGTCTAGGCATTTGATATTTTGTTTCGACTCATGTTAAAATAACCTGCGTGTGAAACCATTGCTAGTTTGTTCTTTTATTCAAGGTTTATTTCGTACGCTACGTCCGGTCTGAAGCTTCCGTGCTGACGTGGATGAACTCGCCTGCCGCAGGGGAGTTCGTCCCCTTTTAGGTTGGAATGTTATGGGTTACCGTGTACACTACAGCGTTATCCCCGGTTTCAATTTAATTTTTATCGGGAATTCACGAAAGTCACATTTTTGCGGTACCATTTATTTGAGGCGAAGAGGTGCCTCGCAAAACACGAAATCCCAATACGTAGGCCCGAATAAGTTATGAGCACTGTAATATGGACTCAAAATAGGACGAATGCTTTAATACTTTCTCATTAAAAGCTTGATTTTGAGAAAGAATTTATGAGATCGTTTTGATTTGTAAAAGATGCGAGTGCTGCCCTTGGAAATTGGGCTGTGTTCGCAACGAGTATTCTTGCATGTGTGTGCCTGCCGTTCAGTCGTTTCGCTCGGGTCCATGGACGGGGCACTATGACTAAAGACGGGTGCCACTAGGGCCCAAACGTCTAAACTTGTACGATGTTACCGATGTTACGTGCATGCAGTCGAGAGCTCCTAATGATAACGTTTGGCATCTAGCTGCTCGGTGTCGGTCATCGTTCTTTGTGTCTGTGTTGGTCTTTGTGTCTTTTCTCGTTGTGTCCTTGTATGGTGCGCGCAATTTGCCGTCATGAATGCTAAACTGCGCTGGTTTTTGTGTCTTTTTTCGTGGTGTCCCCGTATTCTGCGCGTAAGCTACCGCCATGAATTCTAACTGACTAGCCCGCGTTTCCTTGTTATTGCATCGCCACTGCATTGTATTTCCGCAGCCCCGTTTCTCTAGAGGCATACGCAACCGGGGGTCCAGCTGATACATTTTCCTCTCAGTCTCTCCTGGGACGTTGGGTAACGCAGACTGCGCTGTTTTAGTTCCAAATCAGTCCTCGCAGTTGACGGCTCCACGCGAAACTTTCTGGATGCAGCGTGCGTTCGTTGAAGTCGGCGAACGTGTTGGCCTTTTGACTGTCTCTTTGCATGGACTGCAGAGATCGACTCGGGCCTTTCTCGGTGTGTAGCGTGTTACATTCCAACAGTGTACATTCAAGCTTTACATTGAAGCTTATATCCCTGTCACACGGGCACTTTCAATCGCGATTGAGTCGATCCGGATCGAGCTCAATCCGGATCGGGCCTCTGTTACACGGCAGTTTCAATCGCGATCGAGCTCGATCCCGCTCGAACTCAATCCTGGTTTCTCAAGCGCGATCGAGGCTTCCAAGCGCGATCGAACGAAAGCGGCGATACTCTCGTCCCCGCTGAGTAATGGCACAGAATGTGACAACTTCAACTAACGCCACACATTGTGTCAAATAACTTGACCCAAATAAGCGTGAGGTAAAATTTACATAGTTACGTATACCTACGACCGCCCGAAGTTACCAGACGCCGGCCGCAAATACATTGTTAGCGCCATCTGGCGTACACAAGTGCAACCGGTGCAACTTCTCGATAACGATTGAAACGGGCTGTGTAGCAGCTGCAGTACGTCGAGCGCGCTCGAAAACTCGATCGCGATTCACTTCAATCGCGATTGAAAGTGCCCGTGTGACAGGGGTATATTCAAGCATAAGTGGAAAAAGGGTGTTGGGAGGCCTTTACACCCTTTTTCTTGAATCGCAACACCATTTTTCTAGCTCTACACCCTTTTTGTGTGAAAAAAGGGAGTTGATCAACTTCAACACCCTTGGTTATTCTTGGGGTGTTTAAAGGGTGTGAAAAAGGTGTTCAGCTGTTCATTAAATGAGGCTATGTTTGGATGCATAATAGCACTGTAAAGAAGAAGACATCCCCTCATATACTCCTCTACTCGCAAAAAATTTTCAAACGCAAAAAAAAAAATAATTGCTCGATGCAATTATTTTGCATCGCGAGCGATGCAATGATCGCTCGCTTCCATATGCGGTGCATTTGATTTTGATTTGATTGTGGGGTTTAACAGGCCGACGCAACGCAGGCGATGAGGCGCGCCGTAGTGGGGGGCTCTGGATTAATTTCGACCACCTGGGGATCTTTAACGTGCGCCGAAATCTCGTACACGCGGGCGCTTTTGCTTTTCGCCTCCATCAGAAAAGCGACCGCCGCGGCCGGGAATCGAACCCGCGACCTCGTGCTCAGCAGCGCAACGCCTTAGCCACTGAGCAACCGCGGCGGGCAATATGCGGTGCACCTCATGCCCCAAGTTAGCTTTGGCACGTGAAACACCAATTTGAACCTTCAAAATTAAAAGACTATAGTCGTGTGGCGAAAAGGGTGTTGACCGACTGCAACCCGCTTGGCTTTCTGGAGGGTGCTGACACAGTGAGAAATAGGCATAGATCGGCAAAGTTGGCGCGGCTCACTCAAACTCACTCACAATTTTTTTTCCAATCCCCACTCACTCAAACTCAGACTCAATGCTGAGCAGCACATCTGCGCTCACTCAAACTCAAACTCACATTGAGCGCAAAACTCAGAACTCACTCGGACTCAAAACTCAAAATGTACTCAGAACTCAAAATGTACTCAAACTCAAAATGTAATCAAAACTCAAAATGTACTCAAACTCAAAATGTACTCAAAACTCAAAATGTACTCAAACTCAAAATGTACTCAAAACTCAAAATGTACTCAAAACTCAAAATGAACTCAGAACTCAAAATGGGCTGAGAACTCAAAATGAATTCAGAACTCAAATGGCCTCACAGAGATTGAGACAGTGAGAGAGTGAGAGTGTGAGTGAGAGTGAGAGTGTGAGTGAGAGAGAGAGTGAGAGTGAGAGTGTGAGTGAGAGTGAGAGTGTGAGCGTGTGACTGAGAGTGAGTGTGAGTGAGAGTGAGAGTGTGAGTGTGAGTTGAGTGTGAGTGAGAGTGAGAGTGAGAGCGTGAGTGAGAGTATGAGTGTGCCTGTGAGTGAGAGTGAGAGTGTGATTGTGATTGAGAGTAAGAGTGAATGTGAGAGTGTGAGTGTGAGAGTGAGAGTGAGAGCGTGAGTGTGAGTGTGAGTGCGAGTGCGAGTGAGAGTGAGAGTGTGTGTGTGAGTGTGAGTGAGAGTGAGTGTGAGTGTGAGTGTGACTGAGAGTGAGTGATAGTGAGAGTGTAACTGAGAGTGAGTGTGAGTGAGAGTGAGAGTGAGATTAAGATTGTGAGTAAGATTGTAAGATTGTGAGTGTGAGTGAGAGTGTGAGTGTGAGTGTGATGTGAGTGTGAGTATGAGTATGAGTATGAGTGTGAGTGTGGGTGTGAGTGAGAGTAAGAGTAAGAGGGAGAGTGTGAGTGAGAGTGAGAGTGTGAGTGAGAGTGTGAGTGAGAGTGTGAGTGAGAGAGTGAGAGTGTGAGTTGAGTGTGAGTTGAGTGTGAGTGAGAGTGAGAGTGTGAGTGTGAGTGTGAGTGAGAGTGAGAGTGTGAGTGTGAGTGTAAGTGAGAGTGTGTGAGAGTGTGAGTGAGTGTGAGAGTGGGAGTGGGAGTGTGAGTGTGAGTGAGTGAGCGTGGGAGTGTGAGTTTGAGTGAGAGTGAGAGCGTGAGTGAGAGTATGAGTGTGCCTGTGAGTGAGAGTGAGACTGTGATTGTGATTGGGAATAACAGTGAATGTGAGAGTGTGAGTGTGAGAGTGAGAGTGAGAGCGTGAGTGAGAGTGTGAGTGTGAGTGCGAGTGCGAGTGTGAGTGTGAGTGAGTGTGACTGAGAGTGAGAGTGATAGTGAGAGTGTAACTGAGAGTGAGAGTGAGAGTGTGAGTTTGAGTGAGAGTGTGAGTGAGAGTGAGAGTGTGAGTGTGAGTGAGAGTGAGAGTGAGAGCATGAGTGTGAGTGAGAGTGAGAGTGTGAGTGAGAGAGAGTAAGAGTAAGAGTAAGAGTGTGAGTGTGAGTGTCAGTGTGAGAGTGTGAGTGTGAGTGTGAGTGAGAGTGAGAGAGTGAGTGTGAGTGAGAGTGAGAGTGATAGTGAGAGTGAGAGTGTGGGTGTGAGTGTGAGTGTGAGTGAGAGTGAGAGTGTGAGTGAGAGTGAGAGTGTGAGTGAGAGTGTGAGTGTGAGTGAGAGTAAGAGTAAGAGTAAGAGTAAGAGGGAGTGTGTGAGTGTGTGTGAGAGTGTAAGTGAGAGTGTAAGTGTGAGTGAGAGTGAGAGTGTGAGTGAGAGTCAGAGTGTGAGTGTGAGTGAGAGTGTGAGTGAGAGTGAGTGCATGAGTGAGAGTGTGAGTGAGAGAGTGAGAGTGAGAGTGTGAGTTGAGTGTGAGTTAGAGTGAGAGTGTGAGTGTGAGTGAGAGTGAGAGTGTGAGTGTAAGTGAAAGTGTGAGTGTGTGAGAGTGTGAGTGAGTGTGAGTGGGAGTGTGAGTGAGTGAGTGAGCGTGGGAGTGTGAGTGTGAGTGTGTACCTTTTGCTATATACCTTTTGCTATATCCTCATAATTAGAACCCGAAAGCATTTTTATATTATTCCCACGTGATCCCCCTCGACGAGGCCTTTAATTTGATACCCCACACACCCTAGCAGGGTCATATGGAATTCGTACCAGTCAAAATAACCATGACTCTCATGACTGTAACCAGGAGGCATTATTTAGGTGTCCGACGTGATTATCCTAACTGGAACCGTCAATTTGACGCCCCACATGCTTCACCGGCCTCACCTTGAATTTAACCCAATCTATGACTCATAATGACTATCTTATGATTCGAACTACGAAGCCTTTTTTTATTTGTACCACGTGATTCCCCTCGTCAAGACTGTAAATTTGATACCCTACACGCCCTAGCGGGGTCACTTCGAATTTTACCCCAATATAAGACTCGCAATGACAATCTAATGGTTATAACCAGGAAGCATTTTTGTATTTCTTCCACGTGATTCCGCTCATCAAGACCATTAATTTGATACCCATCACATCCTAGCGGAATCAATTTGAAATTAAACCAATCAATGACTAACCATGACTATCTCATGATATAGCCCTACCACATTTTTTCCCACGTGATTTCCCTTATCGGAACCTTTTATTTGATGCCCCGCACACCCAGTGGCATCATTGTGAATTTTAACCTAATTTATGACCCATTTTGACTATGTCATGATAATAATCAGGAAGCACGTGATTACCCTTATCGAGACCTTTAATTTGATACGCCACACGCCCTAGCGTCATGAACTTGAATTTTAACCGAATCTATGACTTACCATGACTACGTCATGATATATCCATAACTCATTTTCGTCCCGAATGATTCCCCACATCGAGACTTTGAATTTGATTCCCCACATGCTCTCACAGCGTCATTTTGAATTTTAACCCAATCTATGACTCATTATGACTGCCTGATGACTACAATCAGGAAGCATTTTTTTTATTTACCCCGCTTGATTCCGTTAATCCGGACCTTTCATTTGATACCTTACACGCCTTAGCCTCATCAGTTTCACTTTTCACCCAATCTAATGTGGTCCTTATTCTGTCTTAAGGGGCGCTGCCCAGTCAATTCAGCTAATTCATTTGAAACAGCAGAAAGGACAGCCCCCGCCCCCATTTCCCCCCGGCTCTCACCTCTTCCTTTGTGACCCCTAGTATATCAAGCCGTTAACAGTAGCAGGCGAACAACCAGCACGCCAGCGCCGCCGTGTGCTTTCCCACCTTCCTTTCCCACGCTCTTAGTGGATCCGTCAGGAGGAAAAGTTAAGACAACCCTTTTTTATGACCTCATCAGTCAATTATCACTCACGCGCCCAGCCGCGAAAATTAGGTATACAGCAAGTGCTTATGGCCATGAATATTCAACGAGAAACTAAAAAAAAATCAGACACCCCCTCCCTCCCAACCGATCATGCAGATCGCGATTGGTGCTGTACCCGCAGGTAACCTGCATTCCGAGCCCACATTGACGCATGAAACTTAACAGCCAACCATAGCTGCCTGCTAGGCTACTCATATGTACTCAAACTCAAAATGAACTCAAAACTCCTATGTACTCAGAACTCAAAATGCACTCAAAACTCAATATGTAATCAAACTCAAAATGTACTCAAACTCAAAATGTACTCAGAACTCAAAATGGACTCAAACTCAAAATAGACTCAAACTCAAAATGTACTCAGAACTCAAAATGGACTCAAACTCAAATTGTACTCAGAACTCAAAATGGACTCAAACTCAAAATGGACTCAGAACTCAAAATGTACTCAGAACTCAAAATGGACTCAAACTCAAAATGCACTCAAACTCAAAATGGACTCAAACTCAAAATGTACTCAGAACTCAAAATGGGCTCAAACTCAAAACGTACTCAGAACTCAAAATGGACTCAAACTCAAAATGTACTCAGAACTCAAAATGGACTCAAACTCAAAATGTACTCAGAACTCAAAATGGACTCAGAACTCACTAGGTCTCAGGCGTACTCAAACTCAATCGGACTCAAACTCAGTCGGGATCACTCGGCTCAAACTCACTCAAGCTCAAACTCACCATGCCACACTAGCCTCGCGATCACTCAAACTCAAACTCACGCGTGAGTTTGAGTCCAAATTAGTCTGAGTGAGTGGACTCATGAGTGAGTTCGCCGACCTCTGGAAATAGGTGTTCAGTTGCAAAAAAAGAACAGCGGAGCTGGGGGTCGACCTAGCTTCTTCCGGTGTTGCTAAGTTTTGTTATGTTTGCTAAGCATTGAAATATTTTTGCTAAGCTGGGATGACCGCTGAGGGGTGAGGCCAAGTTTAACCGGATTTTACAAGGCTGTTCCAGTGTGTCCCCCACAGTGACAGCGGATCCAAGGGGGAAACAGGCTAGGCTACCCGAAAGGTCGAGCTACTGGGGTTCGTATCCACGCATAAAACTTAAAGGAACAAATTTTTGCCTAATAAATTTATTCGGAGAAATATATAACCAGCGGGCTGTTAAACCAGTGGGCTGTTAAATGGTACTGTTAAGAAAATGAACTGCGCACCTTGCTTCCAAGATTCAGTGGTCTTGACAGTCTTCTTTTATTTACACAGATGCTGCGCCCGGTGACGAGACGACTGACACCAGAGGATGCGGAGGTAGGGTCAATTAGCGTGCACCTTGAAACAACATGAACCGTACGAGAGTCGAAGTACGCCCATTATCCCCCAATAAACCTTATTACTGCTCCTCTAGCCAGCACAATGAGCAATGCTAAAGAGCAATAACCACACATTGGTTAGGCCGCTAGTGCTTCTCGAGCCACTCCAATTCCTCTCTACCCGAAAGGTCGAGCTACTGGGGTTCGTATCCACGCATAAAACTTAAAGGAACAAATTTTGGCCTAATAAATTTATTCGGAGAAATATATAACCAGTGGGCTGTTAAATTTCCTCAGAAAATGAACTGCGCAGCTTGCTTCCAAGATTCATTGGTCTTGACAGTCTTCTTTTATTTACACAGATGCTGCGCCCGGTGACGAGACGACTGACACCAGAGGATGCGGAGGTAGGGTCAATTAGCGTGCACCTTGAAACAACATGAACCGTACGAGAGTCGAAGTACGCCCATTATCCCCCAATAAACCTTATTACTGCTCCTCTAGCCAGCACAATGAGCAATGCTAAAGAGCAATAACCACACATTGGTTAGGCCGCTAGTGCTTCTCGAGCCACTCCAATTCCTCTCTACCCGAAAGGTCGAGCTACTGGGGTTCGTATCCACGCATAAAAGTTAAAGGAACAAATTTTGGCCTAATAAATTTATTCGGAGAAATATATAACCAGTGGGCTGTTAAATTTCCTCAGAAAATGAACTGCGCAGCTTGCTTTCAAGATTCATTGGTCTTGACAGTCTTCTTTTATTTACACAGATGCTGCGCCCGGTGACGAGACGACTGACACCAGAGGATGCGGAGGTAGGGTCAATTAGCGTGCACCTTGAAACAACATGAACCGTACGAGAGTCGAAGTACGCCCATTATCCCCCAATAAACCTTATTACTGCTCCTCTAGCCAGCACAATGAGCAATGCTAAAGAGCAATAACCACACATTGGTTAGGCCGCTAGTGCTTCTCGAGCCACTCCAATTCCTCTCTACCCGAAAGGTCGAGCTACTGGGGTTCGTATCCACGCATAAAACTTAAAGGAACAAATTTTGGCCTAATAAATTTATTCGGAGAAATATATAACCAGTGGGCTGTTAAATTTCCTCAGAAAATGAACTGCGCAGCTTGCTTCCAAGATTCATTGGTCTTGACAGTCTTCTTTTATTTACACAGCTGCTGCGCCCGGTGACGAGACGACTGACACCAGAGGATGCGGAGGTAGGGTCAATTAGCGTGCACCTTGAAACAACATGAACCGTACGAGAGTCGAAGTACGCCCATTATCCCCCAATAAACCTTATTACTGCTCCTCTAGCCAGCACAATGAGCAATGTTAAAGAGCAATAACCACACATTGGTTAGGCCGCTAGTGCTTCTCGAGCCACTCCAATTCCTCTCTACCCGAAAGGTCGAGCTACTGGGGTTCGTATCCACGCATAAAACTTAAAGGAACAAATTTTTGCCTAATAAATTTATTCGGAGAAATATATAACCAGTGGGCTGTTAAACCAGTGGGCTGTTAAATGGTACTGTTAAGAAAATGAACTGCGCACCTTGCTTCCAAGATTCAGTGGTCTTGACAGTCTTCTTTTATTTACACAGATGCTGCGCCCGGTGACGAGACGACTGACACCAGAGGATGCGGAGGTAGGGTCAATTAGCGTGCACCTTGAAACAACATGAACCGTACGACAGTCGAAGTACGCCCATTATCCCCCAATAAACCTTATTACTGCTCCTCTAGCCAGCACAATGAGCAATGCTAAAGAGCAATAACCACACATTGGTTAGGCCGCTAGTGCTTCTCGAGCCACTCCAATTCCTCTCTACCCGAAAGGTCGAGCTACTGGGGTTCATATCCACGCATAAAACTTAAAGGAACAAATTTTGGCCTAATAAATTTATTCGGAGAAATATATAACCAGTGGGCTGTTAAATTTCCTCAGAAAATGAACTGCGCAGCTTGCTTCCAAGATTCAGTGGTCTTGACAGTCTTCTTTTATTTACACAGATGCTGCGCCCAGTGACGAGACGACTGACACCAGAGGATGCGGAGGTAGGGTCAATTAGCGTGCACCTTGAAACAACATGAACCGTACGAGAGTCGAAGTACGCCCATTATCCCCCAATAAACCTTATTACTGCTCCTCTAGCCAGCACAATGAGCAATGCTAAAGAGCAATAACCACACATTGGTTAGGCCGCTAGTGCTTCTCGAGCCACTCCAATTCCTCTCTACCCGAAAGGTCGAGCTACTGGGGTTCGTATCCACGCATAAAACTTAAAAGAACAAATTTTGGCCTAATAAATTTATTCGGAGAAATATATAACCAGTGGGCTGTTAAATTTCCTCAGAAAATGAACTGCGCAGCTTGCTTCCAAGATTCAGTGGTCTTGACAGTCTTCTTTTATTTACACAGATGCTGCGCCCGGTGACGAGACGACTGACACCAGAGGATGCGGAGGTAGGGTCAATTAGCGTGCACCTTGAAACAACATGAACCGTACGAGAGTCGAAGTACGCCCATTATCCCCCAATAAACCTTATTACTGCTCCTCTAGCCAGCACAATGAGCAATGTTAAAGAGCAATAACCACACATTGGTTAGGCCGCTAGTGCTTCTCGAGCCACTCCAATTCCTCTCTACCCGAAAGGTCGAGCTACTGGGGTTCGTATCCACGCATAAAACTTAAAGGAACAAATTTTTGCCTAATAAATTTATTCGGAGAAATATATAACCAGTGGGCTGTTAAACCAGTGGGCTGTTAAATGGTACTGTTAAGAAAATGAACTGCGCACCTTGCTTCCAAGATTCAGTGGTCTTGACAGTCTTCTTTTATTTACACAGATGCTGCGCCCGGTGACGAGACGACTGACACCAGAGGATGCGGAGGTAGGGTCAATTAGCGTGCACCTTGAAACAACATGAACCGTACGAGAGTCGAAGTACGCCCATTATCCCCCAATAAACCTTATTACTGCTCCTCTAGCCAGCACAATGAGCAATGCTAAAGAGCAATAACCACACATTGGTTAGGCCGCTAGTGCTTCTCGAGCCACTCCAATTCCTCTCTACCCGAAAGGTCGAGCTACTGGGGTTCGTATCCACGCATAAAACTTAAAGGAACAAATTTTGGCCTAATAAATTTATTCGGAGAAATATATAACCAGTGGGCTGTTAAATTTCCTCAGAAAATGAACTGCGCAGCTTGCTTCCAAGATTCATTGGTCTTGACAGTCTTCTTTTATTTACACAGATGCTGCGCCCGGTGACGAGACGACTGACACCAGAGGATGCGGAGGTAGGGTCAATTAGCGTGCACCTTGAAACAACATGAACCGTACGAGAGTCGAAGTACGCCCATTATCCCCCAATAAACCTTATTACTGCTCCTCTAGCCAGCACAATGAGCAATGCTAAAGAGCAATAACCACACATTGGTTAGGCCGCTAGTGCTTCTCGAGCCACTCCAATTCCTCTCTACCCGAAAGGTCGAGCTACTGGGGTTCGTATCCACGCATAAAACTTAAAGGAACAAATTTTTGCCTAATAAATTTATTCGGAGAAATATATAACCAGTGGGCTGTTAAACCAGTGGGCTGTTAAATGGTACTGTTAAGAAAATGAACTGCGCACCTTGCTTCCAAGATTCAGTGGTCTTGACAGTCTTCTTTTATTTACACAGATGCTGCGCCCGGTGACGAGACGACTGACACCAGAGGATGCGGAGGTAGGGTCAATTAGCGTGCACCTTGAAACAACATGAACCGTACGAGAGTCGAAGTACGCCCATTATCCCCCAATAAACCTTATTACTGCTCCTCCAGCCAGCACAATGAGCAATGCTAAAGAGCAATAACCACACATTGGTTAGGCCGCTAGTGCTTCTCGAGCCACTCCAATTCCTCTCTACCCGAAAGGTCGAGCTACTGGGGTTCGTATCCACGCATAAAACTTAAAGGAACAAATTTTGGCATAATAAATTTATTCGGAGAAATATATAACCAGTGGGCTGTTAAATTTCCTCAGAAAATGAACTGCGCAGCTTGCTTCCAAGATTCAGTGGTCTTGACAGTCTTCTTTTATTTACACAGATGCTGCGCCCGGTGACGAGACGACTGACACCAGAGGATGCGGAGGTAGGGTCAATTAGCGTGCACCTTGAAACAACATGAACCGTACGAGAGTCGAAGTACGCCCATTATCCCCCAATAAACCTTATTACTGCTCCTCTAGCCAGCACAATGAGCAATGCTAAAGAGCAATAACCACACATTGGTTAGGCCGCTAGTGCTTCTCGAGCCACTCCAATTCCTCTCTACCCGAAAGGTCGAGCTACTGGGGTTCGTATCCACGCATAAAACTTAAAGGAACAAATTTTTGCCTAATAAATTTATTCGGAGAAATATATAACCAGTGGGCTGTTAAACCAGTGGGCTGTTAAATGGTACTGTTAAGAAAATGAACTGCGCACCTTGCTTCCAAGATTCAGTGGTCTTGACAGTCTTCTTTTATTTACACAGATGCTGCGCCCGGTGACGAGACGACTGACACCAGAGGATGCGGAGGTAGGGTCAATTAGCGTGCACCTTGAAACAACATGAACCGTACGAGAGTCGAACTACGCCCATTATCCCCCAATAAACCTTATTACTGCTCCTCTAGCCAGCACAATGAGCAATGCTAAAGAGCAATAACCACACATTGGTTAGGCCGCTAGTGCTTCTCGAGCCACTCCAATTCCTCTCTACCCGAAAGGTCGAGCTACTGGGGTTCGTATCCACGCATAAAACTTAAAGGAACAAATTTTGGCCTAATAAATTTATTCGGAGAAATATATAACCAGTGGGCTGTTAAATTTCCTCAGAAAATGAACTGCGCAGCTTGCTTCCAAGATTCATTGGTCTTGACAGTCTTCTTTTATTTACACAGATGCTGCGCCCGGTGACGAGACGACTGACACCAGAGGATGCGGAGGTAGGGTCAATTAGCGTGCACCTTGAAACAACATGAACCATACGAGAGTCGAAGTACGCCCATTATCCCCCAATAAACCTTATTACTGCTCCTCTAGCCAGCACAATGAGCAATGCTAAAGAGCAATAACCACACATTGGTTAGGCCGCTAGTGCTTCTCGAGCCACTCCAATTCCTCTCTACCCGAAAGGTCGAGCTACTGGGGTTCGTATCCACGCATAAAACTTAAAGGAACAAATTTTGGCCTAATAAATTTATTCGGAGAAATATATAACCAGTGGGCTGTTAAATTTCCTCAGAAAATGAACTGCGCACCTTGCTTCCAAGATTCAGTGGTCTTGACAGTCTTCTTTTATTTACACAGATGCTGCGCCCGGTGACGAGACGACTGACACCAGAGGATGCGGAGGTAGGGTCAATTAGCGTGCACCTTGAAACAACATGAACCGTACGAGAGTCGAAGTACGCCCATTATCCCCCAATAAACCTTATTACTGCTCCTCTAGCCAGCACAATGAGCAATGCTAAAGAGCAATAACCACACATTGGTTAGGCCGCTAGTGCTTCTCGAGCCACTCCAATTCCTCTCTACCCGAAAGGTCGAGCTACTGGGGTTCGTATCCACGCATAAAACTTAAAGGAACAAATTTTGGCCTAATAAATTTATTCGGAGAAATATATGACCAGTGGGCTGTTAAATTTCCTCAGAAAATGAACTGCGCAGCTTGCTTCCAAGATTCATTGGTCTTGACAGTCTTCTTTTATTTACACAGATGCTGCGCCCGGTGACGAGACGACTGACACCAGAGGATGCGGAGGTAGGGTCAATTAGCGTGCACCTTGAAACAACATGAACCGTACGAGAGTCGAAGTACGCCCATTATCCCCCAATAAACCTTATTACTGCTCCTCTAGCCAGCACAATGAGCAATGCTAAAGAGCAATAACCACACATTGGTTAGGCCGCTAGTGCTTCTCGAGCCACTCCAATTCCTCTCTACCCGAAAGGTCGAGCTACTGGGGTTCGTATCCACGCATAAAACTTAAAAGAACAAATTTTGGCCTAATAAATTTATTCGGAGAAATATATAACCAGTGGGCTGTTAAATTTCCTCAGAAAATGAACTGCGCAGCTTGCTTCCAAGATTCATTGGTCTTGACAGTCTTCTTTTATTTACACAGATGCTGCGCCCGGTGACGAGACGACTGACACCAGAGGATGCGGAGGTAGGGTCAATTAGCGTGCACCTTGAAACAACATGAACCGTACGAGAGTCGAAGTACGCCCATTATCCCCCAATAAACCTTATTACTGCTCCTCTAGCCAGCACAATGAGCAATGCTAAAGAGCAATAACCACACATTGGTTAGGCCGCTAGTGCTTCTCGAGCCACTCCAATTCCTCTCTACCCGAAAGGTCGAGCTACTGGGGTTCGTATCCACGCATAAAACTTAAAGGAACAAATTTTGGCCTAATAAATTTATTCGGAGAAATATATAACCAGTGGGCTGTTAAATTTCCTCAGAAAATGAACTGCGCAGCTTGCTTCCAAGATTCATTGGTCTTGACAGTCTTCTTTTATTTACACAGATGCTGCGCCCGGTGACGAGACGACTGACACCAGAGGATGCGGAGGTAGGGTCAATTAGCGTGCACCTTGAAACAACATGAACCGTACGAGAGTCGAAGTACGCCCATTATCCCCCAATAAACCTTATTACTGCTCCTCTAGCCAGCACAATGAGCAATGCTAAAGAGCAATAACCACACATTGGTTAGGCCGCTAGTGCTTCTCGAGCCACTCCAATTCCTCTCTACCCGAAAGGTCGAGCTACTGGGGTTCGTATCCACGCATAAAACTTAAAGGAACAAATTTTGGCCTAATAAATTTATTCGGAGAAATATATAACCAGTGGGCTGTTAAATTTCCTCAGAAAATGAACTGCGCAGCTTGCTTTCAAGATTCATTGGTCTTGACAGTCTTCTTTTATTTACACAGATGCTGCGCCCGGTGACGAGACGACTGACACCAGAGGATGCGGAGGTAGGGTCAATTAGCGTGCACCTTGAAACAACATGAACCGTACGAGAGTCGAAGTACGCCCATTATCCCCCAATAAACCTTATTACTGCTCCTCTAGCCAGCACAATGAGCAATGCTAAAGAGCAATAACCACACATTGGTTAGGCCGCTAGTGCTTCTCGAGCCACTCCAATTCCTCTCTACCCGAAAGGTCGAGCTACTGGGGTTCGTATCCACGCATAAAACTTAAAGGAACAAATTTTGGCCTAATAAATTTATTCGGAGAAATATATAACCAGTGGGCTGTTAAATTTCCTCAGAAAATGAACTGCGCAGCTTGCTTCCAAGATTCATTGGTCTTGACAGTCTTCTTTTATTTACACAGCTGCTGCGCCCGGTGACGAGACGACTGACACCAGAGGATGCGGAGGTAGGGTCAATTAGCGTGCACCTTGAAACAACATGAACCGTACGAGAGTCGAAGTACGCCCATTATCCCCCAATAAACCTTATTACTGCTCCTCTAGCCAGCACAATGAGCAATGCTAAAGAGCAATAACCACACATTGGTTAGGCCGCTAGTGCTTCTCGAGCCACTCCAATTCCTCTCTACCCGAAAGGTCGAGCTACTGGGGTTCGTATCCACGCATAAAACTTAAAAGAACAAATTTTGGCCTAATAAATTTATTCGGAGAAATATATAACCAGTGGGCTGTTAAATTTCCTCAGAAAATGAACTGCGCAGCTTGCTTCCAAGATTCATTGGTCTTGACAGTCTTCTTTTATTTACACAGATGCTGCGCCCGGTGACGAGACGACTGACACCAGAGGATGCGGAGGTAGGGTCAATTAGCGTGCACCTTGAAACAACATGAACCGTACGAGAGTCGAAGTACGCCCATTATCCCCCAATAAACCTTATTACTGCTCCTCTAGCCAGCACAATGAGCAATGCTAAAGAGCAATAACCACACATTGGTTAGGCCGCTAGTGCTTCTCGAGCCACTCCAATTCCTCTCTACCCGAAAGGTCGAGCTACTGGGGTTCGTATCCACGCATAAAACTTAAAGGAACAAATTTTGGCCTAATAAATTTATTCGGAGAAATATATAACCAGTGGGCTGTTAAATTTCCTCAGAAAATGAACTGCGCAGCTTGCTTCCAAGATTCATTGGTCTTGACAGTCTTCTTTTATTTACACAGATGCTGCGCCCGGTGACGAGACGACTGACACCAGAGGATGCGGAGGTAGGGTCAATTAGCGTGCACCTTGAAACAACATGAACCGTACGAGAGTCGAAGTACGCCCATTATCCCCCAATAAACCTTATTACTGCTCCTCTAGCCAGCACAATGAGCAATGCTAAAGAGCAATAACCACACATTGGTTAGGCCGCTAGTGCTTCTCGAGCCACTCCAATTCCTCTCTACCCGAAAGGTCGAGCTACTGGGGTTCGTATCCACGCATAAAACTTAAAGGAACAAATTTTGGCCTAATAAATTTATTCGGAGAAATATATAACCAGTGGGCTGTTAAATTTCCTCAAAAAATGAACTGCGCAGCTTGCTTTCAAGATTCATTGGTCTTGACAGTCTTCTTTTATTTACACAGATGCTGCGCCCGGTGACGAGACGACTGACACCAGAGGATGCGGAGGTAGGGTCAATTAGCGTGCACCTTGAAACAACATGAACCGTACGAGAGTCGAAGTACGCCCATTATCCCCCAATAAACCTTATTACTGCTCCTCTAGCCAGCACAATGAGCAATGCTAAAGAGCAATAACCACACATTGGTTAGGCCGCTAGTGCTTCTCGAGCCACTCCAATTCCTCTCTACCCGAAAGGTCGAGCTACTGGGGTTCGTATCCACGCATAAAACTTAAAGGAACAAATTTTGGCCTAATAAATTTATTCGGAGAAATATATAACCAGTGGGCTGTTAAATTGCCTCAGAAAATGAACTGCGCAGCTTGCTTCCAAGATTCATTGGTCTTGACAGTCTTCTTTTATTTACACAGCTGCTGCGCCCGGTGACGAGACGACTGACACCAGAGGATGCGGAGGTAGGGTCAATTAGCGTGCACCTTGAAACAACATGAACCGTACGAGAGTCGAAGTACGCCCATTATCCCCCAATAAACCTTATTACTGCTCCTCTAGCCAGCACAATGAGCAATGCTAAAGAGCAATAACCACACATTGGTTAGGCCGCTAGTGCTTCTCGAGCCACTCCAATTCCTCTCTACCCGAAAGGTCGAGCTACTGGGGTTCGTATCCACGCATAAAACTTAAAGGAACAAATTTTGGCCTAATAAATTTATTCGGAGAAATATATAACCAGTGGGCTGTTAAATTTCCTCAGAAAATGAACTGCGCAGCTTGCTTCCAAGATTCATTGGTCTTGACAGTCTTCTTTTATTTACACAGATGCTGCGCCCGGTGACGAGACGACTGACACCAGAGGATGCGGAGGTAGGATCAATTAGCGTGCACCTTGAAACAACATGAACCGTACGAGAGTCGAAGTACGCCCATTATCCCCCAATAAACCTTATTACTGCTCCTCTAGCCAGCACAATGAGCAATGTTAAAGAGCAATAACCACACATTGGTTAGGCCGCTAGTGCTTCTCGAGCCACTCCAATTCCTCTCTACCCGAAAGGTCGAGCTACTGGGGTTCGTATCCACGCATAAAACTTAAAGGAACAAATTTTTGCCTAATAAATTTATTCGGAGAAATATATAACCAGTGGGCTGTTAAACCAGTGGGCTGTTAAATGGTACTGTTAAGAAAATGAACTGCGCACCTTGCTTCCAAGATTCAGTGGTCTTGACAGTCTTCTTTTATTTACACAGATGCTGCGCCCGGTGACGAGACGACTGACACCAGAGGATGCGGAGGTAGGGTCAATTAGCGTGCACCTTGAAACAACATGAACCGTACGACAGTCGAAGTACGCCCATTATCCCCCAATAAACCTTATTACTGCTCCTCTAGCCAGCACAATGAGCAATGCTAAAGAGCAATAACCACACATTGGTTAGGCCGCTAGTGCTTCTCGAGCCACTCCAATTCCTCTCTACCCGAAAGGTCGAGCTACTGGGGTTCGTATCCACGCATAAAACTTAAAGGAACAAATTTTGGCCTAATAAATTTATTCGGAGAAATATATAACCAGTGGGCTGTTAAATTTCCTCAGAAAATGAACTGCGCAGCTTGCTTTCAAGATTCATTGGTCTTGACAGTCTTCTTTTATTTACACAGATGCTGCGCCCGGTGACGAGACGACTGACACCAGAGGATGCGGAGGTAGGGTCAATTAGCGTGCACCTTGAAACAACATGAACCGTACGAGAGTCGAAGTACGCCCATTATCCCCCAATAAACCTTATTACTGCTCCTCTAGCCAGCACAATGAGCAATGCTAAAGAGCAATAACCACACATTGGTTAGGCCGCTAGTGCTTCTCGAGCCACTCCAATTCCTCTCTACCCGAAAGGTCGAGCTACTGGGGTTCGTATCCACGCATAAAACTTAAAGGAACAAATTTTGGCCTAATAAATTTATTCGGAGAAATATATAACCAGTGGGCTGTTAAATTTCCTCAGAAAATGAACTGCGCAGCTTGCTTCCAAGATTCATTGGTCTTGACAGTCTTCTTTTATTTACACAGCTGCTGCGCCCGGTGACGAGACGACTGACACCAGAGGATGCGGAGGTAGGGTCAATTAGCGTGCACCTTGAAACAACATGAACCGTACGAGAGTCGAAGTACGCCCATTATCCCCCAATAAACCTTATTACTGCTCCTCTAGCCAGCACAATGAGCAATGCTAAAGAGCAATAACCACACATTGGTTAGGCCGCTAGTGCTTCTCGAGCCACTCCAATTCCTCTCTACCCGAAAGGTCGAGCAACTGGGGTTCGTATCCACGCATAAAACTTAAAGGAACAAATTTTGGCCTAATAAATTTATTCGGAGAAATATATAACCAGTGGGCTGTTAAATTTCCTCAGAAAATGAACTGCGCAGCTTGCTTCCAAGATTCATTGGTCTTGACAGTCTTCTTTTATTTACACAGATGCTGCGCCCGGTGACGAGACGACTGACACCAGAGGATGCGGAGGTAGGATCAATTAGCGTGCACCTTGAAACAACATGAACCGTACGAGAGTCGAAGTACGCCCATTATCCCCCAATAAACCTTATTACTGCTCCTCTAGCCAGCACAATGAGCAATGTTAAAGAGCAATAACCACACATTGGTTAGGCCGCTAGTGCTTCTCGAGCCACTCCAATTCCTCTCTACCCGAAAGGTCGAGCTACTGGGGTTCGTATCCACGCATAAAACTTAAAGGAACAAATTTTTGCCTAATAAATTTATTCGGAGAAATATATAACCAGTGGGCTGTTAAACCAGTGGGCTGTTAAATGGTACTGTTAAGAAAATGAACTGCGCACCTTGCTTCCAAGATTCAGTGGTCTTGACAGTCTTCTTTTATTTACACAGATGCTGCGCCCGGTGACGAGACGACTGACACCAGAGGATGCGGAGGTAGGGTCAATTAGCGTGCACCTTGAAACAACATGAACCGTACGACAGTCGAAGTACGCCCATTATCCCCCAATAAACCTTATTACTGCTCCTCTAGCCAGCACAATGAGCAATGCTAAAGAGCAATAACCACACATTGGTTAGGCCGCTAGTGCTTCTCGAGCCACTCCAATTCCTCTCTACCCGAAAGGTCGAGCTACTGGGGTTCATATCCACGCATAAAACTTAAAGGAACAAATTTTGGCCTAATAAATTTATTCGGAGAAATATATAACCAGTGGGCTGTTAAATTTCCTCAGAAAATGAACTGCGCAGCTTGCTTCCAAGATTCAGTGGTCTTGACAGTCTTCTTTTATTTACACAGATGCTGCGCCCAGTGACGAGACGACTGACACCAGAGGATGCGGAGGTAGGGTCAATTAGCGTGCACCTTGAAACAACATGAACCGTACGAGAGTCGAAGTACGCCCATTATCCCCCAATAAACCTTATTACTGCTCCTCTAGCCAGCACAATGAGCAATGCTAAAGAGCAATAACCACACATTGGTTAGGCCGCTAGTGCTTCTCGAGCCACTCCAATTCCTCTCTACCCGAAAGGTCGAGCTACTGGGGTTCGTATCCACGCATAAAACTTAAAAGAACAAATTTTGGCCTAATAAATTTATTCGGAGAAATATATAACCAGTGGGCTGTTAAATTTCCTCAGAAAATGAACTGCGCAGCTTGCTTCCAAGATTCAGTGGTCTTGACAGTCTTCTTTTATTTACACAGATGCTGCGCCCGGTGACGAGACGACTGACACCAGAGGATGCGGAGGTAGGGTCAATTAGCGTGCACCTTGAAACAACATGAACCGTACGAGAGTCGAAGTACGCCCATTATCCCCCAATAAACCTTATTACTGCTCCTTTAGCCAGCACAATGAGCAATGTTAAAGAGCAATAACCACACATTGGTTAGGCCGCTAGTGCTTCTCGAGCCACTCCAATTCCTCTCTACCCGAAAGGTCGAGCTACTGGGGTTCGTATCCACGCATAAAACTTAAAGGAACAAATTTTTGCCTAATAAATTTATTCGGAGAAATATATAACCAGTGGGCTGTTAAACCAGTGGGCTGTTAAATGGTACTGTTAAGAAAATGAACTGCGCACCTTGCTTCCAAGATTCAGTGGTCTTGACAGTCTTCTTTTATTTACACAGATGCTGCGCCCGGTGACGAGACGACTGACACCAGAGGATGCGGAGGTAGGGTCAATTAGCATGCACCTTGAAACAACATGAACCGTACGAGAGTCGAAGTACGCCCATTATCCCCCAATAAACCTTATTACTGCTCCTCTAGCCAGCACAATGAGCAATGCTAAAGAGCAATAACCACACATTGGTTAGGCCGCTAGTGCTTCTCGAGCCACTCCAATTCCTCTCTACCCGAAAGGTCGAGCTACTGGGGTTCGTATCCACGCATAAAACTTAAAGGAACAAATTTTGGCCTAATAAATTTATTCGGAGAAATATATAACCAGTGGGCTGTTAAATTTCCTCAGAAAATGAACTGCGCAGCTTGCTTCCAAGATTCATTGGTCTTGACAGTCTTCTTTTATTTACACAGATGCTGCGCCCGGTGACGAGACGACTGACACCAGAGGATGCGGAGGTAGGGTCAATTAGCGTGCACCTTGAAACAACATGAACCGTACGAGAGTCGAAGTACGCCCATTATCCCCCAATAAACCTTATTACTGCTCCTCTAGCCAGCACAATGAGCAATGCTAAAGAGCAATAACCACACATTGGTTAGGCCGCTAGTGCTTCTCGAGCCACTCCAATTCCTCTCTACCCGAAAGGTCGAGCTACTGGGGTTCGTATCCACGCATAAAACTTAAAGGAACAAATTTTTGCCTAATAAATTTATTCGGAGAAATATATAACCAGTGGGCTGTTAAACCAGTGGGCTGTTAAATGGTACTGTTAAGAAAATGAACTGCGCACCTTGCTTCCAAGATTCAGTGGTCTTGACAGTCTTCTTTTATTTACACAGATGCTGCGCCCGGTGACGAGACGACTGACACCAGAGGATGCGGAGGTAGGGTCAATTAGCGTGCACCTTGAAACAACATGAACCGTACGAGAGTCGAAGTACGCCCATTATCCCCCAATAAACCTTATTACTGCTCCTCCAGCCAGCACAATGAGCAATGCTAAAGAGCAATAACCACACATTGGTTAGGCCGCTAGTGCTTCTCGAGCCACTCCAATTCCTCTCTACCCGAAAGGTCGAGCTACTGGGGTTCGTATCCACGCATAAAACTTAAAGGAACAAATTTTGGCATAATAAATTTATTCGGAGAAATATATAACCAGTGGGCTGTTAAATTTCCTCAGAAAATGAACTGCGCAGCTTGCTTCCAAGATTCATTGGTCTTGACAGTCTTCTTTTATTTACACAGATGCTGCGCCCGGTGACGAGACGACTGACACCAGAGGATGCGGAGGTAGGGTCAATTAGCGTGCACCTTGAAACAACATGAACCGTACGAGAGTCGAAGTACGCCCATTATCCCCCAATAAACCTTATTACTGCTCCTCTAGCCAGCACAATGAGCAATGCTAAAGAGCAATAACCACACATTGGTTAGGCCGCTAGTGCTTCTCGAGCCACTCCAATTCCTCTCTACCCGAAAGGTCGAGCTACTGGGGTTCGTATCCACGCATAAAACTTAAAGGAACAAATTTTTGCCTAATAAATTTATTCGGAGAAATATATAACCAGTGGGCTGTTAAACCAGTGGGCTGTTAAATGGTACTGTTAAGAAAATGAACTGCGCACCTTGCTTCCAAGATTCAGTGGTCTTGACAGTCTTCTTTTATTTACACAGATGCTGCGCCCGGTGACGAGACGACTGA
Source organism: Haemaphysalis longicornis (assembly GCF_048455015.1). Lineage (NCBI taxonomy): Eukaryota > Metazoa > Arthropoda > Arachnida > Ixodida > Ixodidae > Haemaphysalis > Haemaphysalis longicornis. The sequence goes on from NW_027526203.1 coordinate 430,832,674, forward strand.
CACCAGAGGATGCGGAGGTAGGGTCAATTAGCGTGCACCTTGAAACAACATGAACCGTACGAGAGTCGAAGTACGCCCATTATCCCCCAATAAACCTTATTACTGCTCCTCTAGCCAGCACAATGAGCAATGCTAAAGAGCAATAACCACACATTGGTTAGGCCGCTAGTGCTTCTCGAGCCACTCCAATTCCTCTCTACCCGAAAGGTCGAGCTACTGGGGTTCGTATCCACGCATAAAACTTAAAGGAACAAATTTTGGCCTAATAAATTTATTCGGAGAAATATATAACCAGTGGGCTGTTAAATTTCCTCAGAAAATGAACTGCGCAGCTTGCTTCCAAGATTCATTGGTCTTGACAGTCTTCTTTTATTTACACAGATGCTGCGCCCGGTGACGAGACGACTGACACCAGAGGATGCGGAGGTAGGGTCAATTAGCGTGCACCTTGAAACAACATGAACCATACGAGAGTCGAAGTACGCCCATTATCCCCCAATAAACCTTATTACTGCTCCTCTAGCCAGCACAATGAGCAATGCTAAAGAGCAATAACCACACATTGGTTAGGCCGCTAGTGCTTCTCGAGCCACTCCAATTCCTCTCTACCCGAAAGGTCGAGCTACTGGGGTTCGTATCCACGCATAAAACTTAAAGGAACAAATTTTGGCCTAATAAATTTATTCGGAGAAATATATAACCAGTGGGCTGTTAAATTTCCTCAGAAAATGAACTGCGCACCTTGCTTCCAAGATTCAGTGGTCTTGACAGTCTTCTTTTATTTACACAGATGCTGCGCCCGGTGACGAGACGACTGACACCAGAGGATGCGGAGGTAGGGTCAATTAGCGTGCACCTTGAAACAACATGAACCGTACGAGAGTCGAAGTACGCCCATTATCCCCCAATAAACCTTATTACTGCTCCTCTAGCCAGCACAATGAGCAATGCTAAAGAGCAATAACCACACATTGGTTAGGCCGCTAGTGCTTCTCGAGCCACTCCAATTCCTCTCTACCCGAAAGGTCGAGCTACTGGGGTTCGTATCCACGCATAAAACTTAAAGGAACAAATTTTGGCCTAATAAATTTATTCGGAGAAATATATGACCAGTGGGCTGTTAAATTTCCTCAGAAAATGAACTGCGCAGCTTGCTTCCAAGATTCATTGGTTTTGACAGTCTTCTTTTATTTACACAGATGCTGCGCCCGGTGACGAGACGACTGACACCAGAGGATGCGGAGGTAGGGTCAATTAGCGTGCACCTTGAAACAACATGAACCGTACGAGAGTCGAAGTACGCCCATTATCCCCCAATAAACCTTATTACTGCTCCTCTAGCCAGCACAATGAGCAATGCTAAAGAGCAATAACCACACATTGGTTAGGCCGCTAGTGCTTCTCGAGCCACTCCAATTCCTCTCTACCCGAAAGGTCGAGCTACTGGGGTTCGTATCCACGCATAAAACTTAAAAGAACAAATTTTGGCCTAATAAATTTATTCGGAGAAATATATAACCAGTGGGCTGTTAAATTTCCTCAGAAAATGAACTGCGCAGCTTGCTTCCAAGATTCAGTGGTCTTGACAGTCTTCTTTTATTTACACAGATGCTGCGCCCGGTGACGAGACGACTGACACCAGAGGATGCGGAGGTAGGGTCAATTAGCGTGCACCTTGAAACAACATGAACCGTACGAGAGTCGAAGTACGCCCATTATCCCCCAATAAACCTTATTACTGCTCCTTTAGCCAGCACAATGAGCAATGTTAAAGAGCAATAACCACACATTGGTTAGGCCGCTAGTGCTTCTCGAGCCACTCCAATTCCTCTCTACCCGAAAGGTCGAGCTACTGGGGTTCGTATCCACGCATAAAACTTAAAGGAACAAATTTTTGCCTAATAAATTTATTCGGAGAAATATATAACCAGTGGGCTGTTAAACCAGTGGGCTGTTAAATGGTACTGTTAAGAAAATGAACTGCGCACCTTGCTTCCAAGATTCAGTGGTCTTGACAGTCTTCTTTTATTTACACAGATGCTGCGCCCGGTGACGAGACGACTGACACCAGAGGATGCGGAGGTAGGGTCAATTAGCATGCACCTTGAAACAACATGAACCGTACGAGAGTCGAAGTACGCCCATTATCCCCCAATAAACCTTATTACTGCTCCTCTAGCCAGCACAATGAGCAATGCTAAAGAGCAATAACCACACATTGGTTAGGCCGCTAGTGCTTCTCGAGCCACTCCAATTCCTCTCTACCCGAAAGGTCGAGCTACTGGGGTTCGTATCCACGCATAAAACTTAAAGGAACAAATTTTGGCCTAATAAATTTATTCGGAGAAATATATAACCAGTGGGCTGTTAAATTTCCTCAGAAAATGAACTGCGCAGCTTGCTTCCAAGATTCATTGGTCTTGACAGTCTTCTTTTATTTACACAGATGCTGCGCCCGGTGACGAGACGACTGACACCAGAGGATGCGGAGGTAGGGTCAATTAGCGTGCACCTTGAAACAACATGAACCGTACGAGAGTCGAAGTACGCCCATTATCCCCCAATAAACCTTATTACTGCTCCTCTAGCCAGCACAATGAGCAATGCTAAAGAGCAATAACCACACATTGGTTAGGCCGCTAGTGCTTCTCGAGCCACTCCAATTCCTCTCTACCCGAAAGGTCGAGCTACTGGGGTTCGTATCCACGCATAAAACTTAAAGGAACAAATTTTTGCCTAATAAATTTATTCGGAGAAATATATAACCAGTGGGCTGTTAAACCAGTGGGCTGTTAAATGGTACTGTTAAGAAAATGAACTGCGCACCTTGCTTCCAAGATTCAGTGGTCTTGACAGTCTTCTTTTATTTACACAGATGCTGCGCCCGGTGACGAGACGACTGACACCAGAGGATGCGGAGGTAGGGTCAATTAGCGTGCACCTTGAAACAACATGAACCGTACGAGAGTCGAAGTACGCCCATTATCCCCCAATAAACCATATTACTGCTCCTCCAGCCAGCACAATGAGCAATGCTAAAGAGCAATAACCACACATTGGTTAGGCCGCTAGTGCTTCTCGAGCCACTCCAATTCCTCTCTACCCGAAAGGTCGAGCTACTGGGGTTCGTATCCACGCATAAAACTTAAAGGAACAAATTTTGGCATAATAAATTTATTCGGAGAAATATATAACCAGTGGGCTGTTAAATTTCCTCAGAAAATGAACTGCGCAGCTTGCTTCCAAGATTCATTGGTCTTGACAGTCTTCTTTTATTTACACAGATGCTGCGCCCGGTGACGAGACGACTGACACCAGAGGATGCGGAGGTAGGGTCAATTAGCGTGCACCTTGAAACAACATGAACCGTACGAGAGTCGAAGTACGCCCATTATCCCCCAATAAACCTTATTACTGCTCCTCTAGCCAGCACAATGAGCAATGCTAAAGAGCAATAACCACACATTGGTTAGGCCGCTAGTGCTTCTCGAGCCACTCCAATTCCTCTCTACCCGAAAGGTCGAGCTACTGGGGTTCGTATCCACGCATAAAACTTAAAGGAACAAATTTTTGCCTAATAAATTTATTCGGAGAAATATATAACCAGTGGGCTGTTAAACCAGTGGGCTGTTAAATGGTACTGTTAAGAAAATGAACTGCGCACCTTGCTTCCAAGATTCAGTGGTCTTGACAGTCTTCTTTTATTTACACAGATGCTGCGCCCGGTGACGAGACGACTGACACCAGAGGATGCGGAGGTAGGGTCAATTAGCGTGCACCTTGAAACAACATGAACCGTACGAGAGTCGAAGTACGCCCATTATCCCCCAATAAACCTTATTACTGCTCCTCTAGCCAGCACAATGAGCAATGCTAAAGAGCAATAACCACACATTGGTTAGGCCGCTAGTGCTTCTCGAGCCACTCCAATTCCTCTCTACCCGAAAGGTCGAGCTACTGGGGTTCGTATCCACGCATAAAACTTAAAGGAACAAATTTTGGCCTAATAAATTTATTCGGAGAAATATATAACCAGTGGGCTGTTAAATTTCCTCAGAAAATGAACTGCGCAGCTTGCTTCCAAGATTCATTGGTCTTGACAGTCTTCTTTTATTTACACAGATGCTGCGCCCGGTGACGAGACGACTGACACCAGAGGATGCGGAGGTAGGGTCAATTAGCGTGCACCTTGAAACAACATGAACCATACGAGAGTCGAAGTACGCCCATTATCCCCCAATAAACCTTATTACTGCTCCTCTAGCCAGCACAATGAGCAATGCTAAAGAGCAATAACCACACATTGGTTAGGCCGCTAGTGCTTCTCGAGCCACTCCAATTCCTCTCTACCCGAAAGGTCGAGCTACTGGGGTTCGTATCCACGCATAAAACTTAAAGGAACAAATTTTGGCCTAATAAATTTATTCGGAGAAATATATAACCAGTGGGCTGTTAAATTTCCTCAGAAAATGAACTGCGCACCTTGCTTCCAAGATTCAGTGGTCTTGACAGTCTTCTTTTATTTACACAGATGCTGCGCCCGGTGACGAGACGACTGACACCAGAGGATGCGGAGGTAGGGTCAATTAGCGTGCACCTTGAAACAACATGAACCGTACGAGAGTCGAAGTACGCCCATTATCCCCCAATAAACCTTATTACTGCTCCTCTAGCCAGCACAATGAGCAATGCTAAAGAGCAATAACCACACATTGGTTAGGCCGCTAGTGCTTCTCGAGCCACTCCAATTCCTCTCTACCCGAAAGGTCGAGCTACTGGGGTTCGTATCCACGCATAAAACTTAAAGGAACAAATTTTGGCCTAATAAATTTATTCGGAGAAATATATGACCAGTGGGCTGTTAAATTTCCTCAGAAAATGAACTGCGCAGCTTGCTTCCAAGATTCATTGGTTTTGACAGTCTTCTTTTATTTACACAGATGCTGCGCCCGGTGACGAGACGACTGACACCAGAGGATGCGGAGGTAGGGTCAATTAGCGTGCACCTTGAAACAACATGAACCGTACGAGAGTCGAAGTACGCCCATTATCCCCCAATAAACCTTATTACTGCTCCTCTAGCCAGCACAATGAGCAATGCTAAAGAGCAATAACCACACATTGGTTAGGCCGCTAGTGCTTCTCGAGCCACTCCAATTCCTCTCTACCCGAAAGGTCGAGCTACTGGGGTTCGTATCCACGCATAAAACTTAAAAGAACAAATTTTGGCCTAATAAATTTATTCGGAGAAATATATAACCAGTGGGCTGTTAAATTTCCTCAGAAAATGAACTGCGCAGCTTGCTTCCAAGATTCATTGGTCTTGACAGTCTTCTTTTATTTACACAGATGCTGCGCCCGGTGACGAGACGACTGACACCAGAGGATGCGGAGGTAGGGTCAATTAGCGTGCACCTTGAAACAACATGAACCGTACGAGAGTCGAAGTACGCCCATTATCCCCCAATAAACCTTATTACTGCTCCTCTAGCCAGCACAATGAGCAATGCTAAAGAGCAATAACCACACATTGGTTAGGCCGCTAGTGCTTCTCGAGCCACTCCAATTCCTCTCTACCCGAAAGGTCGAGCTACCGGGGTTCGTATCCACGCATAAAAGTTAAAGGAACAAATTTTGGCCTAATAAATTTATTCGGAGAAATATATAACCAGTAGGCTGTTAAATTTCCTCAGAAAATGAACTGCGCAGCTTGCTTTCAAGATTCATTGGTCTTGACAGTCTTCTTTTATTTACACAGATGCTGCGCCCGGTGACGAGACGACTGACACCAGAGGATGCGGAGGTAGGGTCAATTAGCGTGCACCTTGAAACAACATGAACCGTACGAGAGTCGAAGTACGCCCATTATCCCCCAATAAACCTTATTACTGCTCCTCTAGCCAGCACAATGAGCAATGCTAAAGAGCAATAACCACACATTGGTTAGGCCGCTAGTGCTTCTCGAGCCACTCCAATTCCTCTCTACCCGAAAGGTCGAGCTACTGGGGTTCGTATCCACGCATAAAACTTAAAGGAACAAATTTTGGCCTAATAAATTTATTCGGAGAAATATATAACCAGTGGGCTGTTAAATTTCCTCAGAAAATGAACTGCGCAGCTTGCTTCCAAGATTCATTGGTGTTGACAGTCTTCTTTTATTTACACAGCTGCTGCGCCCGGTGACGAGACGACTGACACCAGAGGATGCGGAGGTAGGGTCAATTAGCGTGCACCTTGAAACAACATGAACCGTACGAGAGTCGAAGTACGCCCATTATCCCCCAATAAACCTTATTACTGCTCCTCTAGCCAGCACAATGAGCAATGCTAAAGAGCAATAACCACACATTGGTTAGGCCGCTAGTGCTTCTCGAGCCACTCCAATTCCTCTCTACCCGAAAGGTCGAGCTACTGGGGTTCGTATCCACGCATAAAACTTAAAGGAACAAATTTTGGCCTAATAAATTTATTCGGAGAAATATATAACCAGTGGGCTGTTAAATTTCCTCAGAAAATGAACTGCGCAGCTTGCTTCCAAGATTCATTGGTCTTGACAGTCTTCTTTTATTTACTCAGATGCTGCGCCCGGTGACGAGACGACTGACACCAGAGGATGCGGAGGTAGGGTCAATTAGCGTGCACCTTGAAACAACATGAACCGTACGAGAGTCGAAGTACGCCCATTATCCCCCAATAAACCTTATTACTGCTCCTCTAGCCAGCACAATGAGCAATGCTAAAGAGCAATAACCACACATTGGTTAGGCCGCTAGTGCTTCTCGAGCCACTCCAATTCCTCTCTACCCGAAAGGTCGAGCTACTGGGGTTCGTATCCACGCATAAAACTTAAAGGAACAAATTTTTGCCTAATAAATTTATTCGGAGAAATATATAACCAGTGGGCTGTTAAACCAGTGGGCTGTTAAATGGTACTGTTAAGAAAATGAACTGCGCACCTTGCTTCCAAGATTCAGTGGTCTTGACAGTCTTCTTTTATTTACACAGATGCTGCGCCCGGTGACGAGACGACTGACACCAGAGGATGCGGAGGTAGGGTCAATTAGCGTGCACCTTGAAACAACATGAACCGTACGACAGTCGAAGTACGCCCATTATCCCCCAATAAACCTTATTACTGCTCCTCTAGCCAGCACAATGAGCAATGCTAAAGAGCAATAACCACACATTGGTTAGGCCGCTAGTGCTTCTCGAGCCACTCCAATTCCTCTCTACCCGAAAGGTCGAGCTACTGGGGTTCATATCCACGCATAAAACTTAAAGGAACAAATTTTGGCCTAATAAATTTATTCGGAGAAATATATAACCAGTGGGCTGTTAAATTTCCTCAGAAAATGAACTGCGCAGCTTGCTTCCAAGATTCAGTGGTCTTGACAGTCTTCTTTTATTTACACAGATGCTGCGCCCAGTGACGAGACGACTGACACCAGAGGATGCGGAGGTAGGGTCAATTAGCGTGCACCTTGAAACAACATGAACCGTACGAGAGTCGAAGTACGCCCATTATCCCCCAATAAACCTTATTACTGCTCCTCTAGCCAGCACAATGAGCAATGCTAAAGAGCAATAACCACACATTGGTTAGGCCGCTAGTGCTTCTCGAGCCACTCCAATTCCTCTCTACCCGAAAGGTCGAGCTACTGGGGTTCGTATCCACGCATAAAACTTAAAAGAACAAATTTTGGCCTAATAAATTTATTCGGAGAAATATATAACCAGTGGGCTGTTAAATTTCCTCAGAAAATGAACTGCGCAGCTTGCTTCCAAGATTCAGTGGTCTTGACAGTCTTCTTTTATTTACACAGATGCTGCGCCCGCTGACGAGACGACTGACACCAGAGGATGCGGAGGTAGGGTCAATTAGCGTGCACCTTGAAACAACATGAACCTTACGAGAGTCGAAGTACGCCCATTATCCCCCAATAAACCTTATTACTGCTCCTCTAGCCAGCACAATGAGCAATGCTAAAGAGCAATAACCACACATTGGTTAGGCCGCTAGTGCTTCTCGAGCCACTCCAATTCCTCTCTACCCGAAAGGTCGAGCTACTGGGGTTCGTATCCACGCATAAAACTTAAAGGAACAAATTTTTGCCTAATAAATTTATTCGGAGAAATATATAACCAGTGGGCTGTTAAACCAGTGGGCTGTTAAATGGTACTGTTAAGAAAATGAACTGCGCACCTTGCTTCCAAGATTCAGTGGTCTTGACAGTCTTCTTTTATTTACACAGATGCTGCGCCCGGTGACGAGACGACTGACACCAGAGGATGCGGAGGTAGGGTCAATTAGCGTGCACCTTGAAACAACATGAACCGTACGAGAGTCGAAGTACGCCCATTATCCCCCAATAAACCTTATTACTGCTCCTCCAGCCAGCACAATGAGCAATGCTAAAGAGCAATAACCACACATTGGTTAGGCCGCTAGTGCTTCTCGAGCCACTCCAATTCCTCTCTACCCGAAAGGTCGAGCTACTGGGGTTCGTATCCACGCATAAAACTTAAAGGAACAAATTTTTGCCTAATAAATTTATTCGGAGAAATATATAACCAGTGGGCTGTTAAATTTCCTCAGAAAATGAACTGCATAGCTTGCTTCCAAGATTCATTGGTCTTGACAGTCTTCTTTTATTTACACAGATGCTGCGCCCGGTGACGAGACGACTGACACCAGAGGATGCGGAGGTAGGGTCAATTAGCGTGCACCTTGAAACAACATGAACCGTACGAGAGTCGAAGTACGCCAATTATCCCCCAATAAACCTTATTACTGCTCCTCTAGCCAGCACAATGAGCAATGCTAAAGAGCAATAACCACACATTGGTTAGGCCGCTAGTGCTTCTCGAGCCACTCCAATTCCTCTCTACCCGAAAGGTCGAGCTACTGGGGTTCGTATCCACGCATAAAACTTAAAGGAACAAATTTTTGCCTAATAAATTTATTCGGAGAAATATATAACCAGTGGGCTGTTAAACCAGTGGGCTGTTAAATGGTACTGTTAAGAAAATGAACTGCGCACCTTGCTTCCAAGATTCAGTGGTCTTGACAGTCTTCTTTTATTTACACAGATGCTGCGCCCGGTGACGAGACGACTGACACCAGAGGATGCGGAGGTAGGGTCAATTAGCGTGCACCTTGAAACAACATGAACCGTACGAGAGTCGAAGTACGCCCATTATCCCCCAATAAACCTTATTACTGCTCCTCCAGCCAGCACAATGAGCAATGCTAAAGAGCAATAACCACACATTGGTTAGGCCGCTAGTGCTTCTCGAGCCACTCCAATTCCTCTCTACCCGAAAGGTCGAGCTACTGGGGTTCGTATCCACGCATAAAACTTAAAGGAACAAATTTTGGCATAATAAATTTATTCGGAGAAATATATAACCAGTGGGCTGTTAAATTTCCTCAGAAAATGAACTGCGCAGCTTGCTTCCAAGATTCATTGGTCTTGACAGTCTTCTTTTATTTACACAGATGCTGCGCCCGGTGACGAGACGACTGACACCAGAGGATGCGGAAGTAGGGTCAATTAGCGTGCACCTTGAAACAACATGAACCGTACGAGAGTCGAAGTACGCCCATTATCCCCCAATAAACCTTATTACTGCTCCTCTAGCCAGCACAATGAGCAATGCTAAAGAGCAATAACCACACATTGGTTAGGCCGCTAGTGCTTCTCGAGCCACTCCAATTCCTCTCTACCCGAAAGGTCGAGCTACTGGGGTTCGTATCCACGCATAAAACTTAAAGGAACAAATTTTTGCCTAATAAATTTATTCGGAGAAATATATAACCAGTGGGCTGTTAAACCAGTGGGCTGTTAAATGGTACTGTTAAGAAAATGAACTGCGCACCTTGCTTCCAAGATTCAGTGGTCTTGACAGTCTTCTTTTATTTACACAGATGCTGCGCCCGGTGACGAGACGACTGACACCAGAGGATGCGGAGGTAGGGTCAATTAGCGTGCACCTTGAAACAACATGAACCGTACGAGAGTCGAAGTACGCCCATTATCCCCCAATAAACCTTATTACTGCTCCTCTAGCCAGCACAATGAGCAATGCTAAAGAGCAATAACCACACATTGGTTAGGCCGCTAGTGCTTCTCGAGCCACTCCAATTCCTCTCTACCCGAAAGGTCGAGCTACTGGGGTTCGTATCCACGCATAAAACTTAAAGGAACAAATTTTTGCCTAATAAATTTATTCGGAGAAATATATAACCAGTGGGCTGTTAAACCAGTGGGCTGTTAAATGGTACTGTTAAGAAAATGAACTGCGCACCTTGCTTCCAAGATTCAGTGGTCTTGACAGTCTTCTTTTATTTACACAGATGCTGCGCCCGGTGACGAGACGACTGACACCAGAGGATGCGGAGGTAGGGTCAATTAGCGTGCACCTTGAAACAACATGAACCGTACGAGAGTCGAAGTACGCCCATTATCCCCCAATAAACCTTATTACTGCTCCTCCAGCCAGCACAATGAGCAATGCTAAAGAGCCATAACCACACATTGGTTAGGCCGCTAGTGCTTCTCGAGCCACTCCAATTCCTCTCTACCCGAAAGGTCGAGCTACTGGGGTTCGTATCCACGCATAAAACTTAAAGGAACAAATTTTGGCATAATAAATTTATTCGGAGAAATATATAACCAGTGGGCTGTTAAATTTCCTCAGAAAATGAACTGCGCAGCTTGCTTCCAAGATTCATTGGTCTTGACAGTCTTCTTTTATTTACACAGATGCTGCGCCCGGTGACGAGACGACTGACACCAGAGGATGCGGAGGTAGGGTCAATTAGCGTGCACCTTGAAACAACATGAACCGTACGAGAGTCGAAGTACGCCCATTATCCCCCAATAAACCTTATTACTGCTCCTCTAGCCAGCACAATGAGCAATGCTAAAGAGCAATAACCACACATTGGTTAGGCCGCTAGTGCTTCTCGAGCCACTCCAATTCCTCTCTACCCGAAAGGTCAAGCTACTGGGGTTCGTATCCACGCATAAAACTTAAAGGAACAAATTTTTGCCTAATAAATTTATTCGGAGAAATATATAACCAGTGGGCTGTTAAACCAGTGGGCTGTTAAATGGTACTGTTAAGAAAATGAACTGCGCACCTTGCTTCCAAGATTCAGTGGTCTTGACAGTCTTCTTTTATTTACACAGATGCTGCGCCCGGTGACGAGACGACTGACACCAGAGGATGCGGAGGTAGGGTCAATTAGCGTGCACCTTGAAACAACATGAACCGTACGAGAGTCGAAGTACGCCCATTATCCCCCAATAAACCTTATTACTGCTCCTCTAGCCAGCACAATGAGCAATGCTAAAGAGCAATAACCACACATTGGTTAGGCCGCTAGTGCTTCTCGAGCCACTCCAATTCCTCTCTACCCGAAAGGTCGAGCTACTGGGGTTCGTATCCACGCATAAAACTTAAAGGAACAAATTTTGGCCTAATAAATTTATTCGGAGAAATATATAACCAGTGGGCTGTTAAATTTCCTCAGAAAATGAACTGCGCAGCTTGCTTCCAAGATTCATTGGTCTTGACAGTCTTCTTTTATTTACACAGATGCTGCGCCCGGTGACGAGACGACTGACACCAGAGGATGCGGAGGTAGGGTCAATTAGCGTGCACCTTGAAAGAACATGAACCATACGAGAGTCGAAGTACGCCCATTATCCCCCAATAAACCTTATTACTGCTCCTCTAGCCAGCACAATGAGCAATGCTAAAGAGCAATAACCACACATTGGTTAGGCCGCTAGTGCTTCTCGAGCCACTCCAATTCCTCTCTACCCGAAAGGTCGAGCTACTGGGGTTCGTATCCACGCATAAAACTTAAAGGAACAAATTTTGGCCTAATAAATTTATTCGGAGAAATATATAACCAGTGGGCTGTTAAATTTCCTCAGAAAATGAACTGCGCACCTTGCTTCCAAGATTCAGTGGTCTTGACAGTCTTCTTTTATTTACACAGATGCTGCGCCCGGTGACGAGACGACTGACACCAGAGGATGCGGAGGTAGGGTCAATTAGCGTGCACCTTGAAACAACATGAACCGTACGAGAGTCGAAGTACGCCCATTATCCCCCAATAAACCTTATTACTGCTCCTCTAGCCAGCACAATGAGCAATGCTAAAGAGCAATAACCACACATTGGTTAGGCCGCTAGTGCTTCTCGAGCCACTCCAATTCCTCTCTACCCGAAAGGTCGAGCTACTGGGGTTCGTATCCACGCATAAAACTTAAAGGAACAAATTTTGGCCTAATAAATTTATTCGGAGAAATATATGACCAGTGGGCTGTTAAATTTCCTCAGAAAATGAACTGCGCAGCTTGCTTCCAAGATTCATTGGTCTTGACAGTCTTCTTTTATTTACACAGATGCTGCGCCCGGTGACGAGACGACTGACACCAGAGGATGCGGAGGTAGGGTCAATTAGCGTGCACCTTGAAACAACATGAACCGTACGAGAGTCGAAGTACGCCCATTATCCCCCAATAAACCTTATTACTGCTCCTCTAGCCAGCACAATGAGCAATGCTAAAGAGCAATAACCACACATTGGTTAGGCCGCTAGTGCTTCTCGAGCCACTCCAATTCCTCTCTACCCGAAAGGTCGAGCTACTGGGGTTCGTATCCACGCATAAAACTTAAAAGAACAAATTTTGGCCTAATAAATTTATTCGGAGAAATATATAACCAGTGGGCTGTTAAATTTCCTCAGAAAATGAACTGCGCAGCTTGCTTCCAAGATTCATTGGTCTTGACAGTCTTCTTTTATTTACACAGATGCTGCGCCCGGTGACGAGACGACTGACACCAGAGGATGCGGAGGTAGGGTCAATTAGCGTGCACCTTGAAACAACATGAACCGTACGAGAGTCGAAGTACGCCCATTATCCCCCAATAAACCTTATTACTGCTCCTCTAGCCAGCACAATGAGCAATGCTAAAGAGCAATAACCACACATTGGTTAGGCCGCTAGTGCTTCTCGAGCCACTCCAATTCCTCTCTACCCGAAAGGTCGAGCTACTGGGGTTCGTATCCACGCATAAAACTTAAAGGAACAAATTTTGGCCTAATAAATTTATTCGGAGAAATATATAACCAGTGGGCTGTTAAATTTCCTCAGAAAATGAACTGCGCAGCTTGCTTCCAAGATTCATTGGTCTTGACAGTCTTCTTTTATTTACACAGATGCTGCGCCCGGTGACGAGACGACTGACACCAGAGGATGCGGAGGTAGGGTCAATTAGCGTGCACCTTGAAACAACATGAACCGTACGAGAGTCGAAGTACGCCCATTATCCCCCAATAAACCTTATTACTGCTCCTCTAGCCAGCACAATGAGCAATGCTAAAGAGCAATAACCACACATTGGTTAGGCCGCTAGTGCTTCTCGAGCCACTCCAATTCCTCTCTACCCGAAAGGTCGAGCTACTGGGGTTCGTATCCACGCATAAAACTTAAAGGAACAAATTTTGGCCTAATAAATTTATTCGGAGAAATATATAACCAGTGGGCTGTTAAATTTCCTCAGAAAATGAACTGCGCAGCTTGCTTTCAAGATTCATTGGTCTTGACAGTCTTCTTTTATTTACACAGATGCTGCGCCCGGTGACGAGACGACTGACACCAGAGGATGCGGAGGTAGGGTCAATTAGCGTGCACCTTGAAACAACATGAACCGTACGAGAGTCGAAGTACGCCCATTATCCCCCAATAAACCTTATTACTGCTCCTCTAGCCAGCACAATGAGCAATGCTAAAGAGCAATAACCACACATTGGTTAGGCCGCTAGTGCTTCTCGAGCCACTCCAATTCCTCTCTACCCGAAAGGTCGAGCTACTGGGGTTCGTATCCACGCATAAAACTTAAAGGAACAAATTTTGGCCTAATAAATTTATTCGGAGAAATATATAACCAGTGGGCTGTTAAATTTCCTCAGAAAATGAACTGCGCAGCTTGCTTCCAAGATTCATTGGTCTTGACAGTCTTCTTTTATTTACACAGCTGCTGCGCCCGGTGACGAGACGACTGACACCAGAGGATGCAGAGGTAGGGTCAATTAGCGTGCACCTTGAAACAACATGAACCGTACGAGAGTCGAAGTACGCCCATTATCCCCCAATAAACCTTATTACTGCTCCTCTAGCCAGCACAATGAGCAATGCTAAAGAGCAATAACCACACATTGGTTAGGCCGCTAGTGCTTCTCGAGCCACTCCAATTCCTCTCTACCCGAAAGGTCGAGCTACTGGGGTTCGTATCCACGCATAAAACTTAAAGGAACAAATTTTGGCCTAATAAATTTATTCGGAGAAATATATAACCAGTGGGCTGTTAAATTTCCTCAGAAAATGAACTGCGCAGCTTGCTTCCAAGATTCATTGGTCTTGACAGTCTTCTTTTATTTACACAGATGCTGCGCCCGGTGACGAGACGACTGACACCAGAGGATGCGGAGGTAGGGTCAATTAGCGTGCACCTTGAAACAACATGAACCGTACGAGAGTCGAAGTACGCCCATTATCCCCCAATAAACCTTATTACTGCTCCTCTAGCCAGCACAATGAGCAATGTTAAAGAGCAATAACCACACATTGGTTAGGCCGCTAGTGCTTCTCGAGCCACTCCAATTCCTCTCTACCCGAAAGGTCGAGCTACTGGGGTTCGTATCCACGCATAAAACTTAAAGGAACAAATTTTTGCCTAATAAATTTATTCGGAGAAATATATAACCAGTGGGCTGTTAAACCAGTGGGCTGTTAAATGGTACTGTTAAGAAAATGAACTGCGCACCTTGCTTCCAAGATTCAGTGGTCTTGACAGTCTTCTTTTATTTACACAGATGCTGCGCCCGGTGACGAGACGACTGACACCAGAGGATGCGGAGGTAGGGTCAATTAGCGTGCACCTTGAAACAACATGAACCGTACGACAGTCGAAGTACGCCCATTATCCCCCAATAAACCTTATTACTGCTCCTCTAGCCAGCACAATGAGCAGTGCTAAAGAGCAATAACCACACATTGGTTAGGCCGCTAGTGCTTCTCGAGCCACTCCAATTCCTCTCTACCCGAAAGGTCGAGCTACTGGGGTTCATATCCACGCATAAAACTTAAAGGAACAAATTTTGGCCTAATAAATTTATTCGGAGAAATATATAACCAGTGGGCTGTTAAATTTCCTCAGAAAATGAACTGCGCAGCTTGCTTCCAAGATTCAGTGGTCTTGACAGTCTTCTTTTATTTACACAGATGCTGCGCCCAGTGACGAGACGACTGACACCAGAGGATGCGGAGGTAGGGTCAATTAGCGTGCACCTTGAAACAACATGAACCGTACGAGAGTCGAAGTACGCCCATTATCCCCCAATAAACCTTATTACTGCTCCTCTAGCCAGCACAATGAGCAATGCTAAAGAGCAATAACCACACATTGGTTAGGCCGCTAGTGCTTCTCGAGCCACTCCAATTCCTCTCTACCCGAAAGGTCGAGCTACTGGGGTTCGTATCCACGCATAAAACTTAAAAGAACAAATTTTGGCCTAATAAATTTATTCGGAGAAATATATAACCAGTGGGCTGTTAAATTTCCTCAGAAAATGAACTGCGCAGCTTGCTTCCAAGATTCAGTGGTCTTGACAGTCTTCTTTTATTTACACAGATGCTGCGCCCGGTGACGAGATGACTGACACCAGAGGATGCGGAGGTAGGGTCAATTAGCGTGCACCTTGAAACAACATGAACCGTACGAGAGTCGAAGTACGCCCATTATCCCCCAATAAACCTTATTACTGCTCCTCTAGCCAGCACAATGAGCAATGTTAAAGAGCAATAACCACACATTGGTTAGGCCGCTAGTGCTTCTCGAGCCACTCCAATTCCTCTCTACCCGAAAGGTCGAGCTACTGGGGTTCGTATCCACGCATAAAACTTAAAGGAACAAATTTTTGCCTAATAAATTTATTCGGAGAAATATATAACCAGTGGGCTGTTAAACCAGTGGGCTGTTAAATGGTACTGTTAAGAAAATGAACTGCGCACCTTGCTTCCAAGATTCAGTGGTCTTGACAGTCTTCTTTTATTTACACAGATGCTGCGCCCGGTGACGAGACGACTGACACCAGAGGATGCGGAGGTAGGGTCAATTAGCGTGCACCTTGAAACAACATGAACCGTACGAGAGTCGAAGTACGCCCATTATCCCCCAATAAACCTTATTACTGCTCCTCTAGCCAGCACAATGAGCAATGCTAAAGAGCAATAACCACACATTGGTTAGGCCGCTAGTGCTTCTCGAGCCACTCCAATTCCTCTCTACCCGAAAGGTCGAGCTACTGGGGTTCGTATCCACGCATAAAACTTAAAGGAACAAATTTTGGCCTAATAAATTTATTCGGAGAAATATATAACCAGTGGGCTGTTAAATTTCCTCAGAAAATGAACTGCGCAGCTTGCTTCCAAGATTCATTGGTCTTGACAGTCTTCTTTTATTTACACAGATGCTGCGCCCGGTGACGAGACGACTGACACCAGAGGATGCGGAGGTAGGGTCACTTAGCGTGCACCTTGAAACAACATGAACCGTACGAGAGTCGAAGTACGCCCATTATCCCCCAATAAACCTTATTACTGCTCCTCTAGCCAGCACAATGAGCAATGCTAAAGAGCAATAACCACACATTGGTTAGGCCGCTAGTGCTTCTCGAGCCACTCCAATTCCTCTCTACCCGAAAGGTCGAGCTACTGGGGTTCGTATCCACGCATAAAACTTAAAGGAACAAATTTTTGCCTAATAAATTTATTCGGAGAAATATATAACCAGTGGGCTGTTAAACCAGTGGGCTGTTAAATGGTACTGTTAAGAAAATGAACTGCGCACCTTGCTTCCAAGATTCAGTGGTCTTGACAGTCTTCTTTTATTTACACAGATGCTGCGCCCGGTGACGAGACGACTGACACCAGAGGATGCGGAGGTAGGGTCAATTAGCGTGCACCTTGAAACAACATGAACCGTACGAGAGTCGAAGTACGCCCATTATCCCCCAATAAACCTTATTACTGCTCCTCCAGCCAGCACAATGAGCAATGCTAAAGAGCAATAACCACACATTGGTTAGGCCGCTAGTGCTTCTCGAGCCACTCCAATTCCTCTCTACCCGAAAGGTCGAGCTACTGGGGTTCGTATCCACGCATAAAACTTAAAGGAACAAATTTTGGCATAATAAATTTATTCGGAGAAATATATAACCAGTGGGCTGTTAAATTTCCTCAGAAAATGAACTGCGCAGCTTGCTTCCAAGATTCATTGGTCTTGACAGTCTTCTTTTATTTACACAGATGCTGCGCCCGGTGACGAGACGACTGACACCAGAGGATGCGGAGGTAGGGTCAATTAGCGTGCACCTTGAAACAACATGAACCGTACGAGAGTCGAAGTACGCCCATTATCCCCCAATAAACCTTATTACTGCTCCTCTAGCCAGCACAATGAGCAATGCTAAAGAGCAATAACCACACATTGGTTAGGCCGCTAGTGCTTCTCGAGCCACTCCAATTCCTCTCTACCCGAAAGGTCGAGCTACTGGGGTTCGTATCCACGCATAAAACTTAAAGGAACAAATTTTGGCCTAATAAATTTATTCGGAGAAATATATAACCAGTGGGCTGTTAAATTTCCTCAGAAAATGAACTGCGCAGCTTGCTTCCAAGATTCATTGGTCTTGACAGTCTTCTTTTATTTACACAGATGCTGCGCCCGGTGACGAGACGACTGACACCAGAGGATGCGGAGGTAGGGTCAATTAGCGTGCACCTTGAAACAACATGAACCGTACGAGAGTCGAAGTACGCCCATTATCCCCCAATAAACCTTATTACTGCTCCTCTAGCCAGCACAATGAGCAATGCTAAAGAGCAATAACCACACATTGGTTAGGCCGCTAGTGCTTCTCGAGCCACTCCAATTCCTCTCTACCCGAAAGGTCGAGCTACTGGGGTTCGTATCCACGCATAAAACTTAAAAGAACAAATTTTGGCCTAATAAATTTATTCGGAGAAATATATAACCAGTGGGCTGTTAAATTTCCTCAGAAAATGAACTGCGCAGCTTGCTTCCAAGATTCATTGGTCTTGACAGTCTTCTTTTATTTACACAGATGCTGCGCCCGGTGACGAGACGACTGACACCAGAGGATGCGGAGGTAGGGTCAATTAGCGTGCACCTTGAAACAACATGAACCGTACGAGAGTCGAAGTACGCCCATTATCCCCCAATAAACCTTATTACTGCTCCTCTAGCCAGCACAATGAGCAATGCTAAAGAGCAATAACCACACATTGGTTAGGCCGCTAGTGCTTCTCGAGCCACTCCAATTCCTCTCTACCCGAAAGGTCGAGCTACTGGGGTTCGTATCCACGCATAAAACTTAAAGGAACAAATTTTTGCCTAATAAATTTATTCGGAGAAATATATAACCAGTGGGCTGTTAAACCAGTGGGCTGTTAAATGGTACTGTTAAGAAAATGAACTGCGCACCTTGCTTCCAAGATTCAGTGGTCTTGACAGGCTTCTTTTATTTACACAGATGCTGCGCCCGGTGACGAGACGACTGACACCAGAGGATGCGGAGGTAGGGTCAATTAGCGTGCACCTTGAAACAACATGAACCGTACGAGAGTCGAAGTACGCCCATTATCCCCCAATAAACCTTATTACTGCTCCTCCAGCCAGCACAATGAGCAATGCTAAAGAGCAATAACCACACATTGGTTAGGCCGCTAGTGCTTCTCGAGCCACTCCAATTCCTCTCTACCCGAAAGGTCGAGCTACTGGGGTTCGTATCCACGCATAAAACTTAAAGGAACAAATTTTGGCATAATAAATTTATTCGGAGAAATATATAACCAGTGGGCTGTTAAATTTCCTCAGAAAATGAACTGCGCAGCTTGCTTCCAAGATTCATTGGTCTTGACAGTCTTCTTTTATTTACACAGATGCTGCGCCCGGTGACGAGACGACTGACACCAGAGGATGCGGAGGTAGGGTCAATTAGCGTGCACCTTGAAACAACATGAACCGTACGAGAGTCGAAGTACGCCCATTATCCCCCAATAAACCTTATTACTGCTCCTCTAGCCAGCACAATGAGCAATGCTAAAGAGCAATAACCACACATTGGTTAGGCCGCTAGTGCTTCTCGAGCCACTCCAATTCCTCTCTACCCGAAAGGCCGAGCTACTGGGGTTCGTATCCACGCATAAAACTTAAAGGAACAAATTTTTGCCTAATAAATTTATTCGGAGAAATATATAACCAGTGGGCTGTTAAACCAGTGGGCTGTTAAATGGTACTGTTAAGAAAATGAACTGCGCACCTTGCTTCCAAGATTCAGTGGTCTTGACAGTCTTCTTTTATTTACACAGATGCTGCGCCCGGTGACGAGACGACTGACACCAGAGGATGCGGAGGTAGGGTCAATTAGCGTGCACCTTGAAACAACATGAACCGTACGAGAGTCGAAGTACGCCCATTATCCCCCAATAAACCTTATTACTGCTCCTCTAGCCAGCACAATGAGCAATGCTAAAGAGCAATAACCACACATTGGTTAGGCCGCTAGTGCTTCTCGAGCCACTCCAATTCCTCTCTACCCGAAAGGTCGAGCTACTGGGGTTCGTATCCACGCATAAAACTTAAAGGAACAAATTTTGGCCTAATAAATTTATTCGGAGAAATATATAACCAGTGGGCTGTTAAATTTCCTCAGAAAATGAACTGCGCAGCTTGCTTCCAAGATTCATTGGTCTTGACAGTCTTCTTTTATTTACACAGATGCTGCGCCCGGTGACGAGACGACTGACACCAGAGGATGCGGAGGTAGGGTCAATTAGCGTGCACCTTGAAACAACATGAACCATACGAGAGTCGAAGTACGCCCATTATCCCCCAATAAACCTTATTACTGCTCCTCTAGCCAGCACAATGAGCAATGCTAAAGAGCAATAACCACACATTGGTTAGGCCGCTAGTGCTTCTCGAGCCACTCCAATTCCTCTCTACCCGAAAGGTCGAGCTACTGGGGTTCGTATCCACGCATAAAACTTAAAGGAACAAATTTTGGCCTAATAAATCTATTCGGAGAAATATATAACCAGTGGGCTGTTAAATTTCCTCAGAAAATGAACTGCGCACCTTGCTTCCAAGATTCAGTGGTCTTGACAGTCTTCTTTTATTTACACAGATGCTGCGCCCGGTGACGAGACGACTGACACCAGAGGATGCGGAGGTAGGGTCAATTAGCGTGCACCTTGAAACAACATGAACCGTACGAGAGTCGAAGTACGCCCATTATCCCCCAATAAACCTTATTACTGCTCCTCTAGCCAGCACAATGAGCAATGCTAAAGAGCAATAACCACACATTGGTTAGGCCGCTAGTGCTTCTCGAGCCACTCCAATTCCTCTCTACTCGAAAGGTCGAGCTACTGGGGTTCGTATCCACGCATAAAACTTAAAGGAACAAATTTTGGCCTAATAAATTTATTCGGAGAAATATATGACCAGTGGGCTGTTAAATTTCCTCAGAAAATGAACTGCGCAGCTTGCTTCCAAGATTCATTGGTCTTGACAGTCTTCTTTTATTTACACAGATGCTGCGCCCGGTGACGAGACGACTGACACCAGAGGATGCGGAGGTAGGGTCAATTAGCGTGCACCTTGAAACAACATGAACCGTACGAGAGTCGAAGTACGCCCATTATCCCCCAATAAACCTTATTACTGCTCCTCTAGCCAGCACAATGAGCAATGCTAAAGAGCAATAACCACACATTGGTTAGGCCGCTAGTGCTTCTCGAGCCACTCCAATTCCTCTCTACCCGAAAGGTCGAGCTACTGGGGTTCGTATCCACGCATAAAACTTAAAAGAACAAATTTTGGCCTAATAAATTTATTCGGAGAAATATATAACCAGTGGGCTGTTAAATTTCCTCAGAAAATGAACTGCGCAGCTTGCTTCCAAGATTCATTGGTCTTGACAGTCTTCTTTTATTTACACAGATGCTGCGCCCGGTGACGAGACGACTAACACCAGAGGATGCGGAGGTAGGGTCAATTAGCGTGCACCTTGAAACAACATGAACCGTACGAGAGTCGAAGTACGCCCATTATCCCCCAATAAACCTTATTACTGCTCCTCTAGCCAGCACAATGAGCAATGCTAAAGAGCAATAACCACACATTGGTTAGGCCGCTAGTGCTTCTCGAGCCACTCCAATTCCTCTCTACCCGAAAGGTCGAGCTACTGGGGTTCGTATCCACGCATAAAACTTAAAGGAACAAATTTTGGCCTAATAAATTTATTCGGAGAAATATATAACCAGTGGGCTGTTAAATTTCCTCAGAAAATGAACTGCGCAGCTTGCTTCCAAGATTCATTGGTCTTGACAGTCTTCTTTTATTTACACAGATGCTGCGCCCGGTGACGAGACGACTGACACCAGAGGATGCGGAGGTAGGGTCAATTAGCGTGCACCTTGAAACAACATGAACCGTACGAGAGTCGAAGTACGCCCATTATCCCCCAATAAACCTTATTACTGCTCCTCTAGCCAGCACAATGAGCAATGCTAAAGAGCAATAACCACACATTGGTTAGGCCGCTAGTGCTTCTCGAGCCACTCCAATTCCTCTCTACCCGAAAGGTCGAGCTACTGGGGTTCGTATCCACGCATAAAACTTAAAGGAACAAATTTTGGCCTAATAAATTTATTCGGAGAAATATATAACCAGTGGGCTGTTAAATTTCCTCAGAAAATGAACTGCGCAGCTTGCTTCCAAGATTCATTGGTCTTGACAGTCTTCTTTTATTTACACAGATGCTGCGCCCGGTGACGAGACGACTGACACCAGAGGATGCGGAGGTAGGGTCAATTAGGATGCACCTTGAAACAACATGAACCGTACGAGAGTCGAAGTACGTCAATTTTCCCCGTAATAAAGTTGACTTTACAGGTACACCTTTGTTGAAAGAACCTTTATGTAACTAATTCCTGGATTTAACGAAGTTTTTTCAATTCACTATTGCCACCCTCATTGAAGCTGATAGTTTTGCAACGTATATGGAATGATAGTTGCGGCGGGCAACCTTGATATAATGAAGTTAGAAACCTGATCAGTCATTGTTTTGTGCACTTTTACTTAAAAATCGGCCGGGACCCGCCGCGGTGGTTCAGTGGCTAAGGCGTTGTGTTGCTAAGCATGAAGGCGCGGGTTCGATTCCCGGCTGCGGCGGCCGCCTTTCTGATGAAGGCGAAAAGCTTCGGCGGGTTAAACATCATAATGAATCAATCAACTTCCTGAATGCGATGATAGCTCTATCTCATAGACACCGCTTTCATAACGCGAGTGACCCATGTTCGATTCCAGCCACGGGAAGCGTTTTATTTCTTTCCGATTGGCTGCACATATTACTGTTTCCCACCGCAGTTAACCCGAACTCCTCGGGCCTTTGGGGTGTTTCAATGGTTAGGTTACTTTAGGCTACTGGCTTCACGGTGTAATGGTCCGGGGTCCGGTTCCCGGACCTTCCTAACCAGATCGTTTTTCTTGGAGCTTGGCGGTTTTCTGCCTCCAACGGACAGATTTGTGTCGGCCTAAACATCTCATTCCAACCTTGACGATCGCCGTCAAGAGACGATAGCTTGGTTCCGTCAATCAAAGTGAGTGAGCCCCTCATGTAGATCGGTAAAAGGTGAAGCTCACCACATGTTTCTGTTATTTACTTGTTTATTTATTTATTTTTTAACATACTACAGCCCCTCTTGGGGCTATTGCAGGAGTGGGATACATGGCACAACGATCAATATACATTGAATAAGTGAAGATAGCTCTCAAAAAAGAAAATCAAAGTAATGATACAATTGGCACTCTAGCAGCAACTCAGAAGGAAGTACACAAAGTAAAGTAGCGCCAAAAAATCACATTGATAAAACGGTCTAGTATGCATATCTAAATACAAATACACACACACAGGTACAGTCTTACAAAGAAAATAGAAACACAAAATAGAAAAATAAAAGTTGTACATTTGTATGGCTTACAGCGCTTGAATTTTGGTAAGAAATGCACCCTAGTCAAGGGAGCGCACGTGGCCAGGCAACGAATACCACTGTTCAGTTGTTCGCGGAAAGAAACTATATTTAAACGTGTCCGTGCGTGGATGATAGCGGTTAACGTTAAGAGCATGATTGCTTCTGGTCTGTGTCGGGCTGGCATGTGTAACACATTTCTTAAAATCTACCAGATTTAGGGAAAACCCCCCAGGTGAAGTAAGTTTCAGTGAAGGAAAATTTGACCTCCACCTGAATGCAGCCACACGGCTACAAAGGAAAGCTATACAGCTTTCTCAGAAACTTCGCAGTTGAAGAAAAATTCGTCCTGGCCTGGTCCAGGATTCAAACCCGGGACCACCGCTTAAGCGGAGCAGTCACTCTACCAACTGAGCTAACCAGGAGGCTAGTCGTTTGTAGCGCGAGAGCAAATTGATCAGGTGAGTGTCAAATTTGCCTTCACTGAAACTTACTCCGCCTTGGGGGTTTCCCCTATATCTGGTTGATTAACAGCAGTCCTTCACTTTGACTTGTCGATCAATTCACTCTCGCGCTACAAACGACTAACATCCTGGTTAGCTCAGTTTGTAGAGCGACTGCTCCGGTTAAGCGGTGGTCCCGGGTTCGAATCCTGGACCAGGACGAATTTTTCTTCAACTGCGAAGGTTCTGAGAAAGCTGTATAGCTTTCCTTTGTCGGCGTATGGCTGCAATAAGGTGGATGTCAAATTTTTCTTCACATATTTGTTAGAAGACAGGCGGCACGAACCATGAATGATACGATGAAAAAAGTTTGAGCATTCCATTTCGCGACGGGCAGATAACGTTGTTAGGTTTTGCGATGCGAGGGCAGTGGATGGTGGAAACATACGGTCATACCGGCTATAAATAAATCGGATGGCTTTCCATTGAACGGCTTCAATTTTGTTAATATCGCCTTGACGGTAGGGGTTTCACACGGTGCATGCGTAATCGAGTGTCGGTCTGATGAGTGTTTTATACGTTAGTATTTTTTTCTCTTTACAGCATATGCGATCCTCTCCATATTATATGTCAGCTGTCTTACACTTATGGATTAACTTCGAAAGCTCCGCTAGTTCTATTCTGTCAGCTGGGGTGGAGATTGTCATTGTTTGCTGTTTCCTAATTAGATCTTTCGTCTCCTCGGAAAGTTTACCAGTATCCTGCCTAGCCATCGTGCTTCCGACTTCTACTGCACACTCCGTGATAATGCATGTAAGATTGTCGCTTGCTTCCTCTGTCGTAAACTCTGCTTCATCGGTAAGAGCTGAATATCGGTTCAGCAGCACGATCCTGAATTCTTCAACTTTACATCTTACTGTTAGCTCATTAATCGGCTTCTTTCGTAGTAGCTTGTTACGGTTTCCTCTCAAATCTAGCCTAATTCGAGATCTTACCATGCTGGACAAACAGAGTAGAACCGTTGGCCTGAAAATCGCTCTACAGAAAACTAAAGTAATGATCAATAACCTCGGGACAGCACAGCGGTTTGAGATAGGCGGCAAGGCTTTGGAAGTGGTAAGCGAATAAATCTACTTAGGCCAAGTTGTGACCCCGGATCCCAACCACGAGGCAGAGATAATTAGAAGGAGAAGAATGGCGTGGAATGTATTCGGCAGGCATTCTCAGATAATGAATGGCAGCCTACCATTGTCCCTGAAGGAGAAAGTGTATGACAGCTGCGTCTTACCGGTACTCACCTACGGGGCAGAAACTTGGAGGTTCACTAAGAGGGTTTAACTTAAATTGAGGATGACTCAGCGAGCAATGGAACGGAAGATGATAGGTGCAAGAAGAGAGCCGAGTGGGTCAGGCAGCAAACGCTTGTTAAGGACATATTAGTAGAAATTAGGAAGATGAAATGGACGTGGGCGGGGCATGTAATGGGAAGGCTAGATAACCGTTTGTCATTAAGGGTCGCCCCCTGCCACGCTAGAGAAGGCAAGCGTGGCAGGGGGCGACAGAAAGTTAGATGAGCAGATGAGATAAAGAAGTTTGCTGGGATAAATTGGTCGCAGTTAGCACAGGACTGGAATAATTGGAGATTAATGGGTGAGGCCTTTGCAGAAGAACGGAAAGTTGGGCTAGTTGGTATGTGTTCATCGTGGTGGAATACAGAAGCGCTCAAAAAAACAAGGACGAAGGAAGAAGTAGACAACACGGCGCTTGTCTACTTCTTCCTTCGTCCTTGTTTTTTTGAGCGCTTCTGTATTCCACCACGGTGAGGCCTTTGCCCTGCAGCGGGCGTAGATAGGCTGGTGATGATGATGAGTGATTTTTGTGTCTTTCGGTGCCTCGCTGAGTGTGCGCCTTAGGTAACCCAATTTCTTAAGTGTTTTTGTACATATGTATTGGATGTGTGTCGACCAGGATAAAGTACTTATAAAAGTGATACTGATGTACTTGTATTCTGAAACTCTTTGAAGGTTTATATCAGTGGATGAGAACGTGAAATTTGACGGCGAACGTTTATTAGTAAATGACTGGGACACTGTTTTGCAAAATTTACGGCCATCTGCCATGTTTTGCACGATGCGCGAAATATAGAAAACGACGCGTTAAGTTTATAATGACACTGCGGCGAGGTAATGCTGTCGTAAAGTACGCAGATATTCTATCAAAATCCTTATTTGCGTTCACTTTGCATTGAACCTGCGCGATTCATATCATTTCGACGCGATCATTCACAAAAGGTCAACGTGCCTCCCTGTAACACATCAGCGTATAAACAGTCCTTCTTTCCCAGAACCAACAATGAGTGGAATTGTCTACCAGCCGCCCTAACAAGCATAACCGACCCCACACTATTCAAAAATGCATTGTCAAACCTGGTTTAGTTGTTTCATGTATCTTGCACTTCTCTTTGCTTCGTTTTTCCTCTTGCTGTCGATTTTTTTTATTTTGCATCTGTTTCATAGTGCACCTTTTGCGTATATTTATTGTATCTTGCCCCTCCCCTCTGCAATGTACTTCAATGTACCGTGAGGGTATTATCAATAAATAAATAAATAAATCGTCAGCATAAAAACGGATTTCGGAAGTGAGTGACGTTATTAGGCAGGTCGTTAATGTTGTAGCAAAAATAGCAGTGGCCCAAGGACAGAGCCCTGGTAAACACCTGAAGTTACGCTAGTTTTATTGGATTCGGAACCATTAAATGCTACAAACTGTGCGCGATCGGAGAGAAAGTTTGATATCGATCTGACCAAAACGGGATTGATTAGTATGGCATTTAGTTTGCATATCAGTTTACTATGGGGCAACGTGTCAAAAGCTTTGGAAAAATCAATGAAGATAGCGTCGACCTGTTCTAAGGAATCAAGGGCAGAAGAAATGTCGTGTGCAAATTCTGTTAGTGGCGTCACCGTGCTAAATTCACGCCTGAATCCATGCTGAAAATTAGACAATAAGTTGTGTTGTTCTAGATGCTGCATAATGTGCTTATAAATAATATGCTCCAGTATCTTACATGAATAGGACGTTAATGAGATGGGTCTGTAGTTGTTAATTATATGCTTCTCACCAGACTTAAGTAAGGGTATGACTTTAGCCAATTTCCAAGAGCTAGGCACTATGCCTGTTTCAAGAAATTTTTCAAATATGACGGTAAGATAACGGGCAGTCCAAACGGAATAACGGACCAAAAACGCATTGAGAATATTGTCAGGACCTTTGCGTTTCCTAGTGTTTAAGTTTAATATGAAGTGCAGAACGCCTTCTTCGCTAATAAAAATATCAATCCGGTATTGATAACGATGAGTTTGCACTACAAAACGAAGTGGTGTCTAGGTTATTGAAAGTAAACACAGACTAAAAAAAACTGTTGAAAGCTTCAGAGATTACCGCTAGATCATTGTTTTATTGTGGATAGAAAATGAAGCTGACGTAGCATCGCGAAGCAGTATTGATGACCAAAACTTGCGGGGGTTACTGGATAAGAGGCTGTGGAGTTCTACTTGAAAGAATTAGTTCTTAGCAGAGTTCATTTTGCTCCGAAGTTCGTTTGCCTGAGCAAATCTGTGATAACCAGAGCTACCACGTGACCTTGCCTGTCTCGTCCTACGAACACGTCGTGAAAGATGCAAGATGTCGCGGTTCATCCAAGGCACATTAGTATTTTTCTTTTTTATTTTAATCGGTACAAATTGCAGAGTGCAAGTTTTCACCAATTGTTCAAAAAAACCTACTAGAGCATCAACATCGTTGCATGTGGGAAGTGCTGAAAATGACTCAGATTTATCGGCTAAGCAATGGAGAATGGAAATGTCGTCAGCACGGTTAAAATCATAGAAGGAAGTGACCACAAATTGCGGTTTCGTAACTGCGCACCGCAAGGAAACGAACACTGTGCTGTTATCTGAAATTCCGTCGATAATTTCACATTTACACACCTTATCAACGAAACTTGAACTGGTGAATACCAAGTTTAGGAGTGCGTTATGCCTGGTGTTTCCAGTTACTATCTGGGTAATTCCAAAGGATAACGAAAAAATTATAAGCTCGATACAGATCTGTGAGTCACGGCCGCTGTGAGTTATGAATATGAAACATATCGAGGGAGGAAACCGGGGGGCGGTATAGGACACCGATTACAATGTGAAGTTTGTCAATGTGAAGCTTACACCATACCGATTCGAAGCCCGAAGGGCTGAGCAGGGCTGAAAAACACAAACCTTAAGTCGGACCGAAAACGCAAGGCTACGCTCCGCCTCTGCGGTTTCGTCTATCAACACGAACCGCGACATAACCGGGTGGGGTGAACTCAAAATCATAAATGGTGTCGGGGATCCACGTTTCAATTATACCGATGATACGTTTGTGTTGTTCTTACACCAATTATTGTGTGAACAGATAACAAACCTTGGTCACGATCAGAACAGCATCCGCGTTCAAGGACGTTGCACCTGAGGTTTCTTGTGTTATGACGTAGCCCGTTGTGACTTGGAAATTTCGTAACCGAGCTCTCAACTTCGCCTAAAACAATGTCCTCCGTGCTTAAGAAACTGTGACAGCCATCCGAGTAGCGAGAATCTCGTTCATAGCCTTCCTCAACGATCTGTAAGATGGCGAACCACTTCTCCTGATTCTCCCGAAGTGGGCTTACTTGCCCGTACATCGTCGTAACCGGTGCAGCATTAATGTAGTTCGCAGTCCCGGCACAAGGTCTTCGAAGCCAGCTGTGGGTGTCTAAGGGCTAACGAGGTCGTCCATCCTGAAGTAAGCAACCGTGCTGGTCCAATGCTTTACATGAATTAAAAAATAAGAGGGAGCTCATGCTGCTCCAAGGGCATGGATGATGGGGATGCCATAAGTGCATATATGATGATGATTTTCTACAATACCGAGATCCCTTCCTCCTTTCACGCAGTTTTGGGTAAAATAAAGTTATCATAATCATAATCATCATCATCACCTGCATAATGTTGGAGTAGCCATGAGACCGCAGGTTCCACCTACTCGTATTAAGTCTTTCGAGAATGGGTTGTCCTGACTGTCACAACTCGTTGTTTAATCGGTGGACCTTAATGGAGCCCTACGTGGTACGGGCGGGAACCTTTAGAAAGATGGGTACTTTCGTGGCACGCCCAGAAACGACACGAATGGAGTAACTATCGAACACCATCAATTGTTCTCATTTTGAACCTGGCTAGCTTTGCCTATTGAAAAGGATGCGCATTGCTAGAAATTAATGACAGCAGGCTATTAGATGAACTGCTACCCGGCGAGTCACTCCAATTCCACGCCCTTTCGCTACAAGCTTTTTTTTTTCCTTCTGACACTCTGTCTAACAGGGAACCGAGGCTAAGGCAATAAATGTCTGATGTGATCTAGATGCCTTTGCAACATCCAATGCATAGATTCGGAAAGTAACGAACAGTTCAGCTCTGTGGTTGCTGTACACCAAAAACAGAACATCATATGAATAGTGAACGAAAGCAAATACAATATATAGAGAGTGCGCATTGTTCAAGATTTCACAAATATGTAAAGAAACGCAAATGTTAACCAGCTGCGGCGTTTTTATCATTTGGAAACATAACCCACGCATCTCTTTAGCAGAAACATGGCAGACGCAATTACCGCAGAGTAGATACCAGTTAGAGCGCGTGTAATGAGGTTATCCAGGGGGCGAATGTTCCGAGGCCTGAACGGTTGAGAAATGTTTTGCGTTTTGTTTTAAAGGCAGTGTAAAATTGGTCGAAGCTTATGCTCACATCTACTGTATGTAATCTAATGTAATGTAAAAGAATGGGAGGAATAGGTTGCCGACGGCCTCTTTGAGATCCCCCCTGCGAATGTTACGTGTCCACCTAACTTCTAAGATTTATAGTTGTCCTGACAGTCTCCCCTATATGTTTGCGCATTTTTTCGGGCGTCTCGGGGGCAGCCGCATCTTGTAAGGACGATGTTCCGGAGACCGGCACACGGAAGAGCTCCGGAAAGGAAGAAAATACGAACGGTATAACTACACAATAGCGTCATTTGTCATCTTATTTAACCTCAATAGCTGCACCTTCAGTGAAAGCAATGCGCACTGCTAGAAAGAAACGAGGATATTAACCGCACTGTAGCCCGCACGGTCGCTCCGATTCTACGCCCTTTCGGCGGGAGTCGGCATACTTAGCTTTGGTTACTGCCGATTGTACTTAAGAAACACATTTCTTGTGGGCAAGATTAATCGGGGGAATACCTACCGACGGGAAATGACAGATTTTGCCTGAGTATGTTAGGTGTACATCTGGCTGCTGTAACTGAGTGGCCCTGACAGTCTCTTTGTCCACACACTTTTTCAGAGCCAGCGACGGGGAGGTTCAACAAGGGCCCACGGAAGGAGCCCGCCGCCACTTCCAGCTCTCCGGTGGGAGTGAAGAAGATTCCCAGGAAGTCCCGCGCCACACCAAACTTTGCCAGCCTCCACGAGAAGGAGTTCGCGCAGATGAAGACTATCCGCAGTTACGCGACGCCCAGATCAAAGGAGCCCCCGAAGAAGTCTGCGGATAAAACAGTTCCTGAAACTGTAAAAACCATTATAAAACGTGTGGCTCCTCGCGAAACACCGAACTTCCAGCGCCTGCACGAGTCCTCGTTTAGGCGGATGAAAGGCATTGAAGAATATGCTCATCGCGCGAAAGGACCCGCCGGCGCGACGCAGAAGAGCAAGGGAAAAGTGCTGGTGTCCCGTGAGGCTCCTCCGCACTCCACGCAGGCCCGCGCAGGCGGCCCCCACAAGTCCTCCGCCGGCAAAACGGTCGCCACTAGACGTGATGCGAGGGACAAGCAGCGGCTCCGTGTGGCCGCCATGAAGCAGCAGCCCTCGAGACATCCCATGCCGGACCGCGTGGGCAACCTGCGGGCCAAGGAGGAGGAGCGGCGGGCGGAAGCGCGGCTGGCACACGCCAAGCTTGAAAGAGCTGAGCGGTTCACCATCCGCAAGGAACACCGGGCTCCCAACAAGAGCCGCAAGGACGATGGGGAGGAATGTTAAATGTTAAATTACGCACATTTTCTCAGGCCTGTTTGGAGGTTTTTACACGACGACCGTGGATAATTGGCTCTTTTTTCTGCCAAACCACTTCTGGTAGAGAGTCCTGACCTGCTGGGAATGTGGAGAACGTTGACAGAGATATGCAAGTCCTGCACTATTAACGGCTTTGGGTTGGGTGGGGGGATCTGCCATGTATACACCTTCGCAGTAAAAACGCAGGAGGTTTCTAGGTGTGACGTGCGACGCGACAGCGTTTCTTCGTTGTCGTTTGAGCGCTTTGTTACGTAACTGCTGCATGCACCATCCCTGGCCTCCAAGCCAAAACGTTAGCTCAGAAAGCGAGATTAGGAGCCAAGCTTTTAAAGGCCCAGACAGACGAAAACAATGACTCATCGGCGCGATCGCCCACCAGAAGAGAATAAACACCACTGCGATGTCGCGGCGCGTTCATAAATTCTCTATCCTCTTTGTTCTTCGCTGTATTATTATTTTCGGCGAGCCTACCACCCCGCCTCCTTTGTTCGCCACTCCAGTTGTCGCTGCTCCCGATTTCATCTGTATACGGGCACTCGCTTCGCTTTGTTATTGCGTGGACCTATACAGCGAGTAGCTTGTTATGCTCCCGCACAGCGGCGTAGACCTTATTTTTCCGGGGGGCGGGGCAGACCTGGAGTGCGGCTCGAAGCGACGAAGGGAGGGGGGGTCCCTATGAGATGACACGTCATCACCCCGCTACAAAAGGATACCACTAATAATAATAATAATAATAATAATAATAATAATAATCATCATCATAAGGGGCACCTGCACCAGTGAGGGCCTTTTACATTGTGTCGGCTAACTACGGGGTGTCCCCAAATAAGACGTCCCGCAAATCTATGAACCGTGAACTTCAGCGGCTTGACGCATCCAGTAGAAATTTCTTTGGATACGTGTTTTACTGGTCACATTTATTCGAAAATATTGCATGACTGAACCATCAGCACACAAAAAAAAACGAGTCGATTTGTTTTCCTTTTAATGGGCAGTTCGGGGGTAAAAATTTGTTGGATAAATGTGACCAGTAAAACATTTAAGAGCAAGCGGTGTTCAAGAAATATTCCTACTTGTTGCGCGAAGGTGCCAAATTTTGCTGGCCATTTTAGCGAGTAAAATGTATTTTGAAACACCCTATACTACGAAACTCTTGGACTGGATACGCAGGTGCGCCAGAAGTGTTCATTTTGAAAGTAGTGCACAGGAACAAATCATGGCTCCGTAATCAGAAGCTTTTAATATTTTCATTTTCGCATAATACATTTATAACGAACAGATATACGTAAGGTACACGTTCAGCAATTATAAATGCAACTTTTACAAAACGCTTACACTTCAAAAAAGTTAAGAGCGAACATACAGGCACTAATGACGTATCTGCTCGTTCATTTCATCGTACACTGCTGTTTTTTTTTACATTTCCCTAACGCGACCACTCACAAAATCACCCACAAAGAAAAAAAAGGAAACACAATGAACATGTCTTATCAATGCCAACGCGGGCATAATATTGACAGAGAATTTCAGCCTTTCGCGGAGATATGCAAGTTAAAATAAGAACTCCTGCGAATGATATGTCAAATAATGCTGCGGGAAAGAGATAGAGAACCATAAGTGCGCTTCGCATTTACATTTTGTATACGCCTAAATAGTTGCATTTGTAGCCTACAACAGAGAACTGGGGCTAGCGATCCAAGACCATTACACTTCAGACTTCACAGTGGTTTTATACACTCTGAGAACACGGAAATAAGAAAATTATTACAGTTCTTCGATGTACCTGTAATTCTGTATACATAAGAAAACTGTCAAAGTTTTTCGATATACCAGCCACCCTATACAAATAAATAAAAACATAGATACACATGGCTGAGAAAATAACAAACTTCAGCAACGGATGATATTTTAGAGCGTATATTCCTGAGAACGGTAGTCTTAGATTTCAACACGAAACGTATTTTCTCTAACTACCCTTCGATGAATGAACTCGTTGGCCACAAGATTTAGATCCACTTGCCTAGCCTGCTCTTTGTGGCAGTGGAGCAAGGCGGTATGGTTAAGTCTGGCCTGTCCCATTGTTGAGCGCAGGTAAGTTTTAACTCTCTGGAGACACGAGAAAGATCTTTCTGACGAGCAGGAAGTCACAGGAATCGACTTTGCGATTTGTAGAAGCTTGACAACTTCTGGAAGGAGCACCCTCAAGGGTTCACCTGCTTTTCCCGAAAGAAGGTCGACCACATCTTGAAATGTGACAAGTCTCGTTGCACGTTGCTTTGCTGTGTCCAGTAACATATTGCGGTGAAGCTGAAGACGCACAGCATTGAGATCTCCTTTGTAGAACTCGCATAGATACGTGCCGTCAGTATCACCTGTTACGAACTGCTCGACTTGCTTCATGTGATGCCACATTTCTGGCGGAAACCGCTTGCGCAGCGATGCATGCACCGTGTCGATGACTAGATAGAACCGTTGCCGGTACAAGGCTTCGAGGGAATTAAAGTCATGTGCGCGCGACCCTTCATCATACCGACGTGGTGCCTGCATCGGTCTCTTCGAAACTCTTGGGGCCCCGATGTCCATTTCACGCGCTTCATCAGAGACATCCGCCAAAAACTGGAAAAGTCGTCGCGTAGTTGACCGATGCTCTCTTCAACAGCCTTAACTAAATGCTGTGCACGGGTGAACTGTAGGCTCTTCTTTTGGAGAGCGGAGTTGACACTTTCCAACCTCTCAAAGACAAGAAGCATGAGCCTCAGTAGAAAATAGGTGTAGAACTATTGAAGCGTTTTCGCGTAACCGCTCGCTTTGGCGCCTTGTCGTTTTTCTCTTCCGATGAAAGAGTAAAAAGGAATCTGGTTAGTTCGGAGTAGTTAGCGGAGACCCATCGGAGAGAGCGCGCCTTTAACGTCCACCTAGTTTTGCAAAACTGTCTGAGCGCAGGATTTTCCTCTTTCTGAAACTGGTGGAACCAGCTGAGACGTTTCGGGGAAGTTCTAACGAAATTGACGAGGTCCCTAAACAAGCTAACAAAATTCCGACAGACGTCAATTTTCGTGCACAAATCTTGCAAAGACGGGTTCAGTGTATGCGCAAGGCAGTGCACATACAAAGCTCTTGGTTCCATCTCTTGAAAAAGGGCCTGAAGCCCACCGCTCCTGCCAGAAACATTTGCAGCCCCATCATAACACTGCCCACGGCAGTTCTCAATCCGAAGATTGAATCGACAAAGCACATCTTTCAAAATAGAAAAAAAAGAGTACGGGCACTGGTGTCCGCCGTTGCATAAAATCCAACGAATACCTCCTCCACTTCCAAGTTTTCCTTACCATACCGAAGGCAGAAGGATACTTGCTCTTGCGTAGTTATGTCAGAAGTTTCATCAGCAATAACCGCATAAAACCCTGCCCCGTGCACTTCTTTCATTAGGGAGCGAAGCATGCTGTGTGTTATTAACTCGAGCATCTCGTTCTTGATGTCACCGGAGATCCATTTATAGCCTGTTCTACTTGGTCATGCTGCTAGACCCGGCACATCGGCTTCGCGCAACAGTAACAGTTGCTTCAAGTTCCCCTCGTCATCATCGTGTCCTCGCAGCGCTAGACCTTGGAAAGCCAAAAACGAATTGATGACAATATAGCCATCAGAGCTTTACGGCTTTCCTTCATTTGGTTTTACCGTAAAAAACCACGTATAATACGAGGTTTTTTTTTCCAAATTTGACTATACAAAATTTGTGCCTCGTATTATATGTGAATCCCAAAGTTTTCAGCCAAAAATTTGCACTTTCGGTTTCAGCGGAGGGTGCGCCATCTTGCGATGGCGTTAGCTGGCTGCTGCTTTTCTCAGCCGGCGCCATTTTGATTGTTTTGACCACGCGAAGAATCTCGGAACGTTCACCGCAAGTCTATCACGATGTCGGGTGCACGAAAACAGTATTCGGCTACAATTAAAAGAAAAGTTATTTTATGTGCCGAGACCATCAGGAATTGCGCCGCAGGATGACAGTTCGGCGTCACCGAAGGCAACATTCGTGGGTGCAGAATGTTAATAACTGGTGCTTGACTGGAAAAAGTCTGTGTGGTGTCGGCGGCCTGGAGTACTGTTGGGGATTCCCGTTAGTGC
Source organism: Haemaphysalis longicornis (assembly GCF_048455015.1). NCBI lineage: Eukaryota > Metazoa > Arthropoda > Arachnida > Ixodida > Ixodidae > Haemaphysalis > Haemaphysalis longicornis. Next base: position 430,867,500 of record NW_027526203.1, read on the forward strand.
TCGTGTTGGACGCCTTTCGTTGCCACCTGGCCGATTCCGTGAATAAGTTGTTGCGAGAACCCCGCACCGAACTCATTGTCATGCCAGGAGGAATGACATCCCTGCTGCAACCGCTAGACGTTTGCATCAACAAGCCTTTCAAAGACAGCATCAGGTCCTGCTACCAAGAGTGGATGAGGTCAGGAGACCCATAAGTGACAGCTACCGAATGGCTGACGGGGGTTTCTCCAGCGGTGCGTTGTGGCTGGATCGCGGATGCGTGGGCCAGCACCCCAGAGGAGCTCGTCAGTCGCTCTTTTAAGAAATGCGGCATCTCGAACACCATTGATGGCACTAAGGACCACTTTCTGAGGGAAGACATTTCCGACAAGGCGACTTCAGGAGACAGCGGCAGCGAACCTGACGATGACTGCACGCACGTCGGGAGACAGTGCAAGGGAAAACTGACAATGACTGAACGGTAACTGCAGTGCAAATAAATGTTTTCTGTGCTCTTTACCTCGCATTATATGCGGATGAAAATTTTTTTTCTGATTTTGCTGTCCCCGAATTACACCTCGTATTATACGCGGGTTCGTATTATACGCGGGTTTTTACGGTACTTAGACTCTGAGAAAGCAGATGCCACATTCAGCCCCACGTTTAAAGCTGCGCGATGCAGGGCCCAATTTTCGTCCCTTTTAAACTTTTGCAAAGCTTTTTTCCAGTTCTGGAAGCCAGTTTCGACAAAACCGATCAACGAGTCTTTGTCTCGGGATGTACGCGGGAGTGGAAGCTTTTTGTCATTAGCACGTACACCGATGTCACAAAAAAGACTCACAATACACCTTACTGGTTTGTGCATTGTAGGAAAGCCAGCTGTAGGTTGATTGCCAACTCTTCCGAAACCCTCGTTCACCGTTGCCGTTAGTGGGCCCCGGCCGAGTCTGTTCAAGACGCCCATGAGTGCTGGGTTTTCCAGTTGTGGCACCCCCATTCTTTGAAGCTGGTTCCAGGACGTTTCCTCCGTTCGGTGCCGACAAACCCGCAGACCTGGGTGTGTCAACAGTAGCAGCGCTTATGGCACCCAATGTGTCCATGGAGGGCGCAGAGGTTTCGCCATGGCGGGGTGGAAGGTCATCGGCTGCATCGCAGAGGCCGGGAGGATTTCTGGGCAATTCACCAGTCAATCGTGGTCGCTTTATGAGATACTTGTCCATTCTGCAAAGCCAGGAACTGCAAAAACATTGAAAGAATTGGTGTTCGGTGCAGGACGATTGAAGGGAGTGCCCCGTCAAATATGTGATGACAATTTCTTGAGCACCGAAACATGTATTTTGTAGCGCTTTAAGGGGGAAATGTCAACTCTCAAACACTTGAATGTCCGGATGGCTTTTAACTGCATCAATTCACAGCTTGAATAAAGGAGCCATTTTGACGCCCCTCGTACCTTCTCCATTCTGGGACAAAAATACCGCATCCATTCGGGTTTCTAACGTTCTCTGCGTTTCTCCAATTATGAGATTCCCGAGTAGACACATTGCAACTCTGCGTGCCTGTTGTAACCTCAACTGTTTAGAAACCAAATACATTCCCTGGCGAGTCGCAACCAAAACTGCGGTGTTATGCCAATTTATGTTACAAGAAAAAAAATTTAACGTGGAAACAGCGCAACGTGGTTATAACATGACAGAAAACAGATAGAAAATACACAAAACATAGGCTAATTTTTGAAAATCGAGTGCCAGAATGAGCATGTTGGAACATGCGAGTAATTTAAAGCTTTCAAAGGTACGTATCCCAGGAATTAGCTAACGTTTAATGTGTTTATTAAATGCTGTTTACTATGTAACAAACAATAGCGACCAAACGATAATCGAATAGATTTTCACGCGTATTTTAAATCATTAAGTGAAGACACGTTTAAAAAAGGCCACGTGAATGCTCCCAGTCCGATGAACCAAACCATACAATTCGGGTAAAAGTCATTATTGCATCGTGTAACCTGTTAAGCTGAACTTTCCCGTCCTCGTTAGTTTATAACTGCGTTTGGAATGCACTTGACGTGAGGTTAAAGTATCTCGACGCACGTGTTAAATCAATACGCTTAACAATACGCTTAATAGGGGTGCCTGGATAAAACAATGCACCCATGAGCCTTTGCGCTTTTTACCGGTCACCTAGGGTGCCTGGATGTTCCTCCTCGCCGCGGAGGGGCGGCGAGGAGGAACATCCAGGCACCCTAGGTGACCGTAAAAAGCGCAAAGGCTCATGAGTGCATTGTTTTCTCCCGCGGAGAGCCGCCACTTCCGGTTCGGGAGCTCTCCTGGCCTCCCGTATGCCGTCGGCTTTCACGTGCGTGTGTGCTTGTTGTTTATCTTTTTCCACCGGGAAAAAAAAAACGCTAATGCATCGGGAATTCCATAAATAAGAACGATTGACCCTACTAGGGGTTCATTTGACAGGTAAGCACGCTGTGACAAATAAACAACACGCACACACGCGCCTGACAGCCGCCGGTGCACGCAGGCGTACGGGAGGGCAGGAGAGATCTCGAACCGGAAGCGGCGGTAGCAGACGACGTACCCATGGGCCTTTGCGCTTTTTACCGGTCACCTATGTCTTTCAATAGTTAGCACACAGGACGGCCAACAGTCCGATGTCGACGGGCGCGGAGCTGAGCCAAGCCCTTAAAAAAATCCTCAGCCGGAGCCGGAGGGGGCTCTGCCCCCCCGTAAAGTCGTCCGGGGAGGGGAGGGGGGGGGGTGCACGAGCCCCACTGCCCCCCCCCCCCCTCCCCGTAGTTGGCGCTTCCACAAAAAAGACGAATGCCGTTGCCTTGCCATGCAGTGTCCCGCCGTGGCTTCTTTGGAGCCGGCTTACTAGGGGATGTCTCTCGCTGCGACGGATATGTAGGCGACACTGAATTAGGCGGGTATTTTCCAACTTACCTACATGCTTTTACGCGGCTGCTGTCCGAGGACACATGTATGAACTACTTGTTAACGGGGCCATGCAGACAAAACACAAGTTTGGTTCATTCGAAAGATTGCCTCGCTAGAATCATACTGATTCCACTTTTAACGAAAACGTTGCTGAAATAAGCTATATAATTAGGAAAAAAGGAAATGGCCGCCATGCCACCGACTACCTCATTTCCTGCAACAGAACCTGGGATGGCATATGTGGCAGCTCTGCGACTGGCTAAGGCTGGCAAAAGCAAACTCAGATTAGGCGGGGCTTATAGGCTTGCCGAACGAGCTATTTTCGCTTAAATTAAAAGCACATTCTTTTTATAGCAGTAAGAATGGTGGGGTAAACAGTTTAAGTTACGGAAGTACCCGTAAACATAGAAGTACCGATGCGTACTGCTGTTGGTACTGCGCACACTATGCTTGTTTTAGCTGCACAGCGCTGCGGCGCTTTGGGGTTGTCTCAGACGACACTGGCCGAATGGCGTAAGCGACGGTGTCTTACGTGACCATATTTGTCGAGCGAACGCGATGTTTCATGAAACGATTATTTTCTACCCCAGCAAAAACAAGCCATGTACAAATACCGTCAAAAACAAAACAAAGGTAGAAAACGGCCCTTCGCGGTATGGTGGCGCCTTCTACGTTGACTAACCGTAAGCAACGCTCCGCGCAATCGGCTGCAGAGCGATTCCTGCGAGGTCATTGCAGACGTCACGAGAACACGATTTGGTGGGAGAATCAAAATTTTAACAAATTGATCAATTTCTAAGTGAATAAAGCATCGTTTGCTTCCGGGTAAGCCCTGGGGGCACAATAAAACACGAAATCTTTCGAAGAAAACAAACTTGTATTTTATCTGCATGGCCCCTTCAAGGACATGCAAACCTTCCAGGGCTCCTACATAAGAGACCCCACCGCAGATTCCTCCTCCTCTCTGTGAGGTGACCTGCGAGTTTTTTGGCTGTTTTAATGCATATTTATCTGTATCCATGCGGTATATACCCCTCTTTCGGCTGCACGAAAGGAGCTTGATACCTCGACACTAGCGCAGTGCCCAAGGCGTTCTGCAGCTACGCATGAGGTTACTTATTCGAAACAATGCCGGCAGTTTTCAGGGCAAAGTATGAAAGCGACCACAGAGACCAGGTAGGCGGAACTAGGCCGTAGCCCTCCGACACAGCCCTCCTTACAGTGTACCGGAAACGCACTAAGCTCGAAATTTTCTTTTTATGAGGATGTTGCGCTAATTTTTGTTACTTTGACATCAACACAAAATTAAAGGAACGACCACAGAAATCGTGAGCACAGGCTACAGATGGGGATGTGGCGGTTGCATAAGTGGTCCAAACGGCGGCGCATGCTCGTGACGAGTCTTTCCGTTGTCATATCGGGGTGCGCTAATCACTCCCTCAGCAGGCTATCGTAGCACGGGTCCCGTCGTAAGATGCCGCTGCCGTCCGCAGGGTAGGAGACCGCGATTAGAGGACTAACGGCTGAGTGCCGCGGGGGGTCCGCGTTCCGTCGCGCGGCTGATCCGCGCCCATCACGCGTGTACAGTGGGAGGCGTCGATTTCGAGGGTGGCGAACGCCGTTATTTCCATACGTCTCCGTTTTGTCTCCTTTTCCCCGTGGCGCAGCACCGACTGCGCCAGCCGGGCTGAGCGGATTTGCGCCGTCCGAAGAGGCGCATGTGAATCCCGGCACACCAGTGGGCGGGCGCACTCTTTTAATCCGAGCCTTGGGGACCACGTCCGGAAGAGCTCCCATTTTACACGCTAATCCGGATTAGTCGAATCCGGCCGCGTCAGCGACACGTGGCGCGATTGAGGAACGAGAGCCCCCTCCCAGCCCTCCGCGCACTTTTTTCTATCCGACCCGGGGGAAAAGCAGCGGCACAAGCTGGGAAATGGATGAAACGGATAGGGCTATCCGCCATTACGCAAACAAAAGGCTAACCAGAAGAAGACACTCGGAACCACGTCGCCTCGTAGAGTATCAAGCTATCATACATGATCGTTTCCCTCGACTGGCTCTCTTTTTGTTTGTTTGGTCAAGAGCAGCGATTAACTGCGGAAGCAAAAAAAAAAAACGATTCGGCAAATGCATTAAAACATAGAACCTGCGCGTGTTTGTGAGCGACGAAGGAAAGAAAAAACGAGACAGAAAAAAGAAAAGTCCCAGGTGCCCGCGAAACAGCGTTCGGGAGGGCGTATATGCCGGGAAGGCACGGAAGAGGGTCATTACAATGACAATGGGTTCGACGTAACGAAGCGTCAGATGTTCCCTGTTAGGGGTCTGATATCGCGTGACACTATTACGGTTGAGCCTTGCGCCGCCGCATGGTTTTCCCCGCTGCCTCGGCTCCCCCGCGCTTCATGCTCCAAATGTTATATGTTTCCTGTTCTACTGGAGGGGCCCTTAGCCCGAGGCCTCCCCTTTTGATAGTTTTCGTTTGTATACCGCGCAGCCGCACGTTTAAACAAGCTTATGATAGAAGTTTATATGAACGTGGCGCCCTGTTACAACCTGTCCGTGCAGCAGGTTCGCCTGTTGCAGCAAAGAAAACAGGGGCGATGGGAGGCTAGAGGGGAACTAAAAAAGCGAAGAAAAAGTACAGCCGCGAACCGTTCATTTTGTCGTTAGGAGGCGGTAAAAGTTTTGATAAACTGAGCTAGGTAGCGATAATGCGCATCGGTATCGGTCGCCCTGTGCATGCACTTTCTCCGTGCACTTGGCATTCTTGGGGGTTTCTCGTTTGGGCTGTCTTTATTTTTCTTGTCGTTGGAGCAAACTACTCAATTTTGTAGTGCGAACGACAGCTGCAGGACACCTTTTGTGCTTGTGCCTGATTCTGCTTAATTTTCTCTGCGGTAGCGCGGGATGGATATTGTTACAATTAGGCCCCATCAGGGCATGACGTTGGCTTACTGCGTGCTCAGTAGATTACGGCGCCTTGACGAAACGACGAACGCCTTTGCGGAAAGGCAACCCCCGAAGAAGGTGAAGGTATAGCTTTCGTTTTGGTCTGGCTCATATTTGTGGCAATTTGATTTAGCGCAGAGTTAGTTTACGAACTTGAAGAACGCTTCATTTTTTTACGGGTTTAACAGCAGGCGTGCCGTTTCGATATTTGAGGAGCTTTTTTTTTTTTCGAAAGGAGTCAAATCCAGCTGAGCAGAATGTCAGAAACAAGCGAAAATTTGTGGTGATCGGGCCTAAATGCAGCGTTGTAGATATTATATAATATGTTTTACATGTCAGTTAGGAGAAGCTAGCTTTGACAGCGGTGCCTTTGAGTCCGTTAACAAATCTTCGCTTATTTTCTGAAATTTTGTTCAGGCGAGTTTGACTCATTCAGGGAAAAAAGTTGCAGGTGACATCTACGTATGGCTCTTAAAGGAGCCATGAAGAGAAAATACAAGTTGGGTTTATTAGAAAGACTGCTTAGTCCCGATAACAATGATACCAATATCATCGCAATCTTCGAAAAAATAACGGATATATAACGAAAACGTGTGAAGCCGTGGCGACCCCCTATCCAATTTTCCGCAACTTCTCTATGACGTCACGGAACCTTGTTTGTGCAATTGGCGCCCCCCTAACTGACCTGTCGCGACGACACATGACTGGACGTCTGTAATGGGGCCTCTAGTTCCATTTTACCGCATCACTTGAATGCTAACGTGCAGTTAACGGACTGAAAATTACGTTTTATTGTTGGCCCGTATGACGTCATTCTCGCTCATACACGTCACTGTGGCGCAAAATTTGAAAGTTATCAAATACTTTTTGCTTTTTTTTCGTTAAAAAAACATCTTTTGGGGCTGCAATGGAGCTGAGTGAGATACTGTATCCTAGTTCTTTCAAATTAAACGAAGTTGTATTTTCTCTTCATGGCTCCTTTAAGATGAAAGATGCGGTAGCGTCACGTCGGCTCCGATAGAGCGTTTTCGAACGCAGTTGCTGTATTTACGATCTGTGCTCCATGAGCACTGAAAGTCAGCGAAAAAACGTTTCCTAACTTTTTGCTACGGCTACCGAAAATGACAAGAAATTGCCATGGAATATTCAAAGATACAAAATTCGAACTGGGTTTTATGTGCCTTGACCTGGACAAGGAAACGCGTTTGAGAATGCAATTTCTTATGGCACCACGCTACTCATTACGGCAACGGAATTACCTCACATGTGCAAGCGTTTTCATTTTTCGCCTGGATCCCAAAACGGCCGCCGCACTGGGAAACCAAATCCTCTCTATAAAGCACGTCAAATTTACGGTATACGACCCCGGGTATCGGAGAACGGTCTTGGCGCGGGCTTCTTACGACGACGAAAAAGGCATAATTTCGTGGCTCTTACTAGTTGTCTGCAAACACTAATTCTTACAGTCTGCGCCCCCCCCCCCCCCCCCCACTCCTCGAAAAAAAAAACAAGAAATCCAGGGACTTACCTATCAGTTCGTGTTCAACCGGGCTATGCCCGCAATACACACACCAGCCGGCTTGACAAGGCGCCGCTGTTTGGCTTGCGTTCCCGGTGGCCCGAATAAACCCATCGCATTCGCAGTTGTTTCCACTGTTACACCGACCTCGAAGCACACATTTGATGTCAGCGGAAGCGAACGTGGCCAAGAAAGTGTGAACGCTCGGAACTGAGTATGAACTACACAGATCAAGAGTCAAAGCGCGGCTACACAGATCAAGAGTCAAAAAAAAAAAACAAAAAAAAAAAAAAAAACAACTTGCTCCGCGCTGAAATACTTCCATACTGCGCATGTACGCGATAGAGAAAAAACACCGGACCAACCGGACCACAACTCGCCCCGCGCGAACTTTTTCCCACTCCTACTGCGCATGTGCGCGCAAGATTTTGTTGAATGTTTTTAGGCTTCACCGCGTCGTCGAGCGCGCGTCGTCGGCCACCTAGAGTTCCTGTATATAGCTCCTCCCTACGGCCACCGCAAAGGAAGCTCGCGGGCCCTTGTGTGAGGAGGAATGCGCGCATGCGCCGCAAGCCACACATATCGCTAGGAGCTTCACGATTGCCCCCCTTTTTAATTTTTTTCCTGGTGTCAAGCTGTCTGCTAGTTTATAGCCGTGACGCGGGCCGTTGGCGCAGCATCTAAGCGTACTGCAACCACCTGAGGTTTTGTCACGGAAAAGAAGTCTGTCAGGGCCTCTTATATCACAGTACTGAGACTGCCTACCGCATATAAATAGAACGCCATCCGGGACACGACTAAGAGTGTAGGCGTTGGATGCGGATACATTATTGGCGCTTTTTTTTTTTTTTTGAGGGGAGTGCCGTAGTCGTGGTCGCAAGGAGCACGATATGTGAGTTCACGTGCGTCTTGGTCGGTGCCTCGTTCTCGTCCAGACCCTTGTGTCCGGGTGTCCAGGTGATGTTATTAACTTTCTGAATTGTGAAAGGGAGTATCTTACCAAAGCGTTTAGGTATTTTGCCTGCAGAAAGGTGTAATGGTTCTTGATAATCTGTAATGATGTTTACGCTTCTATCCAATACTTCCACTGGTCTGATTTACAAGAGGATGTCTCCAACTTGCGTTTGTTTATTCCTGTACGTGTGAGGGTCATGCAGTCACAGATTGCCTAAGTATTCAACTACGGCAATTGCGGCCTCTTACTTTCATACATGCCGGAGTCGGTGTGTACTGTGGTCCCGTGATTTTGGACCTTTCTTCAAATGAACTTGATCCTGCCGTATAGCCCGTTCTTGTGTAGGCGTGGATCCATGTTTTTGGTAAAGGAGAGTTTTTTTTTGTGTGTGTGTGGAGACGCTGGGTCGGTGACGTGTTTATCACTGCGTGATGTCGTTCCTTTACAGAGGGGGTGCCTGTCTTTCATACGTTGGCCCGTCGCGAGTTTGTTTTCCCAGCCGCTCTCCTGATGCTAGGAGCAGAGTTACTCAATATCCAGTAACTCTGGCTAGGAGAGTGGTTTCTCTGATTGCTTCGAAAGTGTTTCGACGACGCAATTTTTGAGCCTATTCATCGTCATCATCATCAACATCCTGGTTAGGTCGACTGCAGGACGAAGGCCTCACCCGTTGACCTTCACCGCGCTTGTCGTGCGTTGCCCAGGTCCATTCTTTGCGTCCGAATGTTGTTATTTCATCCCTCCATCGAGTTAATGGCCTTCCCCTTTTTCTAGACTCGTCTCTGGCTGTCCGTTCTGTTACCCTGGTGGAGCACCGGTTATTAGTTCGTCTCGCGGTCAAAATTGCAAGTTTGAGAACCGCCTTATATACTATTCTGATTAAAATGTTTCTTTGATTTTCTTCGGTGCGGGTGAATTTGTGGTACGGTACCCTCTGCTATATCCGGCTCATGATCAGTGGCTGAATGAGTCTTACCATTTCTTCTTCTTTCTTGCCTGCTCTTCTCTTGGTTACGCGTTTTATAATGTGGGGGCGCGCAATTAGTTAAGGTTTTCACTTTTTTTGGAATTGTGACTTCGGCTCTGGCGCTTGACTCTAGAGCCATGCCGAGCATTCTTACGAGACTGTTCTATGGAGGGGGGACACCTGTAGCTATTTTAGGAAAAACTTGGCCGCGTGGAGTCATCCGTCGTTTACCAAACGGAGTTAGCAGCGGAGACATAGCAACGGGAATATTGAAAAGTAGTTTGAAAATTCATATTATTAGACCCTATACACTGGGGTTTATTCTAGTTCGTTTGTGCTCATAATCAATGCCTTCCTTGATTTCTGAGAGACTGGCGTCAATTCTTTTCACCTATTTTATTTGCATTGACCCATTGTTTGTGCTGGAATAAGTTCCGGTAAAAAACACGCCACATTGCCTCAGTTGGTAAGGTGTAGCGCTGCTGAGCCCAAGGAAGCGGGTTTGATTCCCGGCCGTGGCGGCCGTTTCCCTGTTGGAAGCGAAAACTAAAACGCCGTATGTCGACATTCCGGCGCCCGCTGAAGATCCCCAGGGGGTGGAAATAATTTTAGAGCCTTCGACTACCGCGCGTCTCGTAGCCCTGATGTAGCTTCGCACGTGAATTACCGGAAATTTATTTTTATCTTCCTTTGGAAACACGCTTTGGAGAACGCGGATGAACACGTTTAGTACCGGGCCTGACGGTCATGGTGTTCTACGGGGCGTGCTGCCAGCGGTTGGCGCGGAGCGCTCTCCTCGGTGGTACCCACGACGATGTGCTGCACAAGGTTGCAACAGCAACTCTCGTACGCCTGGCGTTTCATTGCACCATTTTCCTCTCATTTCCACAAGGTAAGGCATAACTATAGTACTGCTAATACGTGCATGGTAGGTTGTGTAAGGGGACGTCGTTGTGCTTTAAAAAAAGAAAGGGGGGGGGGGGAGGTACTGATTACAGTGACGGGGCCCGTCGCTTTAAAATCTGCACTACAGTGACGGGGCCCCGTCACTTCAAAAGAATCCCTACAGTGACGGGGCCCCCTCATTATAAGAATCTGTTCATGCACTACACGTGTTTTGCCAGTCAGTCGTTCGCACGAGCTGCCTGGCGCACGAGCTGCCTGGCGCTTGTTTATGGAAAGGCTGCGCCTATACGTTCCGTCCAGACGGAACGGCAACTGTCACTAAAGTTTCGTCCAGAGGAAACACAACTCGCGTTAAGAGCAGTCTCTCTTGATTTTTACCCAACCGGCCAAACCGCTACCGCTCACTCACTAGCCAGAATCACTATAAATGATTAATCATTATTAATAATTACAGATGGTCGCACTAACTCTAGCTCTATCCGATTTTTACCTAACCGGCCAAACCACTGTTACCTAACCGGTCACCACGTGAATTGTTTTGCTGTTACAAAACGCTAATCACGCGGCCCCCCCCCACACACACACCCACACCCACACCCACACCCACACACGCACACGCACACGCACACGCACACGCACGCGCACGCACACGCACACGCAAACGCACACGCAAACGCACACGCAAACGCACGCACGCACGCACGCGCGCTTACACACACGCACGCACGCACGCACGCATGCGCGCGCACACGCACACGCACGCACACGCACACGCACGCACGCACGCACACACACACCAAAAAAAAAAAAAACACGGTGCGAGAATCGAACCACGGAAACGTCCGGCAGAACCACTACACCAAATCCCAGAACAAGAAAGGGTGGCTAATCGGCTGGTTTTGATTTTGTTATATTGAGGGAGCCCCGTCACTGTAGTGATTCTTTTAAAGTGACGGGGCCCCGTCACTGTAGTGCAGATTTTAAAGCGACGGGCCCCGTCACTGTAGTGAGTACCAAAGCTTTATGATATGTCAGAGTTATCGCTTTATTTCACCCCAGGTTTGGCTCAGAGCAAGTGGTGTCAAATACTCTAGGACTTCTCAGCGTATTCCAATAGCACAAATATTGTGCGCCACTCGGATTCAAACGATTCGCTTTAATTGTCTGTTTCAGTGCCTTCTCTATTGCATTAGAACGCTTGTAGTAATCGTTGCTTCCCGAGCTTGCATGCGCAAGCAATCTTTCCATCGCTGCACTGTTGTGCTGCTCTGTGCAGCGCTGCTGCCATATCTTTCCTGCTACGTGTTTTTACTTGCTCATGTCGCTTTCTTTTGCATCGATCCATTTTTTTCTCTTTACTTATCTGTTGCGACACACCCAAACAATGCAACCATTAAATTGCAGGCGTGAATCCTGAGTGAAGTTCTGCAGAAACCTATGTCTACTTGATAAGACGCCGACACAGCTGCGGTTCAGAGTGGTGTGCTCGCTGCACTTTCGTAAATTCGCATTCCTGCGGCCTGTTTTCTGCGTCAAGATGCAGCGCCTACCATATGTCCTGTTATCATTTTTTTTTCGGCGCGTAAAGAAAATCATAATGCATGTAGTGCCGACGAACATTTTGTACTTATTTCCATACGTGACGATTTTGTACAGTGTAATAACGTTGTTCTATGTTTATCCTGGAATAAAATTGAAATGTCATGATTATTGCATGACTATGCGTTATTTCTTCTCCTATAACTGAAGCCCACAAACCGCGCAAGCGTTATATAACCTTGATGTATAGTTAAGACACGCACGCAAGCTGCGCATGTGCGACGCAGTTAAACAACCAAGCAGTGTCGTAGGCAAAAATTTGCACCGGGGGGAGGGGGGCGCGTTTTTTATATGAAGAAGGGGCCGGGCACCAGACAAGTGTGGTCGAGTGCCATTTTTTGCTCTGTATCCCATGGCAGAAAAAAATTCCGGGGGGGTGGGTGGGGCCCGGTTCCCGATTTGACACCCACTGCAATCAAGATAAACAAGGCAATAACATGAGCACTGAGCGATCAGAGGCCTGCTGCAGCAATTTTGAAGTCAAATTTTTGGGCTAGTTCCACCAAAATTACGTCACTTTTTGAACGGATCTTGCGTCACATCCGGTTTATTTTTGTTCCACCGGAAGTGTTCCCTCCTCACACAGATGGCGCTTAGCCCCATGAGCAGCTCATGAGCCGCCATGTTCTGAACGTATGGGATCCTATGGAAGCTTCGCTACCAACTGTCGACTGTTCTACCACCTACAGAGCGTTGAACAAACTTCACTGCGCTGGCGCGGCACCTGCTGAAAAAGGATGTCCTTTCTTTCGTCTCGGCCATAGTATCACTGCCATTCTTTCCACACTGCAGTTGCCTCTGCGCCAAATTCCAGATTTAGGCGAACACTCGCATCTCGCTACCTCAGTCATAGCTTCCGGGTGGCAGCGATGCCGTATTCTCTTCGGACGCCAGGTGAGCCCGGTTGATAGCGGACGACAAGCATGCGCGGGGAAATCGAAGAATGAGGCTAATAACACTATCACGTTCAAATGTTCCTCATATGTCTATCAGTTACTCGCATGCAATTCATGCTGTTGCAATTCACGCTCCAATTATTTGTGTTTCTTTCCTTAAAGGAGCCATGAAGACAAACTACAAGTTGAGTTTATTAGAAAGACTGCTTAGTCCTGATAACAATGATACCAATATCATCGCATTCTTCGAACAAATAACGGAGATATTAAAGAAAACGTGTGAAGCAGTCGCGACCCCTTAGCCAATTTCCCGCAACTTTTCTATGACGTCACGGAACCTTGTTTGTGCGATTGGCGGCCGCCTAACTGACCTGTCGCGACGACACATTTCTGGACGTCTGTAATGGGGCCTCTGGTTCCATTTGACCGCATCACTTGAATGCTAACGTGCAGTTAACGCACTGAAAATTATGTTTTATTGGTGGCCCGTATGACGTCATTCTTGCTCATAACACGTCACTGTGGCGCTAAATTTGAAAGTTTTTAAATACTTCTCGCTTTTTTTCGTTAAAAAACATCTTTTGTGGCTGTAATGGAGCTGAGTGAGATAGTGAATCCTAGTTCTTTCAAATTAAACAAAGTTGTATTTTCTCTTCATGGCTCCTTTAATGACGCTCTATGGAACTCCTCGCTGCCGATGTGAGGTTAAAAGTCGCTACAGAAAACCCGGTGGTAAGCGTTGGACAATACATTTCCGCTGGTACGTGCTTCTCTGTGGGTATGCAACTCAATGTGGGTATTGGTACCAGCACCAAGAGAAAAATTCCGGTAGTAAGCGTTGGATAGTACCATCTGTAGGTATTTGCTTATTTGTTCTTGGAATTATTGTTTATTTCTTTGTCCAGGTCACCATTTCTGATATTACAGTGGAGGGGTACATTTATAAAACCATAAGCAAGCAGAAAACAAACAAGAAAAAAAGTTGCAGTGACATAAACGCTTAGCTCTTAGCCGAAGGAGGGTTTTGAAAAGAAGCTGCTGCGATTACGATTTCTGCCTTCCAAGCACCGCAGGCCAGCCGAGAGAGCAAAAATAGGTTCAATGGTTTTAAATCGCCATGGCACAGGAAAGACAGGCTCCATCTATACTGGGGGAGGGGGGGGGAGGGGGGGAAGGGGAGGGGGGCTAAGATATGGGCGAGAAAGGTTGCGGCTGCTTGGTGTGCGTCAATTTCAGCGCGAAAGCGACACTGTCAGTGGTTCGAAGTGGGTATTCCCCCATGTCGTGGCCGGTCTGACCGCTTTGGTTTTTGCTTACAGAGAGAGATAGAAAGCGAATACGTTTGTTCAGTAAGCAATAATGGGAGTTTCAGCCGAGGGGGTCCGGAAGTTCACGCTTATGGTCAAAAGATCCAAAGAGTCGAAAGGTCCAATGAGTCTGAGTCAAAAGATCCAATAATCACGTGACAGACGAGTAAAAAGATCCAACGTGTCGAAAGATCCGAAGCGACTCAAAAGATCCAACGAGTCAGGAGATACAGCGAGTCAAAAGGTCCAACAATTCAGAAACCTTCCACCACGTTAGTAGTGCGATGGCTTTGGGCAGCGAACTTCCCCCAGATGTCTTGCACATTTGGGTTGGAGAGCCAGAAACAGTTAATGTAGTTGGCGTACTGTTGCAGCCACGCGTTGTCAAGTGGGGGAAGTGGTGGTCTTGATGTGATGAGATCTTTCGCAAATTCCAAATGGAATTAATTTGGCACGAACCGGAGGTGACGTACCCTCCCAAGCCATTCCTGCACCAGCAGGTAGTTCTTGCACAGGCTCCCCAGACCGAGCTCGTCACGTTTGGTGTTATTAAGCACCTTCGAAAAGTGAAAAGCGCAACCATGAATCTGGAAAAAAATTAATATTAAATAAATGTAATAAAAATACACATGACGTCATCCAGATATTTATAACTGGCTGGTGCTGCGACCCATTTACACTCCGAAAATGTTGCTTTGAAAGGGTTATTTCGCTCTTACAATATAAGCACCGCTTTTAACGCCTCTTAAAACATGAAGCGTGAGCTCGGTAATAATCTTTTGATTCGTTATTGTGGTGCGTTATTTGATGCGTTATTTGACGCGATCCAACGAGTCAAAAGATCCAAAGAGTCAAAAGATCCAATGCTGGACCTTTTGACGCGTTGGATCTTCTGACTCTTTGGACCTCTTAACTATGAACCGGAAGTCCAGTGCCCCGTACGCAGCAGCTCGTTTCCTGCCCTCTCAATAAGATCGCGCTGGTGTTGAGGGGACACGCTAGTCAAAGCTGCCACCCATTTCTCCATAGAAGTGGAATAGTTAATGCTTCATTCATTCTCCCCGGAGCATACCCTTGGACATGGCTAGATTGCGCAAGTTTTCCTCATTTAGCACAGTTTCCAGTTAGCGTCGGGTGGTTCCTACCAAACATCTTCGCCCATCTAGATTTGTGAATATATAGATTGCTTTTTTCTTCCTGCGCAGGGTCTGCTCTTTTCCAGCCCTAAGAACTCCTTGTAGCAAGCGAAGGGTCGTGTTCCGTGTTATAGAAAGAGAAGAGCTGCTCCATATATTTCGGGGAGAGTGGGTGGTGGTGGTGGTGATTTATTAACAAAGGAGGGAAGACAAGAGGCCTGGGGATATTGTTGAACTCAACGGGGAGTTCACCCTCATACAACCCAGTCCAGGGAAGGGGATTGGGGTTTCAAAGGATTGGAAGAGAGAAGGGGGAAGAGAAGAGCGGTAGGAGAGTGGGTGATAGTCTATATCGCGTTCGTTTCATCCATGACTCGATGGCTACAAACGCAGCGCAAGTCCTGTTGTAACCAGGAAGTTGAGTAGGTGCTGGAAGACCTCTCATCGGATGGCGTCCGGTTCCATGGGGAACAGGAAGTCTTCTAGCTTGTGGCTTGGGGCACCGAGTCGCTGGAGTGCGGCCCGGAGTTCTGCCCTCAACGAGCCCAGTAGCTAAGTTCGCGTGCTTCTTGGTCAAGAGCCTCAAATTCCTTCCAGACCCTCGCATCCGGGTGTCCATGTAATTTGAACTTCCTTCATTGTATATAGGATAATCAATGCGAGCGTTTAGGTATTCCGTCTGTAATCCTATTTGAAGCGCTGCAATGACAGTCTCTAATGGTGCTTTTGCTTCTACTTGCTATTTTAGCAAATTGGATTGCAGATCGGAAAGCTCTAATTTCCGCATGTTCCGTTCTTGCGTGTGGGGGAGGGTTATGAGGTCACTAAGATTGCCAAGGTAGTCCTATGCGACCACTGTTGCCTCGGTACTTTCGAACATTCCGACGTCGGTGCATACTGTGTTAGAGTGGCTTTGGTACTTTAATCGAAGGAATTGGATTCTGGCTTCTCGCCTGTGCTTGTGTAAGTTCGGATACAGTAATTTCGAATGGGAAGAGATTTTAGGAGGAGTCGCTGGATCGGTGACATGTCGATCATGTTGTCCAGTTTCTTCCCCTAGGGGGAGGAAGGGGGTCTATGTTGCATGCGATAGCCCGCCCCGATTTTTCTAACAGTCGCTTCCTTTGTCCTGGAAGAGTGGCTTCCGTCATGTCTTTAAAGGTGTTATGAAGACCCCATTTGAGGACCTTTTCGTTGGCCGTGAAATCTAAGAGGTTCAGGGCTGCCTTATACTCTGTCTTAAAGGAGGAGTTTTTTTTTTTGTTTTTTTTCGGTTAGGGTAAGTTTGTGGTACGACAGGCTGTACGAAACCCTGCTCATAACCAGTGCCTGCATTAGTCTTATCGCCTACTCTTGCACTCTTGCTGTTCCCGTGGTTAGGCGTTTTACAATGGGGCCTAATTCGTCAAACATTTCTGCGCTTTTGGAATTGTGAGAACTGTTCTGCCACTTATCAGTATGGCCATGACGACGATCCTGGAGTGAATGTTTTCAGGAGCGACTTCCCTAAATATTTCTTGCGTGTTTTTTTTTAGCATTTTCGTGTGGTCCCATGATTCGTTTGTTCCACACACACTGCGGTTATAAAAATTTGACATGTACATTAAAAATTATTGTACTCACTGGTTTTATTTAGTTAGTTTCTGCTCGCCAAGTGCACCTTTTTTTTGTTTTTTGAGACAATGGCGTTAATCTTTTCCCCCCTTTTCAGTTAGGTGACACAATGTTGGTGCCCGCATAAGTAACAATGGGAGGGCTGCTTTGGTGGGATTGCAACATCAAAAAATGGGCTTAATACCGCTATCGCGTTAACACAAGCTAACACTACACAGTCTGCACCAAGACAAACATACACGCGTTTTCAAAGTGCCTTCACGAACGCTTCATTTTCAACAACGTTCCTCGTTTTGAAAGCTGTTCCATTCACAAATAGCCTTGGGAAAGAATACACCTAAGCAAATTAGTCCTACTCCTATATGAACGTATTTTGTGATTGTTGCCGAATCGTTTTAACATCTAACGCTGTGAAAGAAAATGTCTTCCACGGTGTACTGCGTCGATGTAATGCCCCCCCCCCCCCTTTTTTTTTGTGCCTCTCTTTCTCTTTAATATCTTTTCTGTTCCACCCCTAACATCCTCCCTGTATTTTATCCCCTGTTCCCCCTCCCCCCGCACTGGGTTGTATGCAGGCGAGCTCCCTGATGAGCTCAATAATATTATCCCCAGTGCACTTTCCTCTCTTCCAACAAATATCTTCTCGTTCCCACGGGGTACTGTAATTTGGCTGTAGTGAATATAACGAAACAATTTTCCGAGGTATACATATAGCTGCTAGGAAATGAACTTCTTGCAATGTTTGTTTCATCTTTTGCTGTTGGTCTATCCCATGCAGTGAATGAGATATACCGGCTCATTCAGCGATTTGCCAATGGCGCTAGCCGTCCGCAATCGACCGTGCTCGCCATAGAGTTTCTTAGTAAGTATACTAAAAGGGAAACTGCATCTGGGAATCGATGTCGTCAACGGGGTTTATGGGAAGACCATAGCTTCTGGCTTGGTCTTGGCATGACGATTGGATTCTTAAGCGGCTTTGTGGATTTCTTTCTTCACTATGCATTAAAACGTCTACGAGCTACGAGGTATACCCTCCCTGTTCTGTGGTAGCCATGAGCCGTGGCAACTGCGTGTTCGGTCATAGAGCAGGCAGTGCGTGATGGTACCTAACGTTGGTCATGCCGGAGTCGAAGGAACATATGACTGAGCGGGTAATATGCTGCCGCCGCGAAAGTTGTAGCTGACGAAAAAAAATAAACAAACGTACTTCGACAAAGACAAGATGCGACAGATATAGGCACCTGTATCCGTCCTATCTCGTCTTAGCCCCTGGCTGTTAACGTCTCGTTTTTTAAAGCAAAGTTTTACTACTTTCGTCCAGCGGTTTTGTGGAGGATGCGGAAGTTAACTTTTTGAGTGCAGACGCACCGCTGGCGACACACCCATCGCAGCGCATCGCGTGATTTAAGTCGTTTTAAGTCGTTTTGCGACAGCGGCGGCGGCGGCTACGGGAGCGGCCGCTCAGCTGATCGGCAGCCGACCAAAACCGCCGCTTTGTGCGCATGCGTCGCTGGGTCATCTCGGTATATGTGACTCACCTTGCGCCGCGTTCGCCGAAAATGAAAGCAAGGCCGGGCCTCCTTCTGTGAGCGTTGCACGGGACCGAACAACCTTAAGCGTGGTCGGCAATACAGGTATACATCAAAGGTTAACCAATCGAAACCAAGACTCAGCCAGACTAAGCCAAGCTTTTGCTTTGCATATCCAAGGTGAGCTGAGCTAAGCCGCAACCATTTTTTTTTCTCCAAGTATAAACCAACTCGCTCAGCAACAAGTTTCGTTTAACTGTAGCTGACGGTCGGTGCACCGGTTCACCACGAAGGCGACGTTTTCATAGGCACGCTCAAAAACATTTCCAACCTCTTCAGATAACTTATTATTTGAAGTAATAGTAAAATTAATAAAGTAAGT
Source organism: Haemaphysalis longicornis (assembly GCF_048455015.1). Taxonomy (NCBI): domain Eukaryota; kingdom Metazoa; phylum Arthropoda; class Arachnida; order Ixodida; family Ixodidae; genus Haemaphysalis; species Haemaphysalis longicornis. Next base: position 430,886,186 of record NW_027526203.1, read on the forward strand.
GTCTCTAATGAGTTTCCCCCGAAATATTACCACTGTTGTTAACTGCCAGCTTGGCCTGCCGAATAGTAGGCAAAACCGTTATACGCTTTACTTCATTTTTTCTAAACTTTGAAACAGCCTGTTTTATTTTCCACTTATATAATAACACACCATTCTTTGCGTTTTTGTGGCACTGTGTTCAAATACACGGCCACTAAAAGGTTTCAATCCAAGACAATGGCGAAACTAAGGCGAGTTCATGGTATAATGGCGGCCCATGACGACACAGTCGGCCTTGATATGATCCACATAGACGCTAGCGCCAGATTCCCCTCTAGTGTACATAGAGTAAGAAACTCTGTGGTGCGCAGCAAGCGCCCACGGAAGGACTTCATCCCCGCCATGCGGAAACGACGAGGCAGCCGCTACAAGCGAGCGTGAGAAGGGCACAGCGAGTGGCTGAACTGTGGGAAGGAGGCGTGCCGGCACGGTGGACTCACCGATAATGATACCACCGATAAAAATGAAAGGACGTTTGGTTGCAGCTGGTGCTGCGCCTGTCTAGTAAAGTTCATAGTCATGCGGAAGATTCATAATCATGCTGAAATCGTGCTGAGAGCCATAATCATCAGCGACAAAGCGGACCGCTGGGTGCGGTACGGGTTCAAGGCCATTGATTAGTGTGACGATACGCGGATCCCCGCGTTTGCTTTTAGTTAGCCTCTCTTCCGCACCTTTTTTTTTTTAACGCATGATTTATTAAATTTGCTATCGTAAAAACCACTTCCACGTCTATTCTTAATTAAAATAACCCTAGTACTCCTGGTAAAGTATTTACATTTCGGCTCAAATATTCATGGTGTTTTGTTTGCGGTGAACAGTGTGGCCGTGTTCGAGCCATGACACCAGTTTTAGTAGTTTGGGGCGGTCTTCTCTATTTACACTCCGTGTTCAACTATTCTTTCTCGTGTTTTTTGACCGACCGACCGACCGACCGATAAAGAGACAAGCGGACGGGCGACCGACTAAAATTTCGCATTTGGGCTGCCCTAGAAAAACCATCGTCTTTAAAGAACTCAGAACATGGCCGGCGCATTCTAGACTCAGTTCTTGTAAGGTAATTAGTCAGTGTGTATAATTCCATTCAGCGTCTTTTCTTAGGCGGTTGCAACTGCGCAACTAACGCCAGCAGCTATAAAGCTTTTGTGACGAGAAAAAAATCCTTGAACCTGGAACTCCGGTCAACCTTAGAGCTTTTGACGCGCATAATTACACAAGATGTTTTTTCAGCCTATGAGCAGTCGTTATCATATCAACACTTTAGGAACAGCACCTCCTTATGAAAAGCAACAAATTATTTTACTTATTTACTTCCTTCATATGCCAGTAATTAGTTTCAAGAGCCCCGGACTTAAATACAGGTACACTTGTAGTTATAAGTATTTTAACTCGTTCTAATAAGGAGAATATTAAGACTCCATGGAGGCGTACGGCTATTTTTTTTTATTCCCTTCCATATTTCACGCTCACGCTCCGCGCATAACTACCCGAACTGTCAGGCCACCCCCACTACTGCCCATCTCGTCTTCTTGTGCCCTCAGCACCCCCTTCCTTTCACTTCGCCCACCACCGAGTAAGGCGTGCTGACCAGCTCGGACCTGAAGAAGCAGCGCGGCCTGATCCAGCGGGTCACCCGAGCAGTGGCGTTGCGCTGCCTTGAGCAATCCGCCCACTTTGATTTTGAATGGGTACTTCATGCTGGGCCCTAGTACAATTTTGTCTACCCTGCCCCGAACCAATATATATATATATATATATATATATATATATATATATATATATATATATATATATATATATATATATATATATATATATATATATATATATATATATATATATATATATATATATATATATATATATATATATATATATATACGTTTGCATAGTCTTCTTTGTTGCATGTTTTTTCAAGATCAATACTTTTTATTTCTGCATATGAGTCAGTCTTTCGAATATTATGGTTGTGTTGTGTGCATGTTGCTACGCCTGTTTTGTCGCTTCTATTTCAGTTATCATTCTGTATACTTTCTTGCTATTATTGATGACCGCCCTGTTATTATTTGAACTTTGTACTCAATGCTCTATTTAAGCTTGTAAGGTATGATAAAGAAATAATAATGCCGTCCGGGAATTGCACCCTCCCAAAGAGCCGGATTACTGAAAATAAAACGATGGGGTAAAATGAATGGACTAGCGTATCTACAGAAAGTACGAATTGAGCAGCTGATGGAGGCGAAAAGCAAAAACGCCCGTGTGCACGAGATTTCGGCGCACGTTAAAGATCCCCAGGTGGTCAAAATTTATCCGGAGCCCTCCACTACGGCGCGCCTCATCGCCTGCGTTGCGTCGGCGCGTTAAACCCTACAATCAATCAATCAATCACGAATTGAGCAGCAAATTAATGACTGGGGGATACAAAAGAGCGAACAAATAAATGCCAGTGGAATAAACTGATAGTCTTTAAGTGTCCAGTGCCAAAGAAGTTCGAGATGCCTCTAGCCACTTGAAGTTGTGGCCCATAAATGACGCCTCCGAGCGTGTGTGTATATCCGCGTTTAAAATCGGCTTTATGCCACATTGCGGCATTTACTAGCCCGCCACTTGACATAAAACATGCACCTATACGACGCCCTTAAGAGTGCCCTTCCGAACGCTAGTTTATGTTTATGACGCTATTCCAGAAGTTGTTTGCCTTTTATGACGTATTGTAGGACTACTTCAGTTGGAGTTCTTTAGGGCTACGGCTTGATTTCCATCGCAGGAGCCGCGGACACTGATGACGAGGTGCTCCGGGCGTCAACGTTTCCCCCGTATCTCGAGCATCATTGCCTCCCGACGGGATGCAAGGGCCATTGGGTCAGTAGCGAGCCACCGAACTGATATCTATACTATGTATCAGTGCCAACGGTTTTGAATATGTCAATGTTGATGCTATCATGTGTTTGCGTACAGGGAAAAGAATGGAGCAGAATGTGTCTACGCAAACCCTTTGAAATCGACATGTGCGGAAGTCTAACACGTAATTTTGCATATATGTGGCAGATATTTTGCTTAGATTGCTAACGGCTTCTCAAAGGTGTGAGACAGATGAGCACGCCTAGCGTCACTAAATAAGCTAAAAGCCTTTATTTAGTGACGCTAAGCACGCCGACTCAGGAAAAGTGAAAAAGATACAGAGAGAAGGCCAACTTGTCTGACCATGGCTGTAGCCACTGCACTACCATCAGTACTTGCTTCTTCGCATATATGCAGGCATGGGCGTTGGCAGGATTTTGTTTTGAGGGGGGAAGGGGGGGGGGCAAACTTGGTACATCACGGAGGGAGATGGAGAGAGCTTGGTGGAGGGGGAAAGTGCAGGTGTTGCTTGGGGAGGGGGGGGGGGGGCAGATGTTTCTTTTGCACCCACCTGCTCACGCCCATGTATGCAGGCGTATGTTAGCAGCCCGTTGGGTGTTCTCCTTTAATGTTTTGTCTTTAGTAGTGGTCTAAAATTCTCGTCCTAATGGGACTTAATCATTGTGGAAGCTGAAGAAAGCATGACCGAGGTGTAATACCAGAATAGCAACAGCCTTTGCAAGGTGTCAGTCATGCCTACAGGGCTAAAAAAATTTACTACAAATGTTAGCACTGCAAAGTACTGATGACATGATAAGTAATCTATCTTTGAATTTGCCTTTGGGGAGTATTTAAGAAATAAGTTGCATACCTTATAGCCTCCCCTGCGGTGCGATCCCCACTACTGAACGCAGCGTAGCACTTTATGGATCAACGGTACGTCGCTTCGGCTATCTAAAGAAAGGACTAAAGGGAGCACGTAAGTAAAAACGCGTTGAGAAACAAACCTCTCTATCCTTCAGTGGCTGCAGGGCCTCCGCATATATTCCCGCGGCCCTCCTCCTGAGTAGGTGGCACGCGTCGGCCTTCATATTCTCTGGAATGAACCGAATTCGCAGCGAAGAACGAATCGCCGCAGCCAAGCGGCGGTGGAAGGCAGGAGGAGGGGCGGATGCGGGCCATCGCAAAAATCACTGACGACGCGGAACAGGGGCCGGCTCTGTATGAAAGCGACATGTACACGCGACTGGAGACCGAAGCGAATCTCGAAGACGACGCGCGCGTTCTGCGTTTCTCCGACAAGGAGGAGGGCCGGGAGAGAGAGAGAAGAAAAAGGAAAAGAAAGGAGGACGAGGAGAGAAAAAGGCTTCAAGGAGACAAATCCAAGGAATACCGAGCGGCAAATGCGAAAGTCGATCTGCGCCCCGAGCGCTGTGCGTTGCAGACTTTCTCGATATTACTCCGAAATGGATAGGGAAATAAAATCCTTCACGAGGACATATCTCCATATCAAATACGGTTCAGAGGCCGGCAATAATATAAGAGAGAACGCTTCTCCCTGCCGACTTTCATCATTCTCGAGCGAAAGAAACAAGACAGGCACAGACAGACAGATAGATAAAGGAGGGAGAGCGGCTATGCAATAAAGCAATGGCGAAAAGAGAGAGAGAGAGCGACAGGGTGCTCCCTTTACGCACGTGCTGGCGCGAACCGAGCAGAAAAATAAGCAGCCCACGACGAGTCGGCCTGAGCGCCTCAGCAAGAAGAAACACCCAGAAATGACGCGGCTTATTTTGCATACAGCGGCACACTGCTCGTTCTTTCATTTTTTTTTTTTTCGAACACCCTTCTGCCCGTTCCCGCTGTCTTGAAAAACCAAGCTGTTGCGTGGCGGTCCGTATAGGCTCCAGCCTTGAAATGAAGATTTGGACTTCCGAATGACGAAATAAGCGCCCGGACGGAAAGGCTTTGCTCGCGTTGCCTTACCACGCGCAGTTTATGCGCATTTTACCTCCGGCTCGGTGCAATCACTGCAATCATTTTTCTCCGTTCTATTCATCTGAGCCCTGGGTGGTTTCGTTGCTCGTTTCTCTCTTCTCGCGGGAAAACGGGTTTTGCTAATGCACTCTTTCTATGGAATGTATTTTAGTGTATTCGGACGAAAGAGGTAACAGGAGATCGGCGCTGAACTTCATAGCCCTTTTTATTGAGGGGAATATGCAATCGCTGCGCCTTTATTATCAGCCGAGTAATTCGGTGTGGGTGGCGTATATTTAATGTGCGCAAACGTATGTGCAGGCCGGCTAATATTTGAGATTGCGCCGGTGACAGGGTTGATATAGAGCGATTTTTTTTTTGTAAACGGGACATTGCATCAAGGCGTGGGTAAAATAAAATAATATTAGTGAAAGTGTCGTTGCTTGAAATCCCAGATTTCATCTTACTGGCAGCACGACTAAAGTAATTCAGTTGTTAATTACACCAGACGTAAGTGTTTAACCAATTTAACCAGCATTTATCTGTGGGATTAGAAAATACCAAGAAAAAACACTGCTTTTTTATTATTATTCCCTCGCCCCCTCCCCCCCCCCCCCCCCCCACGCAGACCTTCCGTGCCCGCCACTATTTTTAAAAGTTCCCCAAAACTCACTTGGCCACTTTTTCTTTACAAAGACTAAAACAAACCGCAGGGTGGCGCATTATAGTTGAACATTCGTTGTGTCAGAAAGGCGTGCAGAACATCGCTGTAACAAAAAAAAAAAGAACAAGTACTGCGAAACTGGTACATTTACAAGTAAAGAAGCATGATAGAGTGTTTGAAAAAAGGAGCTATAAAGAATCCCATATTCGATTTATCATGGTTTACTTTATCGTTGACGACATGGAAGATAAAACCACATGGTGGTACTTTCACGTTCCTTCTATAATAGTAACGCTAACGGACGTGCGCCCTTTAGATTTTATGTTGCTCAACGATACGCCACTGACAAAATATTCGCAGGGAACTGCGAGTTGCGGTACCATGCGGGAATTCTAAATTATCGTTGAAAAGGCGGTTTTGTTAATAAAAATAGGGGAGTCGAGGTTGAAACCACTAATAAATTGAAAGCGTGCACTCATTACAGAAGAGTAAATACATTGAGGATGCGGCAATGTTTTTCTTTCTCTCTTTCAATGCATAGCGTAGCATTTTTTCCGAACCATCAGCATAGCCGGTTGTTTTGGCCGATTCTCCTGCACGATGACTGACTCAACAACTAACAAAAAAGAAGGTAATAAAAGGAGCTGCGCCCCATCTTTACTACTTTCCGCTGAAACTCGCTTGTTCAGCTGTGTGGTTAGTGACGGTCGTATCAGCGTCGTGCTGTCATTCGCCTGTTCTTCCCACTGCGTTAGACTCGCCATACAGCGCTTAGTTCAAGCTCAACATCAAGGTCAGTTCGTGCCACGAAAGGGGCATTGTATTCGAAACACAATTACAGTAGCTCAACATGCTTCTCAGAGTAAACAAGAACTCTAAATCTACTATAGTGCTCCATGCAGAGTATCGCCAGCTTATGGTTGATGTGAAGCGGTGTACAAGAAAGTCTAGAGAATAAATAGGGCTTGTTTTCCAAATAACACTCCGTGGCCTTCATGCCACAGAAGGGAACGGTAACAAGCTGAAATGAAACACAGTGGTTGCTCAGGCCAGGGTTTAGTCGGGGCCTAACTCTCGCCGGTGCGCACGTATGCGCATGGGGATAGAGTTGAGAGAGAGAGGGAAAGAGAGAGAGCTGCTTTGAGCGGCCGGAGCAAGACGCGAGGCAATGAATTTACCACGCGCGGTTACACGGGCGCGTTTCACGGCTCCCGCCGACTCCTTTTCTCTCTTGTTCGGAGAAAAAAAAAGAAAAAAAGAAACGGCCTTCCGCATTTTCTGCCCTGTCGCAGTGGCACATGAGCGCGCTTCGCTCTTCGGGCCGAGGGAAGGGGACGCGCAGTTTCTGGCGGTGCATTATTACAGGCCCTATTAAAACGATGTGCTTCTTGGCTGCTGCTGCAGCGAGCGCCAAGCGGCCCTCTACAGGGGCCGCACACCGCTTACCTCGACGCCCGAACATGGCTGGACAAAATCGTAAAAGATGGCGCGAGTGCAGCGAACCTTAGCGCCCCGGCTATTCCGCGCAGCTGCCGCCGCCTTTTGTTGCAGGACCCAAAACTCGTAACCACACAGTTTGGCCGCGTCTCCCTTTTCGTGTGCCGCCCTCGCCATGGCGAAACGAATGGCGAAGCCGCGGCGGTGGAACGGAGGTGGCCCAACTCCGTCGCTGACTAGGGCCGTATAGTCGCGCTCCATGGCTACGTCCAGGAGAACAGGCATGCGCGGCCCATGATGGGTACTGGCCTTTTTTTCATGGCCGGGAGACGGAACCTATTCGGTGGAGCGACGATACGTTCTTTTCCGGGCTGAGTATCTGCGGAAGAACTTCAGCTCCTTCTGCAACGTAAGGGCATACTCGGAAAAATAGCCCACGTTGTGAATCGAAAATATAATGCTGTGCAGTCTTTCTCGACGACTTTCATAAGAAACGTGGTTACGCAGTTGACCATATCTGTTAATAGGCGTCTGAAGTCCTGCTGGCACACGTTGTCTTAAGAAAGCCCCCACAAAACCATTCCATACCGACAACGCCTGATCCTGCTTTGATGGCGCGTTGAGCGAGAAAGCCGACGTCGGAGTCGGCGGCGTCTGTAGCAGCGAAATGGTTCCTGAACTCCCATCGGCCGCGATGCGTTCCATACTGCGTGTCCTTGCCTCATCAAAATAAATTGGCTCCAATCCACCCTGTGAAGGTGGTTGGAAAGCAAAGATTTAAAACGCACCCACAACAACTGCCCATGCGACGTCACTTGAATTCACACACGTGGCTCTACAAAGAGTGAAAACAGACATTATGCCAGCCGTTACCTGGAATTCGCGGGTGCGGCGTCCTGAACGCAGCAGCAGCGTCAGCCACGGCCGGGCTAGAGCGGCGGTCGCCGCCGCTGTAGCCCGGCCGTGAGTCGGAAGGAAGAAAACGGAGAGGAGCGTCTTTCGAACGTTGAGTCAGCGGAACCTATCCATCCTAGCTGTGCTAGCTTGGGGCTACACCAACGCGCGACACAAGTGCAGACACCAAAACAATTAGGCATGTGAGCTTAGTGATTCCCATTTACACCGATTGAAACTAGTTAGTTTAGTAATTTTGAGAATTGGTAGCAAGCTGATGGAACTTTTATAATCGCTATTTTTCATAACCAGTTTCTCCTTTCGCCTGTTGTAATACGGGTTAAAACACAACCGGATTGGTATTCCCCAATTTAGAAAACGGAGTTCCATTCGTCGCAAGCAGTGCGTTACTCTAGCGTTGCTCCAGTGGCCAGATGTCTGTATGTGTTGTTTGCCAGGCCTACAAATTAATCCGTAACGAATCTTTGCCGTACGACCACTTAATTCCGTCAGGTCTGGGTTACCCAGGAGGTGCTGTCGAACAATTTAATCAAGCCGTGCGAGGGAAGTGCGCAATGGACGCGAAGCTGCGCCAAAACAGGCCCAAAACAACCGCCGCTAAAGCAGACGACAAAGCCGACGGAATGCTTCCGCCGACGCGACCACCGAGGTGTGCAGCTCCGGCGCGCGAGGAAGGCTGGGTAAATTCGCCGCGCCATCTGCAGTGTGCTCCGTGAGTGAAACCATCTGCCCCCCCCCCCCCCCCCCCCTTCACCTTACCCGCCGCCTCCGCTTACCGCGTTGGGAGTTTGTTGTCCCGCACGCCACGAAAGAACCGTTTGCTGGTAGAGGTAGAAAGCTTTGCTTTAAAAGGGTCGTGAAGAGAAAAATTGTGTTGTGCGTGCGCTTATAACCGTGGAACCTTGATAAACAAACAATGCATACTCATTTCGTTGCCCGATATCGGCAAATAGGAAAACAAATACAGTTGCGGTTTCGCCGAGGCTTTCCTCCTCAACTCGTGAAGTGACGTTTCAGTAAGTCAGCAAGAAGCCAATCATAGTTCTCCCTCGTTTGCCCAATATGTCGGCAGAGAGCGGGCTTGCAAAGGGTCAGATAATGCTACAACATCGACGCCATGATGAAACTCGCCCTGCAACTGAACGGGAGATGTCTGATCTCTGATACGACTGATCAACATGGTCGAACTTTCAGTCAACAACGCCGGCGAGTGGCGCAGGCAGAAGTAACTACGTTTAATCTAAACTGGGAATTCGTAAACTGTTTACGCTGTTTCACACGAATCTAAACCGTCGTTTTGCTAGCCGATATTCTTGCAGAAGTTTGCCGATGTTTGTCTCACGTAGCCTGTAATGTGAGTTGCACAAACGTGAAACTTCTGACCTGACGAGATAAATGACTGAACGCTTAAAATGAGGATTTATCCCGTAAACACGTTTATCGAAGAAACTTCGAGTAATCGGAACTTAAAACCCATTCATCATTCACTCATCAAGCGCAAAAATAACTAACGAGAAGCAGCGATACAGAGCCGAGTCGCCGAGTCCCACCATCACGCAGTTCAACGATTGTTTTCCTGTTTCCTGCAATAAACAATGCTTTTAACGCTGTTTCATTGATTGTATACGCCCCCCGTTTCGCTTACTGCAGAAGCGTTCAACAGTAAGTTGGCGGTTAAAGCCCTGGGAAATTTATGAAAACACGACAGACTTCTGGGTTACAAATGCGAAGAGGCTTTTATGCAGCAGTTTTTCGCCGCGCGCGCTTCTCTGGGCTGGCCCGGAGGCGGCCGCAAGTTCGAATCGCATACGGGGCACTTTTTTTTTTTTTTTTTTGCTTGAGAGGCTTTGGGCCATTTCATACAAAAAAGGTAAGATTCCGAAGATAATTCGGCAAAAGAACGTGAAATTCAGCAGAGAAACTGGCTACAAACTGTAGAAACAGCCAGTAGGTCTGAGTTCTGCTGCAATGGTTGCCAGACGACTGAAGCGGTCACGACACCGCTCACGGGGATAGAAAACTGTTTTTTGGCAACGAATAAATGATGCATTATTTTTAAAATATCGGGTTTGCAGCTTTGCAGAACATTATGCACAAAGAACGTTGAACCGCGTTGAACTCTCGAATGTACTTGACGTTACGTCACTCTAGTTGCGCTGCCGACCGACGACGCGTGCATGGTCACTTGCGATGCGCCTCAAAACGAGAATTTCAACGGCGCCTCCTAAATTCCAGAAGCCATGGATTGTGAAAATATTTGGGATTTATGTTCTTAAAAGGTTGTTCAAGCAGGCAAAATTAAGCAAAGACAAAATCACTTTCTCTTCACGACCCCTTTAAAGCACAAGCACGCGCCTCCGTTGCCAAGACGACGTCTGGGCATGCCCAGGGAAAGAGAGTGCGGCAGCTGGAGCGGCCACCGTTCAGTGTCGGCACCTGCCGCTTTCTTCGATAGTCCACGCCATAGTACTCGGCAAAAGTAAGTGAGCGGAAGAACGCAGCCAAATGACCCAACGGCGAACCCTAAACGCGGCGGGAAACTCGAAGGAGCAGTCAGCAGCGTTCAACTGAACATTAAATCTTTCGCATGCAGAACATGTACGAAGCTCTGGGGTGCCCTAGGGGTCTTTTTCTTTCCTGTATCGAACCATCATAAAGCAATCCTACAAGACGGCGACGGGTGCAGGACCATGGATTTTCCGCTGTTTTCACACCATCGTGCCAACTGACGCGACACTGTGCAGAAGCGATCTGCAAAAAAAAAAAAAAATAAAGTGTTGCGTCAACGTTTACCTGTAAGGTGGTCTATCAAACATGGCTCTCATATTGCATGGAGAAACAACCATATTTCCTTCCTTATGTTATTATTATTATTATTATTATTATTGTGCATGGGCGGGGTCAGCTCGATACCGTGTACTGTGACCTCAGCAAAGCGTTTGACGTAGTTGACCATTCCTTGCTTCTGCATAAAATGTCTACTTATAACATTCCTGTTTGCTTCGTGGAGTTACTCAGCAGCTATCTTAATAATAGGTCATGTTTTGTCTCTGTTAATGATAAAGAATCTGCTGCCTACTATGCTTCCAGTGGTGTGCCTCAGGGATCTGTTCTGGGGCCCCTTTTGTTTTCTTTGTTTGTTAATGACGTCTCAGCCTCTATAAATCACTCTTGTTTTCTGTTATATGCTGATGGCATCAAAATATTTAAAGAAGTTACTAGCGCTGAAGATTGCATAGCTCTTCAATCTGATGTGGATGCTTTTAGCAACTGGTGCTCCGCGAACAAACTTGCTCTTAGTGGCACTAAAACGAAGGTTATGTCCTACACTCGTAAAACAAACCCCATACTTTATCCGTACGTTGTGAAAAGTGTGCCACTACCACGTGTGTGTAAAATATCTGACCTTGGAGTGGTATTTGACAGTGCGCTAAACTTTTCTGCTCATGTGGATTCTATTTCTAAGCGCGCCCTTCGCCGCTTGGGGTTTGTCTGTCGAATATCAAGAGAATTCAGCAACCCTGTCTCACTACTAAAGCTTTATTTGTCTTTTGTCCGCCCTATTTTAGAATATGCCTCTGCTGTTTGGAACGGCACGTGCCAGTCGAACAGTAATATACTTGACAAAGTGCAAAATAGGTTCATATCTATCCACAAACATCGTTTCTCCCGCCACAGAGGCAATGGTTCAGACTTTTTTACTTCTAATCCTCTCCAAAGTTTGAAGTCCAGACGAACCAATGCTGACCTAATTTTTTTATTTAAACTTGTACACGGGATTATTTCTTGTTCGGAGTTGCTTGCAAATGTAAATCTTAGAGTACCGTCGAAACTAACCCGTAAGTCTCCTATACTTCATACCCGTAAGACATGCAATAGACACTGCCCATTGTACCGCCTTCAAGAAACATACAATCTCTACTCCCATAATATTGACCTGTTTCATACACCCCTTCGGTCTTACATGTGCGCCCTTCTGACTTCTGTCTCTCCCCGACTTGGTTCCGACAAGTTTTAATTCTATTTTCATTGCCCTATTTTCGTTTATGTTGCTCGCCTTTGTTACTGTTCCTACTCATATATATCTATATCTGCCCGTCTGTATTGTCAAATTTTTATGACACTGTGTTTTATCGTTTCGCGATTGTTCAAACTTTAGTGTGCCGAAATCATTGATTTTGTTAAATGACCTTTATTCTTCATTATAGTTTTTTTTCTTCGCTTGTATTTTGTTGTTCTTCTCACGCGTGGATGTATTTGTGTCGTCGTCTGTCTTTTTCTTAAGTGCGCCAGCACAAAGGCTACGGCTGTACCTGGGCACTATAATAAAGAGATTGATTGATTGATTGATTGATTGATTATTATTATTATTATTATTATTATTATTATTATTATTATTATTATTATTATTATTATTATTATTATTATTATGGGCCTGTGCGACCCGTCTATGTGGCCAAAGGGCTGCCTCTTCAAGCCGTTCCAAGGCAAGCTCCACCCTGGCATGGTGCACAGCTGTGAAACTTCTGAGAATGACCAGTAAGAACGACACTCTCGACATCTATTATCAAAATGCTCGGGGTCTACGTACTAAGTCCTCCGAATTTCTTAGAAATGTTGTGTGCTCCAAATTTTCTACTATTGTTATTACTGAAACTTGGCTTTGCGATGATATCTCATCTTCCGACTATTTTCCTCCGACCTATGAAATTTTTAGAAGTGACAGAAAGTTAACTGGGCCTAAGCAAAAGGGTGGCGGTGTTCTCATTGCCATCGATCGCTCAGTGCAATGCGTGCGGCGTGCAGACCTCGAGACTGAGGAATCAGTCTGGCTTGAGGTAGGCCTCAAGAGGGGCGAGAAGCTGCTCATCGGTGCATTCTATATAACCCCGGATATCTTACCTGCTGAATATAATCTCAAGCTCACATCTATTGAAAATGTTTCCAATTCACACTACAACCATAAGCTAATTATACTTGGGGACTTCAACACCCCAGGTATTCACTGGAACAGTCTTTCATTTCAGCATAAAAACCATTATGCAGCGCAGAAATGCACCATGTTATTAGATTTTCAATCATTCACCTCCTTGCAGCAGTTCTGCCACATAGAAAACTTCTGTGGTAATGTCCTAGATGTGTGCTTCTCGAACTTGAAAAACGTACAAGTGTGTGCCTCCGAAATATCTCTTGTACGCCCCGACAAGTTTCACCCCCCTCTTATTGTCTCTGTCTCTGTCGCTGCCCAGCATTGCTATGGTGGTGTTGACGATTGTGCAGTCCCGCGATATGCTTTCAAGCGTGGTGATTATGTTGGGCTCTATCACTTTTATTCATCTGCTGAATGGTCTAGTGTTTTTGATGTCAATGATGTTGACGAACAGGTTCGACGTTTTACCGAAATTGTCAGGAGTGGCATGGAAAAGTACATCCCTTTTTATAAGCCTGTTCATTCCAAATTTCCCCACTGGTTCTCTAAAGAACTTCGAAGTTCGCTTAAACTTAAGGACAGTGCCCACAAAAAGGCCAAGCGGTCTGGGCTTGACAAGTGGAAAGCGGATTTTAGTCGGTATCGCTCACTTTGTAAAAGCCTCTACCGGCGTGACCACCAGCTCTATATAGAGTCGTTAGAGGCTTCTGCGTCTCAGAAACCGGCTGACTTCTGGAGGTATGTACGCGGCCGTTCTAAGGCGTCTAAAGAACACATTAGTCTGATTAATTCCGATGGGGAACAGGTTGAGGATGTCGCCACGAGCTTTGCTCAGTACTTTCATTCTGTCTTTCAACTGCCAGATGGTCCCGACGAACGCCTATCGTTTAATAATATGTCTAATTTTAGTACACTTATGTTCGATGAAAAACTTGTCAATGATAGCCTTAAACGGATGAAACCGTCATTTTCCTGTGGTGCAGACGGAATTCCAGCAGCCCTCATGAAGGCTTACGGCAACATTTTTGTGCCTGTCTTAACTTCCATTTATAATAACTGTTTGCTTTTCGGCAAATTTCCTCGTGCATGGAAGATTGCTCGAATTTTTCCAATATTTAAGTCTGGTGATAAGTCAGCCGTTACCAACTATCGCCCAATCTCACTCCTTTGTGTCGCCTCAAAACTCTTTGAGTCAGCTCTGCACAACGTTCTTGCTGCCTGCGTCAAGAACGTTCTGATACCAAATCAGCACGGCTTTTTCTCGGGTCGATCGACGGTTACAAATCTTGCAAGCTTCATGACTCAGGCTTCGGCTGCAGTTTGTGAAAACGGCCAGTTGGATGTAATTTATTTTGACCTCAGTAAGGCGTTTGATGTAGTGAACCATAAATTATTAATTAACAAGCTTACTATGTCCGGTGTTGATGTAAGTCTTGTTGCCTTGTTGTCCAACTATCTCCTTGACCGGTCCTTTTACGTAGATGTAAACTTCAAAAGGTCTAGTGTTTACACTGCAACGAGTGGTGTACCTCAGGGTTCTGTGCTGGGTCCACTATTGTTTTCTATCTTTATCAATGATGTGTCAACAGTGTTAACAAAATCTTCATTTCTTCTCTATGCTGATGATGTCAAACTATTTAGGCACATTAGCAGTTTTCAGGACTGCTGTGCCTTGCAGAGGGATGTGTCGGAATTATCGGTCTGGTGCAGCAAAAACTGTCTAATTTTAAATCCAGCTAAAACAAAGGTTGTCACGTACAGCCGGAAAACCCATCGTCTACTGTTTTCCTACAGTATAGCGGGAGCTCCTTTGCAAAGGGTTGAGGAGATTAGGGACCTCGGGGTTCTTTTCGACAGTACCCTCTCTTTTTCTTCTCATATTAGGCTCATCACCCGGCGAGCGCTCCGAAGTCTTGGAAATGTGTGTCGGATTACAAAGGAATTCTCTTCTCCAGATCCATTTCTAATGCTATACAATGCAATATGTATCCCCCAGTTAGAATATGCTTCTGTTGTCTGGAACGGCATCTCCAAATCTAGTAGTGAATTAATAGAACGTGTGCAGAAGAAGTTTTTATCCATATTTAAGCACCGTCATCACAATCACAGTCCGGGTCCTGATTCTGACTTACCCATAGTTCCTTCCATTCCTTCGTTGACCTGCAGACGTATGCGTGCAGACCTTACATTTCTTCACAAAATTGTTCATGGTGACCTTTCTTGCGCAGACCTGCTTAACTGTTTAGAGTTTAGTGTTCCACAGAGGCCCACCAGGTCGCATCGCCCTTTCTTGACCGCTGCGCGCAACTCCAATCATTCTCCTGTGCGCAGAATACAGAATTGCTACAACCGCTTCTCTGAACGCCTTGACATCTTTCAAGGCTCCTTTACAATTTACCGTACTGATTTGTTGAACACAGTATGTTAAACATCTATGATATCTCTGTCGTTCGTTTTTCTTTTTTTTATTGCTGAAATTTCGTTTCTCTGTGGTTCTGTTTAACCAATATAGTTGCCTGTTTTTGAAACTGTTTACTTATCATGCTTGTCTTATCATTTGTCTCTATACTTTGTCATTGTTTTTGTCGTCTTACTGTTAAACTTTGTTCTCTGCTTGTTGTGTATTCATTACAATAAGCTGAGCCACAAAGGCATCTTCTTTTTCTTTTTTACCTGTACCCAGGCTCCGCCTGTGCTTTATTTCTGTAATTTTCGCTACTTCAATTTGTGTGTGTGTTGTCGCTTGTTTGTTTCTTTCAATATGTTTCTTGTATTTTGTTTTTATGTAACTATCCGTGCGCCAGCACCCAGGCCTCTGGCTGTTCCTGGGCACGTAAATAAACATGATTGATTGATTGATTGATTGATTGATTATTATTATTATTATTATTATTATTATTATTATTATTATTATTATTATTATTATTATTATTATTATTATTATTATTATTATTATTATTATTATTATTATTATTATTATTTATATACTCCTGCCATTGCTTTTTCGCTATTTTTCTGTCAAACGTGTTGCTATGTTTTTTCTGTGTCTCGACAAGATGGGACATTGCAAAGGCATCGCTCGTTTTACGCTAATACTTTATTGCAGTGTAACTTTTCAGAAATCTAATCTCTCGTTTCTATCTCTTTCTGTCTCTATCATATGCACTGTGTATTTTGTTGTATATTTCTTTTTCTCAAGTGCCTTGAACGTTTCGCTGGCCGAGGGCCATAGCTTGCAATACTGTTTTTTTTTTGCTTTTTTTTTATGAATGTCTGTAAGTATTTTTACTTTATTTTTTCATATCGAGGATTTTGTGTCTTGTGCCGTGCTGTTCTACGTTTCTTTTATTAATGTTTTGTATATGGTGTGCCAGCACCAAGACCTTAGGGTTGTTCCTGGGCACCGAAAATAAAGGTTGATTGATTATTATTATTATTATTATTATTATTATTATTATTATTATTGCGTGAACAGCCTATTGAAAAATATATTGATGTCTATCACTTATGGATTGCCGTTGACAGATGTGCAGGATATATTCAAAACTTTTAATTTGCCGTCATTTGATGCTTTATTTATTGAAACAGTGGTTGTTAAACATTTTTGGTTGCCTGATTTTAAGCATGAAGTCAAGTCTGCCCGGCCTGTAAGAAATCAGCCCCGCTTTTCAGTCCCCCGCTCCCGTACGTCGTATGGTATGGCACGTAGAAGTGTTTATGTCCCAAAATTATTTAATGATTTACCCCAAGAAGTCCTTGCTGCACAATCAAAACAACAACTTAAAAAAGCCCTGTTGACCTTTTGTTAATTCATGTGCCTGTCATTTTGTTTGACATATACAAGTATATATGCGTCTTGTATTTATGGAAGTGCGTACTAATGTGGATTCTGATATCTTTTCTGTGAGGATTTTGTTATGTTCTGCTTACGCTCTGTTTAGTCAATTGATTTCGTAAATATTGTTGTTCGCATGTTGGTATTTCCATGTACTCTATTGCCTTCTTTTTTCGCTTCGCCGGCTTGCCAGGCCTAGTCACACAAGCCTATATTGGCTTCGACAGGCCTGCCATTTTACTTTGTAAAGAGAAGGACAATAAAGATTATTATTATTATTATTATTATTATTATTATTATTATTATTGTGTTGTCGCTTGTTTGTTTCTTTCAATATGTTTCTTGTATTTTGTTTTCATGTAACTATCCGTGCGCCAGCACCCAGGCCTCTGGCTGTTCCTGGGCACGTAAATAAACATGATTGATTGATTGATTGATTGATTGATTATTATTATTATTATTATTATTATTATTATTATTATTATTATTATTATTATTATTATTATTATTATTATTATTATTATTATTATTATTATTATTATTATTATTATTATTATTATTATTATTATTATTATTATTATTATTATTATTATGCCACTCCGCAAATTGTACACCGCAATATGTCTTCCTCAACTTGAGTATGCATCTGTGATCTGGAATGGCATCTCTAATTCCTTAAGTAACGTAGTTGAGCGTGTCCAGAAAAAATTTCTAAGCGTTTACAACCATCGCTTCGCTAAAAATGACTCTGGCTCGTGTTGTAACACCGTTGAACTATTGTCACTGCCTTCACTTCGCTGCCGGCGAAATCGCGCCGATCTCTTCTTTCTTTTCAAGCTCGTTCATGGTACTATATCCTGTCCTATACTGCTCAATAGTATTAATTTTCGGATTCCGCGTAAGCAAACAAGAGAGAGCAGGCCGTTTCTTGTAACTATCCGCCTCTCTCAGCACTCAACCCTCAACAGGATACAAAGTCTTTATAATTTTTATTTTCTTGACCTCGATGTTTTTGATGGGTCACAGTTATCGTTTTCCTCCAAGGTTTCTACCGTTATAAGATAACATCACATGTGCAATTTGTTCTATCCTTCTCCTTTAGTTTATCTGGCGCATTGTTGTATGTATGTATGTATGTATGTATATTATCTGACTTTTTGTCATTATCATTAGCTATTTCTCATACTGTGTTAATCTACTTTTGTCCTGTCGTCCTATTATTTCTGTGCGCATTGTGTCTCTGATAGTTTTTTTCTGAACAGTCATCTTGTTCTATTGTGTTCTTCTTAGTTTTTTTTTCTTTTTTTTGTGCGCCAGCATCAAGACCTCTCGGTTGTTCCTGGGCACATTAAATAAATGATTGATTGATTGATTGATTGATTATTATTATTATTATTATTATTATTAGGCGACTGAATTTTTTGGTAACGTTCTGGCTTCTTGCTTTCCTTTAATAGCTATATCTGAAACTTGGTTGTGCCCTGATATCTTATCCAGTGATTATTTTCCTCAAAATTACCATGTATATCGTAATGATCGTGCTTTAACGGGATGCAAACAAAAAGGGGGCGGGGTCCTTCTCGCCGTTGACAAATCTCTCCCGTGTGTGCTACGTAGCGATATTGATAACGCAGATGAGTCTTTATGGGTCGAAATTCATTTCTCTAAAACTGAAAAACTTCTAGTTGGTGTTTTTTACATTCCTCCTGATGTAGCTCCTGAGGCGTTCAATAAGTTAATCTCCTCCATTGAGCAGGTGCTTATCACTCATGGCAACCGCAAAGTCCTCCTGCTTGGAGATTTTAATGCTCCTGGCGTGGAGTGGAGCCAGCTAACTTGTTCCCACTACAACCACCACATTGAACAGAAGGGTAATAGGCTGCTAGATTTTTTGGCTTTCACTTCTATGGCACAGTGTAATCGCATAAAAAATTGCAGTGGAAATATTCTGGACCTGTGCTTTTCGAACTTTGATGGCGTTAGTGTGTTGCACTCTGATTGTTCTTTAGTAATACCGGACAGATTTCATCCTCCTCTTTCTATTTCCTGTTGCCTCCCTTCATTGCTCCACCGTTCCGTAAATTCCAACAACACGCAACCTCATTACGCTTTCGCCAGGGGAGATTATGCTGGGCTGTATGGCTACTTTTCCGCTGCCCCTTGGTCGACCGTCATTGACCACACTGATGTCAATGAACAAGTCGACCGTTTCACAGAGATTGTGCTTTCGGGTATGAAGGAATACATCCCGCAATATTTACCCAGGAGGTTCAGGTTTCCACACTGGTTTTCTTCTGAATTGCGGGATGCCCTGAAACTCAAGGAACGTGCGCACAGAAAGATGAAGCGCTCTGGTGCCAACCAGTTTGCTCAGGAATTCCGGCGCCTACGTGCCCTATGTAAAATATTGCACAAACGTGATCATACTTCGTACCTGGCGTCGGTAGAAACTAAAGCAACTCACCAACCGGGAGCCTTCTGGAAATACATTAATTCTAGATCTAGTACAACTAAAGATTCTATTCGTCTTCTAGACTCCAACGGAGATGAGGTTGTCAAGGTGGCCGACTGCTTTGCTCGTCAATTTTCTTCTTTTTTTTGGGATTAGCGGTGGTAGTGACAACAGCAGCGCCCCTTGTCACCAGGGCAAGAACTCCGGTTGTTTACAACTGGACGAGAACATCATTCGGACCAGCATCAAGCGGCTCAAGCCCTCGCTTTCTTGTGGGCCAGATGGTATTCCTGCTGCAATCCTAAAAACATATGCAAATATATTCGTTCCTGTGTTCACTTCAATATTTAATAACTGTCTCCGGTCGGGAACGTTTCCTCGCTCATGGAAAATCTCTCGCGTATTCCCTGTTTTCAAGTCAGGCCTAAAAACTGATGCTATAAACTATAGGCCTGTCTCGCTGCTTTGTTCTGCCTCTAAAATTTTCGAGTTATCTCTTCATACGGTCTTGTCTTTCTCATTTAAACATGTCCTCATTCCTAATCAACATGAATTTATGCGTGGTCGTTCAACTTCCACGAACCTTGTATGCTTCATGGAGCAGGCTGTCCCAGCAATCGTTGGTAGAAGCCAACTGGATGTGGTCTACTGTGACATTAGCAAAGCCTTTGATGTTGTCAACCACTCGTTATTGCTTGCAAAGCTCACTCTGTTAGATGTACACGCTTCTTTGGTGGGTCTTATACGTTGTTATCTCAAGGAGCGATATTGCTATGTAAGTGTTAACGGTCAAACATCATTTAGGTACAAAGCAACCAGTGGTGTACCCCAAGGCTCTGTTCTGGGTCCCCTTCTTTTTTCCATTTTCATTAACGATGTTGCTTCTGCCATTCAAAATTCTTCTTTTTTGTTGTACGCTGATGATATAAAAATCTTTAGAGAAGTGCGTAGTGTTCAGGACTGTAATTCTCTTCAGGTTGATATAGCGTCATTCCATCGTTGGTGCACCAAAAACGACCTTATCTTGAACCCTTCAAAAACTAAAGTTGTCTCCTATAGTAGAAAAACTCAACAGCTGCAATACTCTTATAAAATTGCAAGCACTGCATTGCCGAGGGTGACTGAAATTCGAGACTTGGGAGTACTATTTGATACTTCTCTGACTTTCTCTTCCCACATTGCACAAATTACCCGTCGGTCTCTTCGTTGTCTGGGTGCTGTTTGCAGGTATTCTAGAGAGTTTAAAGGTCCGCTACCTTTCTTAAAGTTGTATTCGGCTCTCTGCTTACCTCTTCTTGAATACGGGTCTGTTGTCTGGAATGGAACTTGCAAGTCCAATAGTGACCGTATCGAAAGGGTTCAAAATAAGTTCCTTTCTATCTTTAAGCACCGCTTCCGTCATGTGCAAGACGACGCAAACGGCATCATGTCTCTTCTGAAAAGCATTCCTTTCCTTCGGTGTCGACGAATGCGAGCTGATATTATCTTTCTCTATAAACTTCTTCATGGTAATATTTTGTGTGACGATTTGGTTACACTTATCAATGTCAATTTGCCAAATAAACTTTTAAGAAAATTTCCAGCTTTCAGACCAGTTGCTTTAAATTGTCGACGCTCGTCCATCTGCCGAATACAATGTGCATATAATGAATATTCCGTTCGGCTTGATATATTCCAGAGCTCCTTTACTTTGTTCTCTAATGAGTTGAAAACTGTTGTAGCTTAAGTCCTTTATGTCATTCCAAATTTATGTACCCTATGTATTATGTGCAAACTGTTCTTGCTTGCTTTTCACTTTTTCTTGTTTTGTGTTGCTTGAATATTTGTACGTTTTAGTGTCAGTGTTGGTAATGCTGAAGCTTTTCCCCCCTTTTTTTTTTTTTGGAACTTCCTAATATGTTGTTAGAAAACCTTGGTTACATACGTATACTCTATGTCATGTTGATTCAATATTTGCTTGTATAGTTCCTATTTTTCACATCTACTGAACGTTTCGCTGGCCGAGTGGCATGGCTTGCAACACTAAGCCTGCCTTTTCTTTTTTGACTTTCTGTTCTTTTTTTTTCCTTTTTTGCTTTCTAAGATTTCTGTAACTATTTTTACTTTATTGTTTATGTCATACATATAGTTTTTGTGTGTTGTTTTGTCTTAATTGTAGTGTTTTTTTTTGTATGGTGTACCAGTACCAAGACCCTAGGGTTGTTCCTGGGCACCGAAAATAAAGGTTGATTGATTGATTGATTGATTATTATTATTATTATTATTATTATTATTATTATTATTATTATTATTATTATTATTATTATTATTATTATTATTATTATTGTTATTGTTATTATTATTATTTTATATTGTTGTTGTTTTTGTTGTTCACTCTCGTCGTCGTGATTTCTGTGTACAATGATTGATTGATTTAATTATTGATTATCCTGTCCTCAGCGAGTGGATGTACAGATGATGGCTCCGCCGCACACACAGCAGTGATGCGTGGAAGCTAGCTTGGGGGTAGCGCCTACTGCATGCAACGAACACTTGTCTAGTATCTTTGCGATCTGTTATACTATATTATTCGCTATAGAATAATATTCTATTTAGGTCGAAAAACAAAGACCAGCTTTTCGCAAGTTACTCGACTCTGTTCAAGCCACGAAAGATGTTTTTTTAGCACAAAAAAAAAAAAAACGCTGGAAATGTTTCAAAACTTCCAAATTTTGCGTTTCGGTGACGTAATATAGACAAGCGCGAGGTAATATAGCCCAGCACTACAAAGATAGTCATCAGTGTGTTAATCAACAAGATGTAGGGAAAATCCCCAAGGTGGAGTAAGTTTCTGCGAAGGAAAGTTTGACATCCACTTGAATGCAGTTGTACGGCTGCAAAGGAAAGCTATACAGCTTTCTCAAACTATTAATTGATTAACACCTGTCCTTCCCTTCGAGTTGTTGATCAATTCGCTCTCGCGCTGCAAACGACTAGCCTCCTGGTTAGCTCAGTTGGTAGAGCGACTGCTCCGGTTAAGCGGTGGTCCCGGGTTCGAATCCTGGACCAGGACGAATTTTTCTTCAACTGCGAAGTTTCCGAGAAAGCTGTATAGCTTTCCTTTGCAGCCGTACGACTGCATTCAAGTGGATGTCAAACTTTCCTTCGCATAGTCATCACTGTGTTGGCTGAGTGTTCACGTACGAGTGACACGATCAAGCGGAACTAGAGGCCCCGCTACAATTGCCCAGTCATGTTTCTTGGCAGTAGCTAAGGCCGGCGACCACCCGTCCCACAATCAAGACTCTCGAACGTGTAATAGAGAAATAGCGGGGAAGTACCTGGGAAGCGAGCACTGCTGCATCTGCTTGCCTTGAGGGGCCATGCAAGTTTGTTTTATTCGAAGGGAGCGCTTGTCCGGCAGCAAGTGATGCTCGATTCACCGAGAAATTATTCAATTTAAGGTAAAATCTTGATTCTCCCGCCAAATCGTGTGTTTCATGACGTCTTCCTTAACGTCACATGAACGGGTCTTCAAACGAACTTCAAGTCCGCTGTTCAGCCTGCAGTGGACTGCGGCACGGGTGGGCTAGAGCGGAGGCGCGGTGTGTTGATACTGCGGAGCCTTGTTTACCGTCAGTCCTCCTAGATGACGCCACCATACCGCTCCGCACCGCTATTCGCATTTGCTTTGTTTCTGACCATATTTGCGCCTGGCTTGCTTTTGTTGCGGTAGGTATTAATCGTTTCGTGAAACACGGGGCATGTTCGAGAAATATGGTAGCGTAAGGCAATGTCACTTACGCTAATCGGCCACTCTCGTCCGAGGCAACCCCGAAGCGCCGCACTTCTGTGCAGCTATGAGAAGCATAGTGCGCGCAGTACCTACAGCAGTGCGCACTGGTACTTCTATGTTTACGTGTACTTTGGTAACTTCCGTTGTTTCCTACCACCATTTTTAATGCTACAAAATGAATATGCATTACACTCAAGCGAAAATGGCTCGTTCTGCAAGCTTATAAGCCCTGGATAACTTGCGTTTGCTTTTACCGACCTCAGCCAATCGCGCGACTGGGCATATGACGTCATATGTTCTAATGCGGGAAATGAGCTAGTGAGTCACATGTACATTACTTTTTTTCCTAATTATGTAGCTATTTGAGCGAAGTTTAAGTTAAAGGTGGTGTCAATATGATTCTAACGAGGCAATCTTTCGAATGGACCAAACTTGTGTTTTGTCTGCACCGCCCCTTTAATATCTCCATCATTTGTTTGGAGTGCGGGGTATAATTTCGGGACACAGCTATCGGGACACAGCAATATATTTAAGGAACTAAACTTCTATTCTCTATACATGGGCCCTTTGAGGTAGGTCGGCCGACAAGTTTGCGAAAAAAATGCCGTATCAGTATATAAAGATCGTCTGTGGAAAGCGTTGAGGCGCCGAAAAGTGTCGGAAGGCAAAAGACATACTTCAGTTAGGTTTTTAATGGGGGGTCAGGAGAAAATTATGGTCCAATATTTGGTCTGGAAAGTGTCTATAGGCACCTGAGAAGTGCAGTTGTTTTTGTGCGCTGAAACTTCCTTCCCTTTTCGGTTAAGACTAAGGTCAAAGCCACGGGTTAACTTGACTGTAATAAAGAAAAATTGAAGCGACAACTTGAACACGTTTCTAAAATTACGCTCTGTGACTTCCTTGTCATAATTTTTGTGTAAAAAGTTCCGTGACAAGAAGATTTCTGTCCACTACCATTTGATACACCTTGTAGCCATCCCTTCCATACAAATTGTACCGTGAGGCACAGTTCAGCTCAAAAAAAAAAAATGTTGAATAAAGTTCGCTAAATTTTCCGTGGACAAAATTATTAGTAAACGTAAAGGGACGCACATGGAGCAGCATCACGCCAAAGATGTCTAAGAATAGGGCTGGAGGCGGGGATGGAGAAGAGGGTGAAAATGTTGGTGCCTGATCCAAGCAAACTTTCATCTTTAAAGCGTTAGTAACCTCGCCCTAACTCGGCCTTTCCTCTGGACGCAGTAAAGGTACTTCCTACGCCTCTTACTCCATCTTCCTTCTCTGAGGGGAAGAGGGGGAGGGGAATTGTCCGTGAAGAAGGCGACACATCCTTAATGAAGCACGCCAGTGTAGAAGCAATGGCTTAAGCCCACCTTTAATCCTTCAGTCATCATCGAAAGGTTGTACTCATTCAACGATTTTGTGTTGGTACAGGGGTCTTATATATATCGTAAAACACATTGCACGCTTAAATGCCTTTATAACGATCTGGAGAAGGTGCAATCCGTCCATGTTAGTCACGTATGGCTTCGTGAGGAGCGTTAAGCTTACGACACACGCTCCAAACGGACACATTGCTTCCTCTAGCACGAAGTTCATTCAAATGTCTGTGACGACGTTGTCCCCCGTCGCTCGTTAGCACTGGCGGAGCGATATCAGGCCACAGACTGCGTGGCTAAATCCCCGTCTGGCGTGCTGCCGCCGCCGCTGGCCACGGCGTCGTCACACATTGCGGGCTGCAGCGCGGGCGAGCACGACGGAGGATCCCGGGGCGGGGTCGGGGGGATCCCGCCTACGCGCGGGCGCTTCCCGCCGGACGGCCGACCGCGGGGTCCCCGTCCAGGGTGGCTCCGAGCCGCTACAATGAGTAATGGTAGCGGCAACAGAGGCTCGGGCCGACCCGCGCCCCCGCTGCCGGAGGGGACGCAGACGGGGGTTGCGCCTAATTTAATTAAGCTCGAACAGCGCCCAGCACGCGGCCCACAAAAGAGCGTGCCACCGTCCATTGTTGGAAAACCAGTCGCGCCAATCGGCCACCGCGGGAGCGCTCTTGGTGTTGCGCTCCCGTGCAGTGCGCGCGCTTGGCGACGCGCGCTAAACGTTGGCCGCCGATGCGCGGGCACGGCCGCTTGACGCCACCGGAGACTCCCCCCTTCCTCCGTTTTCAAGTGTCGGCAACGCAGGGTGGTGGCGACAAGAGGAGGGGAGGGGGACGAGTGTTCGATGCTGCCGGCCATCGCGCGCGCGTGTGTTGGCCCCTCGGATGGCCAGGAGATGCAATCGAAAAGAGTGATGGTCAGGCCTCCTTCTCTTTTCGATCTCGCTTACCCCTCGGCGCTCTTCCTGCGGTGGGACAGTCAACAACAACAAATGGCCCTCTTCGTGGCCCTGCCAATGCGTCGAAGCGGGGGGGAAATGGACGTCCTCTTTGAGGCTATCGAATTCTTGGGTAGCAAGAGGCGGCGCGAAGCGGCACGAGGACTGGGGCTCCATGGCGCAACCTGACATCCCATGACTGACACCTTCGGAATACAATGCCTTCATTGAACGCCTCGATATACTAAACGCTTTCTCTGCCTCAAAAGGTTTTCGACAAAACTTACTTTGTTTCAGAGAGCATTGTTTATCTGCGCATTTACAGGTCCCCGTATCTCTAACATACGAGGTAGCAGAGTTTGGTATAGTCTCGTTTCGCTCCAAGGAAAAGAAGGATATTTGGAGTTCAATCAGAAGTAACATGCTGCAGTGGGCGTACGGAAAAAAATTACGGATGGTTATAGTTTTGATGACCCTTTTATTAATAGTTTCTTAGTAAGTATACTAGTAAGTTTCTTAGTAAGTTTCCTAGTAAGTTTCTTAGTAAGTATGCTAGAGAGGAAACTGCGCCTCGTAAGCCATGTCGTCATGGGGGTCATGGGAAGACCTCCTTTTTGGCTTGGGCTTGGCATGACAATTGGATTCTTAAGCGGTTCTTTGGGATTTGCTTTCTTCACTATGCATGAACACGTTTACGAGCTACAAGGAAGCCGAAATCCTCCCGTTTTTGTGGTAGCCGTGTTCAGTGAAACAGCAGGCAATGCGTGATCGCACCTGACGTTGCTCATGCCGCATTCGAAGGACGTATCACTGCGCGGGTAATATGCCGCCGCGAAATTTGTAGCTGACGAAAAGAAGAAACAAAACGTACTTCGACGAAGACAAGATACGGCAGATACGGGCGCTTGTATGCGTCCTATCTTGTCATCGTCCACGACTGTTTAACGCCACGTTTTCTTTTTTCTTGTTAAACTAGCTGGCGGTCGCGGTGCACCGGTTCACCACGAAGACAACGTTTTCATAGGCACGCTCAAACAACTTACGAAACTTTTCAAACAACTTATTATTTGAGATAATGGTAAAATTAATAAAATCACAGTCTCTAATGAGCTTCCTCCCCAAATATTAACATTGTTCGTAACTACAACCTTGGCCTGCGGGATAGCACGCACAAGTGGCACAACCGTTCCGGCAAAAATGCGCTTTACTTCTATTTTCCTTAGTTTTAAAACAGCCTGTTTTTATTTTCCACTTACATAATTGCACACTATTCTTCGCGTTTTTGTGGCACTTTGTTTAAATTTGCGGTCACTAAAACGTTTCAATCCAAGCCAATGATGAAACTAAGGCGAGCGCGATGTATAATGGCGGCCCATGACGACACAGACGACCTTGACGTGAGCCGCATAGACGCTAGCGCCAGATTCCTCTCTAGTGTATACTGTAAGAAACTCTATGGGAAGACCTGCGAAGCTGGACGCAGTCCGCGGAGTGCACGAAACAAAACACGTTTCTTTGCAATTTGCTATTGACCATATTTCCTTGCCAATTAGCTGAATGAAACTTGCAAGGACTCGAGCGTCACTCAAGCGCACAAACATAAGGCTGCCTAATTCCATTCGGCGTCGTAGGCACCTTACTGTCTTTGTAACACACCAAACCACTGCGCTCGACCAAGAAGAACGCCAGACAGGCCGCAATGGGCCGTATTACGTCCAACTTTAAACGTCCGGCCAGCAGAACGTTATGTCATCAGTGACGATGTAAAGTCTAGCTGCGTGTAGACGCCCCTCCGGTTCGTTTCCCGGCCGCGGCGGCTGCTTTTCTGATGGAGGCGAAAAGCAAAAACGCCCGTGTGTACGAGATTTCGGCGCACGTTAAAGATCCCCAGGTGGTCGAAATTAATCCGGAGCCCTCCACTACGGCGCGCCTCATCGCCTGCGCTGCGTCGGCGCGTTAAACCCCACAATCAATCAATAGACGCCCCTCCCCCCCCCCCCCTTTTTTTTAGATGCGGAGCATCTTATAGCGGTGGCCTGTCCCTCGTCGGCGTCTGCGCCGTCCGCACTCACACTGCGCATGCGCAACTCTCCTCCTTACACCCACAGCTCCGCGATACTACACAATAAAAAAATAAATAGTTAGCGGCGACCGGTTTCGATCCCACGACTCTCTGGCCGCAACGGGAGGTACGCGGTGCTCTTCCCACTACGCTACAAATCCGGGACAGGAGCAAGTGCTACGAACGCGCCTTATGTCCTTGACTCATTCAAACTACGTCAAGAAGCTACTGATACAACGAAGGCACGCGAAGCTGAACGTCAACGGAAACGACGAACTGAAAACTTTAGAGGGGGATGCTGAATTTCCCGTGGGAAAGCTGTGGCGGGAAGCGCCACGCGCCTTGCAGCTCAACCAGCCCCGTCGGCAGCGCCTCTGATGCTGATTGTGGCAGGATGCCC
The DNA here is from genome assembly GCF_048455015.1 of Haemaphysalis longicornis. Taxonomy (NCBI): domain Eukaryota; kingdom Metazoa; phylum Arthropoda; class Arachnida; order Ixodida; family Ixodidae; genus Haemaphysalis; species Haemaphysalis longicornis. Next base: position 430,913,829 of record NW_027526203.1, read on the forward strand.
CTAGGGATTGGCCAACCAAAGAATCCATCACGAGATAGGTTCGCGTTCAACCACCGTCGTCATCTTCCCGTAGGGGAACCGCAGAAGAAGAAGAAGAACGAGAAGACATAATGAGATAGGTTCGCGTTCAACCACCGTCGTCATCTTCCCGTAGGGGAACCGCCGAAGAAGAAGAAGAACGAGAAGACAAAGAGCAATTATAAGTATCATTCCGCGATGTTCAAACGAGCAGTTTCTAATGCCAAACAGGCCTACGACTGTCACCGCTGCTCAATTCTTTCTGAACGCACTAATAAGCGGGCCCTTTTTCGATTTCTTCGGTCAAGGAAAGCGGTTTCCCAATCTGAAAATTCAGACTCTATGGTATTTTCTTCCAGTGAAATCTCCGAGTCTCTAGAGCTGATTGCTAGGGGTCTGCAAATTCGTTTTTCGTCTTCTCTAGCTACCTCGTCTCCTCCATTTATAGTGGGAGAGGACTTCGCAGAAATTACGCATGCGGAGCTTTTTGATGCTATGTCGAAAATGCCAGCTGCGGCCCCTGGTCCGGATCATATTACTACTGAAATGTTAAAACTATTATACGATCAGGCACCGGATGACTTGCTGAGTATGATTAATTATTCTCTCAGGAATGCATGGATTCCCGATGGGTGGCGGTTAGCTAAAATTCTTCCTATACAGAAGAATGTTGGTCAGGGCCTCGCTGTTGATAATATCAGGCCTATCTCTCTGACTTCTAACGTAGTAAAACTAATTGAGCGGATTTTGCTTCACCGAATTATGGAATTTTTGTCTGAGTATAATATCCTCAGCCCAAGTCAAATTGGATTTCGCCCAGGTTGTTCTATTTGGAGTGCCCACATCGACCTTGAAAGTCGTATAAAACTTGCCCGTCGATATAAACAGGTTGCGGCTCTAGTGACCTTGGATATAGTAAAAGCATACGACAGCGTGGAGTACCCGGTGTTATTGTCTCGCTTAGAGAAATTAAATTTCCCTAGATACATTATAGCATGGCTGTGTGAATTCCGAAAGGACAGGCAGTTCTGGTGTGTGAGGGGTAACATTTGTTCCTCTCGGCACTGGCAGGAAAGAGGTGTACCACAGGGAGCTGTCCTTTCACCGGTTCTTTTTAATATCCTGTTAAGCTCAGTCCCTTTGGTTTCGGGTGTCCAGACTTATGTTTATGCCGACGATATCGCGTTTTTCGCGTCTGCTTCTGACATACACGTCTGAATGCAGTCGTAATTGAATACTTTAGATTCCTGGCTAGACAGCATCTCTCTCACTATAAATGCCAGGAAATGCTCTGTGCTAGCATTTCAGTCCACTTTTTCCTTTAATATAACTCTCTGTTACCGTCAGCACATCATACCCCAGGTTGATTCTTTAAAATACCTTGGGGTAGTATACACCAGCCAGCTTGACTGGAGTCCACATATAGAGCGTATAGCTACTAAAGGAGCACGTGCTGTGGGCATGTTGAGGCGCCTCAGCCATAGAAAGAGGGGAATGCGCCGTGAATCTCTTCTGATGATATACCGTATGTACGTGCGGCCTATTTTAGAGTTCGGGTGTGTTCTATTCTCGGGTGCTGCTACGTATAAGATCCATCGCCTAGTTCTTCTGGAACGCCAGGCTCTTCGCTGCTGTTTAGGGCTACCTAAAAACGCATCTAATGCGTTACTTTATTTGGAAGCCCGAGTTCCCCCTCTGATACACCGATTTCGAATACTCACTGTGGATACTTTCCTGAGAGCCTATGGCGCGGGGGTGAACAGGGCACAATTTATCTTTGTAGCTGAGCCAGCTGTGTTTTTGGCGGCCCAGTGGCCCAGGTCCTGTCGACCGCAAGTTACTCTAGCACAAAGCTTGGTGTCTCCATTAGGGGTTGCGCTCAATAACATTCTTCCATCTCTTGATAGGGGTCATACGATAACGGTGAACTTCCGGAACATCTTTCCCCAAAATGCTAAAATGCTACCTGCCCGATTGCTCAATAGTATCCTGCAAGATCATTTGGCCTCAATTCAGCAAGGTACTATCATATATACAGATGCTTCTCAACGAGATGAAAAATCCGGAATAGGTATAGTTTCCCCTTCCCTAAATTGGTACTTTTCGGTTCGTCTGGTGGATTATATCCCTATATTCTATGCGGAATTCTTGGCAATTGTCTTGGCACTACGAAAGCTTGACATATCGGTGTCGTCTCCACTTATAATTACAGATTCCCTATCCGTAGGCTTAGCCCTTTCTTCTCCTAAAGACTCACCTCTTCTACGGACATTTCGATCCCTTCTGCCACCTCATATTACTGAAGTTGACCTTCTTTGGGTCCCTGGGCATGCGGGAATCACCTTTAATGAGACCGCAGATTCACTGGCAAGGGTAGCACTCTCCGGGCCTGTTGTCGATGTCATTGAGACAACGCCTTTATTAGCCGCCGTAAGATTCCGTAGATTGTTGAAGCTGCAAGGGCAGCACGAATCAGTCTTACTGTCATTGCAAGATTTCTCTCATCTAAAATTCTCCTGGAATCCGAATTGGTGCCCCTCACGCGACCTGGAGGCGATTGTAACGAGCCTTCGATGTCGTGTGCCCCAGTTGAACAGATACCTCCACAGGTCTCGTCTGGCGCAGTCTGCCATGTGCAGTTACTGTAATGAAGAAGAGTCTGTCGACCATTTCCTTTTGTCATGTCGACGATTTTCAAGCCTCAGACGTCAGCTCCTTCAAGTGCCGCTTCATCGCCTGGGGTTGGCATTATCAGTGCCAGCTCTCTTATCATTTGGGGCTTCAGAAACGGGATATTGCCGCCGGGATGTTTGCTCTGCTCTTCTGCGCTTCATAGAAAATTCCAAAAGATTTACAACCTAATTCGCATCTTATTCTGGCACCTCACCTGAGCTCTCCAAAAGCATCCATTTCTGAATATTTTATTTATTTATTATTCTCCTCCTCCTCTCCCTTTCTCCTTCTTCTTCTTCTCCTTGTTCTTCTTATTTTTCTTTATTTAGTTATTTATTTATTTATTTCCTTTTTTTTGTTTCAATATTGACCAAATTCCAAACTCAATTCCTCCAACACAAGAAAAAAAAAGCTTCCAAATTTTTCTAATTTTCTTTGAATCATCCACCTAGGCAGTAATCTCATTCAAATTAACGACTGATGTTTGGCCGATCCCCTGATTGGGTATGCGCCAATATTATCTAGGAACAACAACAACAACAACAACAAAGCTGCGAAGAGGAGGGCGTGTACATTGCTCTCAGCCGGTGCACCAATGTCAACAACCTTTACCTCACCAAAGCTGACGGAGACTACCGATTCTACCACAGAGACAACATCGACAAGAACATGATGGACGAGTTTCGGCGCCTCGAGAACCACCGCCTACTCACCGTAACACAACATCACTTGCGTGCCTTTGCCACCGGTGTGGACCCGGAAGCGGAATTCCCTCTGGCGCTAGTAAAAACCAGATCACTCAACATAACGGCAACACAATGGAACCACACGGAACCGCCACGATGCTTCGCATCCTCATCAGGGTTCCCCACGGGAAGATGGTGTAATTTTTTTCCACTCCCCAACCCTTCACTCATCAACTGGCAAATGGTTATGTGCGCATGCTTAAAGTGCCAGACACTGGCGAAAGTGTCGCTCTCGAAGCCCTTCAAGCTAAACAAGAAATATTTGCTCACGTCGGTGATCCAAACGGGCAAGTTGCTGTTCATCCTGTAGGGTTTGTAGCTGTCCATCCTACAGGGTTTGCTGTTCATCCTGTAGGGTTTACAGCCGCCGTTGCAATGGCTGCAACAGCTGTGTACGAGATTTCGGCGCACGTTAAAGATCCCCAGGTGGTCAAAATTAATCCGGAGCCCTCCACTACGGCGCGCCTCATCGCCCGCGTTGCGTCGGCGCGTTAAACCCTACAATCAATCATCAACGGCTGCAACAGCGGCGGCAGCGGCTTTGCGTTGTTGTCGCGCCCGTTCACGCTTCTGTGCTGTCCCACGCTCCTTCGATCTTCTTCCTCCGATCAAATGACATACGTCCGTCCCATTGCCCGGGAATGACTCGAGATCCCTTCTATGCGTCGAACATGTCCGTTTCCTTCCCCGTGTAGACCATCTTACTGAGACTGTAACACCGACACAAGCTCAAAACGCTGTGCACGGAGAACAGCTGACAGTTCGCATTGATTCGTGAGACTTTCCCGTTTAAATATCCCACAAGCACGAAGGGCGGGTCATCGGTACGGGCATGAATCCTGGCGGCGCGTGCGGTATACCCCGCTTCCACCCCCATATCGTGTACGCATAGACCGGCAACCAGTGATTAGCGTGTGCTTAGGCGTAAAATACACCGGCGACGGTTACCAGACAGTTTATCGAACGCCGTTTTATCGAAAAAATTCCCGTTCTATTGAACATCGTTTTATCGAATGCGGTTTTATTGAACCCCCTACGTTCGTTTTATCGAAAGTGTGGTTTTACGTGTTTCAATGTAATTTCCGGGGTTTATTTTGTTTAAGTGGCCATCGCATTAACGTAACCTGCAGTTAGGTTCATTTTGAATTGTCTCTGCCGTACATTACATACAAAAACCTGCCTATATCAGATGCAAAGCATCTCTTGCTCGGGGCTATGTCTGGCTTCCGTCCGTCGTCCGCACCTCTCCCCCTACACTATATAAAAAAGAAATAGTTAGCGGCGCCCGGTTTCGATCCCCCGACTCTGGCCGCAACGGGAGGTACGCGGCGCTCTTCCCACTGCGCTACAAAACCGAGACAGGAGCAAGTGCTACGAACGCGCCTCATGTCCTTGACTCATTCAAACTACGTCAAGAAGCTACTGATACAACGAAGGCACGCGAAGCTGAACGTCAACGGAAACGACGAACTGAAAACTTTAGAGGAGGATGTTAGCGTCTCTTGCTCGGGGGGATGTCCCGCGTCCGTGCCCCGTCCGCAGCGGCTCTGATGATGATTGTGGCAGGGTGCCCCTAGGGATTGGCCAACCAAAGAATCCATCACGAGATAGCTTCGCGTCCAACCACCGTCGTCATCTTCCCGTAGGGGAACTGCTGAAGACGAAGAAGGAGAAGAAGACAAAGCTGCGAAGAGGAGGGCGTGTACGTTGCTCTCGCCCCGTCCGCAGCGCTTCTGATGATGATTTTGGCAGGATGCCCCTAGGGATTGGCCAACCAAAGAATCCATCACGAGATAGCTTCGCATCCAACCACCGTCGTCATCTTCCCGTAGGGGAACCGCTGAAGAAGAAGAAGGAGAAGAAGACAAAGCTGCGAAGACGATCGCAGCTTTTCCTAGATGCGACGCACGCACCTTGAATACACGTTTAATCGGCTGAATCTCCCTTTATCTTTAACCGTTATTCTTTCCCTGAGTGCTTCCGTCATAGGATATTGCCACAGAGATGTCGTGATCGCCTTTCATTCCTTTGTTGCGGCGACAGGCCGGATGCCCTGCTAGATAGCTATGCCTTCATTCGCAAGTTTTTTTTTTCCTGACAATCCTGTTCTATCCAAAGATTTCTTTTTCTACTCTCAATGTTTTTTCTCGTACTTCTTTTTTTTTCTCTCTAAAATAAACCGGGTCACAGCCTAATTATTACAGGCAGCTTCTTGGCCAATCCCCCGCGTGGGTACGCGCCATGACATAAGGAACCAACCAACCAACGAGGGCGTGTACGTTGCTCTCAGCCGGTGCACCAACGTCAAAAACCTTTACCTCACCAACGCTGACGGAGACTACCGATTCTACTACAGAGACGACAACATCGACAAGAACATGATGGACGAGTTTCGGCGCCTCGAGCACCACCACCTACTCACCGTAACACAACAGTACTTGCGTGCCTTTGCCACCAGTGTGGACCCGGACGTGGAATTCCCTCTGGCGCTACTAAACACCAGATCACTCAACATAACGGCAACACAATGGAACCACACGGAACCCCCTGATGCTTCGCATCCTCATCAGGGTTCCCCACCGGTAGATGGTTAATTTGTTTTTGTTGACGCGTCTTTCTCTTGTTTTAGATCACCTTTGTTTTATTGGTATGTCTTTATTTTTGCGTCTTCATTGATTGCACTCAAGCATGCCTGTCCCCCTTGTTTATATAACAGAATTTGACACTACAGTAGGAACCCTAACCCCCTGCGCAATGTTCCTTAGATATGTATCGGTGTATTTAGGTTGGGGTTGCCAAATATATTCCTTGCGCCATGGTTCAACATTACGTGATGCAAGGTCTTCTAAGCTTTTGTTATTACGTGATGCAAGGTCTTAAGCTTTTGTTAAACGTGCTCAAATAAAAATACAGGATTTTGTAAAATAGTCTACTTATGCGTCAACACCCTTGTCCCTCCTCCGATTCACCAAACTTACGTTTCCTTGCTGGCGTTGGAGGAACACGCCAGACCAGACAGCGCATTTTATTGGTTTTTTTGTGTGATTTGTTCAGCTATTCGCACGGGCATATTAATTTTGTTTGCTCGTTGTCAATTTTTTCAATGTTACATTTTTATTTCCAGGTAATCGGTTGGCGGCCCTGTATTTTGATTGATTGTAAGGTTTAACGCGCCGACGCAACGCAGGCGATGAGGCGCGCCGAAGTGGAGGGCTCCGGATTAATTTTCACCACCTAAGGATCTTTAACGTGCGCCGAAATCTCGTACACACGGGCGTTTTTGCTTTTCGCCTCCTTCAGAAAAGCGACCGCCGCGGCCGGGAATCGAAGGCTCTGTATTGAGTAGACCTTCGCAATTTCGCTATTTTTGGTGTTTACCTTTTTGATCTCACTGTTTTTTTATACCTTATGATAAAAAGGTAAAAGAGTATGGGCTAAAAACCCCAGACATGCAGGGGCGCAACTGGGAGGGGGGGGGGGAGAGGAGAGATGAAAACGAACCAACCTGTAGTATCGTGACTAATTTTGTAACATTTTTCTCGTAAGTTGCAAGCAAGGCATCGAGAACAGTAGGACAAGGCTTGGTAACCACTTAGCAACTGAATTCACTTCCCATTAAGAATTAGGAATGCGAAAATCGGGAGAGACTTTTGTTAGCTTTCCAGTTAGGTTTTTGACATTGGACCCACAAGCACCAAGAAGTGCCTCACTTATGTAGAACATACACGGCGAAATAATTAGATTGTGTGTCGACACAAAAGCGGTGTATACAGAAAAATCCGAAGCATATCGAGGAATTCTAGTCTATACGCCACAACGCCGTGATATGCTTCGGATCAGAGGGGGGACTGGAGATACAAGGGGATTCGTTATTGCTGTACCACCTGTGCAATGAACGAACAAAAAAATTGTGGGGTCAAATTTTGTGCATCACAATAACAAAAAAAAGCCCACAGGAAGTAAAAGACAACTATAAGGACTACAAACTATGTTAAATCATGCTCAATGTCAAAAAATTTGCAAATTACATAGCGAGGAGCAGACTGAAAAGCATACTGCAAATGTTGTTGCACGAAAAGGCCGGGAAAAACTCTTTCGATAAAACGGCGTTCGATAAAACGGCTTCGATAAAACGGCGCTCGGTAAACTGTCCGGACCCCACCGGCGACAATGTCACTCGGAAATCATTTCAGTCGGAAGAAAAATTATGACCTGACGTCGGCATTCCAAGCGGGCAAGTTGCTCTACATCCGGGCGGTATTAGCACCTGCTAGACCAGGTGGAATTTCAGGCAGGAACGGTGGCGGCTACGTCGTTTTGACGCCCATTCGCGCTTCTGTTGATTCTCGGAACTTATCTGGTAACAGCGCTACCGCCGTTATCAGCCGCATCGGCAACTTATGAAAGAGGCATCGGCGGTGGCGAGGGGCATACAATTTGTGAAAATGGGTCGGTGGTCGTGAGGAGGAGCACAGAAGCGGCGCCGAGTAAATCGGTTTCACCGGAATGAAAACTGGGTGTGTGAGACACATACTGCTCCGCCGTAAAAATTTACAGAGTCACTTGAGATTGCTTGCGTGTAGGACTGCAATTATAGTAACGCCGGTGGGGTGTTTTCGACTAATGTTTCTACAAGAAACACGTTCAAATTTCGCTAATTTGCATTACATGGCACACTTGCAAGCGAGAAATTTCTTTTTTATTAGAGCACCGAAGTGATATGTTTCTAAAATAAGCAAACTGCTTATACATGGCCCGGTTGCAGGAGTTTACTACGCAGCCTCTACTGCATTCCGGGAAAGTCTTAAGTGGCTTGAGTATAAATTTGGTGTATGTGTCGCGGAGGCCAGCATTCTAGAAAATTGAGAAAATGAAGTCACGATGAAAGCTCGTGTCCACGTGGCCCACTGGCGCCAGTAGGCACTGGCTGGAGATCGAGTGCGGCTGGTGCTTGGCATCTGCGAGGAAGACTGCAACCTGGAGGAGTATCGGACAGCGGAGCCCGTGGTCTGGGTCGTGGCAGTGCCAGCTTGTATTGTTGCAGCGTCCGGGTTGTTGTCATTGGCCCATTCTTGAGCCAACCGTTGCAGCCACCGCCGTGGCCGGAGACGACTTGGGAATTTCATGCGAACCGTCGGCCAGAAGATGTGACGGCGACGGGGGAGACGAGGAGTTGCGTGTTCCTGCCCCCGGCTGAACCTCTGGAAGGAGCGAGATATCTGAGGTGGCATCCACTTGATCCGGAAGGACTGGCTGAACCGTTTGATGGGCCGCTTCTAGTTGACTTCCAGAGGGTGCCTGGGCTGGAAAGTCACCCAACGCCGGCACGTCGGGTTCACGGCTGTCTTTCCGCGGCCTGACGTGCTTGGTGGACTTGAACGCCACGTCCGGGGTGTAGTCATCCGGATAGCGGTAGCGAAATTCGACGGTTCGGGAGCCTTCATCGTTGTCCTGCAGGAAAAGGTATGTCCTTAAATTTTGTCACGAGTATATTAAGGGCACAATGGTCAGAGTGGCCGATGGCGGGGATTTCATCATCATCATCCTCATCACCAGCAGGGCAAAGGCCTCTCCCATTATTCTCCAATTACCTTGGTCCTGTGCCAACTGTGACCAATTTATCCCCGCAAACTTCCTGATCTCATCTGCCCATCCAACTTTCTGCCGCCCCCCCCTGCAACGCTTGCCTTCTCTAGGGATCCACTCTGTTACCCTTAATGACCAGCGGTTATCTTGCCTTCGCATTACATGCCCTGCCCACGTCCATTTCTTCTTCTTAATTTCTACTAATATGTCTTTAACACCAGTTTGCTCCCTGGCCCACTCCGCTCTCTTCTTGTCCCTTAATGTTACGCCTATCATTTTTCGCTCCATTGCCCGCTGAGTCGTTCTCAATTTAAGTTGAACCCTCTTAGTGAGCCTCCAAGTTTCTGCCCCGTAGGTGAGTACCGGTAAGATGCAGCTGTCATACACTTTCTTCTTCAGCGACAATGGTAGGCTGCTATTCATTATCTGAGAATGTCTGCCATATGCACCCCACCCCATTCTGATCCTTGTAATTATCTCTGCCTCATGGTTGGGATCTGGGGTCACAACTTGGCCTAAGTAGATATATTCGCTTACCACTTCTACTGCCTCGCCACCTATCTCAAACTGCTGTGCTGTCCCGAGGTTATTGATCATTACTTTAGTTTTCTGCATATTAATTTTCAGGCCCACGGTTCTACTCTGTTCGCCCAGTGCGGAAAGCATGCTTTGCAATTCGTCCCCCGAGTTACTTAGCAAGGCAACGTCATCAGCAAATCTGAGGTTACTGAGGTATTCTCCATTAACCCTTACTCCCACCTGTTCCCAATCCAACGTTCTGAATACTTCTTGTAAGCATGCTGTGAATAACATTGGAGAGATTGTGTCTCCTTGTCTGACACCCTTCCTTATAGGTATTTTACTGCTCTCCCTATGGAGGATGATGGTAGCTGTAGACCAATTGTAGATATCCTCTAGTATTTTTACATAATGCTCATCTACCCCCTGGTTCCGTAATGCCTGAATGACTGCTAGGGTTTCGACTGAGTCAAATACTTTCTCATAATCTATGAAGGCTATATATAGGGGTTCAGTATACTCAGCGCACTTCTCTATCACCTGATTGATCGTGTGAATATGGTCCATTGTTGAATAACCTTTACGGAACCCTGCTTGTTCTTTAGGTTGACTGAAATCTAAGGTTGCAGAGATTCGGTTAGCGATTACCTTGGTAAATACCTTGGCGGGGATTTACGCTTAAGTAAAACACCTCAAAGGGCCATCCCTGTGATTCTTGCGGCTGTAATACTTCAGCGTCGATTTTCCCCTAGCTTGCCCCTTTTGCGCCTTGCCGCTTTGAGCGGAGTGAAGGGAATTTCATGCGAAAGGCATAGCCCGAAGGCACTGCCCTTGTGCATCCGTCCCGGATGCACGTCTTCATAAGACAGACTCGGCATTAATCTGTCCCCGTTTTTATACAGGATCACTCAAGCCACCTGAGAAGTCGGGGCGTCTAACATTGTTTCTAAATAATTAGTTCACCGAACAAAAAAGCCGCCATTAACGTGACCATGAGAACCCGCCATTCCGTAGCCAGTGTATACGTTACATGAATCTGCTGTAACCTCATTTGGCCCAGTGCCAAATACGATTAGATGTTCAATATAACACTTGGCGACAGTAAGCCGGATTCCACACTTTAAGGCCTATGCAACACTTTTTTCAACAATTGAAGCTCATTCAGAACATGGGCCATGAGCGCGTTCCGCCCTTACAACATAGGACCGTACAATACTCGAGGCAAAGGTTACTGGGCAGCGATTCTCAATTAACTAAGATGCTCGCTCCAAAGATTTTTATTCCTTTCCCTCCATCTGTGAAGGGCAGACACTTCGTGAGTGCGCATGGACGTCACATATGAAATATCGCAGCTATTCGACGGCTTCGTTTGTCCTGCATCAATAAAAACAATCGATAGCTAAGTTCTCAACAATAGCGGTGCCGACAGAAAAAAAAAAAAAACTGACCTGCAGCGGCGAGCAAATCACATAGTTTTAAGCCTTCGCAGTAAAGATTCCATGGGTATGAAAGAAAAAGAGACGGTGTTCGCCAAAACTGCGACGAGCAGCTCGAAGATACTCGTAATGAATTCATTAGGACCTCAGTTCTTCCGTCGTGTGACCGTACGAAGTTCCCAGAATTTGACGAAGCTCCATACCTTGGCTCGCTGCTCACAGAGCCAGACGTAGGTGCTCGGGCCTTGCCACAGGAGGCCGCCCCTAGAAGCATGGCCTTGGCAGTTATCGTACAACCACTGTGACACACTTTCTTCGGGACTTGCAGCTGTAATCCCGCCTGGAGCATTTACCAATTCCTCGCCGTGTGAAGCAGAACATGGCTGCGGCGATGGAGGCAATGCGGCTTTTCCGCAAAGGGGCAGCTCCCAAGCTTGGCCTGACGAGCCCTGGGTGCTGAGGTCCTCTTGAGACCTGCAGATACGTCTCAGGTCAAGGTCGTCCTCTTCCGAAGAACACTCCCAATCCCAGCTGCAGTCTGAAGTAACGCTGTCACGGTCGCCTTGCGCAGAGGACTGGCTAATCAGAACACTAGATGCCGGCACAGGATGCTCGCTGTAGGACGTGCTGCTTTCTTCCCGGGAAGGCATCGATGAGCTTAGGGTGGGCTCAAAACTGCCCACTGGCGTCCGGGAGGTGTATGCACCAGTGACGCTGCGGTTATCCTCTGGAATGGTAGGAAGGGCTTGCGATCTTTTGAACTTGAATCTGCCCATGTCTGGCAACCTGCATATTTTTAGTGCATAGGATATAGTTGGGTTGTTCGTTTTCGGGTTTTATATATTTTTGAAATGGGAGAGTAAAAACTGGGTGCTGTTTTTTAAACTGATAATAGAGGCGAAAACGCTTTTTTAACCATTCCGAAATTCGTTTTTTTTTTGTTAAATCTACAGAAGTACTAAGTAATACAGTCCGTTTATTTTATACGGTATCACGCGCTTCCTAACTCTAGCGCGTTAAAATTGGTGTTTGTTTCAAGCTCGTAATTAGAGGGACATCAGAGTTTCTAGAAAATGCTCTCCAAAATATGTAATTTGTTTCGAAATGAGTCAGTAATCATGACAGTAAAGAGCACTGATAACTTCTAAAAAACGAAACATTTCATTCCCGAATCGAGACCGGCCTGATCGCTGAACGTATCTCAACTGGGAGAAAGTTTTCTCGGCAACACAAGTTCCATTAGCTAGGGCCAACGATGTCAGTGCAGTGTTTGCCAGCCTAAGGTATAGCGAGCGGTAGATTCGTGCCCACTACTCAACGAGTTCGGAAGCTGTGTTTGTGGGGCTTGCTTCCAGCAGGTACTGGTTGAGAACGGCGGACCGTCAGCGCACGATTCTGCAGACTGCTACTTTGGAAAGGTTTGTCCCGATTCTCCTGAAACATGGGTGTAAGAATTGGGTAAAATCGGGTTTTACCCGAAGACAACCCTAATATACGATTGCTGCCAAGCCTTCTGTGGCGTTTCAGGCTTGAGCATCGAGGAGACGCAAGTACATGTCGTGTTGCAGGTGGTGAACTGAAGGCTACGTAATGCATCCTGCAGTCACGGTGCGTTTGTACGAAAAAGTGCCGCACACAACTTTTACCTGCAAATAACACGTCCTGCGTGGTACAGGACGACCACTTGTTCCTGCTTGCTGAACAAATCAGACGAAACATTTATATAGCCGAGCCCAGCGGCGTGTTTCGGCACCAAACGATTCCTTCCAAAGGAAAGCGAACTGTTTCATTCATATTTACGATGCATGCTGTTCATTAATGTGTCTGAGCTTGCCTTTAGAAGCTCAGATCACAGTCGACAGCAGTAATCACGCAATGACTCTTATAGCGAGGGTTCCTATACATCCCGCACACAAGTGAATTTGTTGGCATTTGGCAATATGTTGTTTCTATACTTTAGCGTGTTACCAAAAGTATGCCGGGCAATGCGATCTGTTGGATCACGTGAAGCTAGGCACTGTTTTAATGCGCTTTGACAGAATGCGGGATATATAGCCAGCCGAGAACGTAAGCTGCGAAAAACGTGTCTCGCACAATCCTCGTATCAGCGAGGAATCGGCCCGTGATTCCGTCTATAATACTCTGATTGCTTCTCATCGGAGACGTGCATGCTTTCCTAGCACTTTTTACAAAACGGTGTGTAAAGCGTGAAGCATGCACTGATCGCTGTAATTCAAAAACCACGTTAAACATTAACCTGGTTAGTGTTCTTTTTTTTTCATAAACCGGAACATTTCACTCGTGCTTCGCAGCGACATAGACCCTTACAGCACCCTCGGAAGAGAAAGGAGTGGTGAATGGAATGGCTTTGCGTACGGGAAATGTTCGTCGCTCGTCTATCTAATCCGATCAACAAGGACGTTTCCACCTGCGTAACCAATAATCAAGTAGCGTATCACTTGTCGTTTGTACTATAAGTGAAGTACCGAGTTAAAATGCCGCTAGTGATAATCGGATTGTGAACCCCGGAATCCTTACCGAACCACCCAACACCCCGGTTAACCCATCACCAATGCGAACTTCCCGATTCGGCTACTCCTTTTTCGCCATATTCTTCCGGACGTTTTTGTTCTTTTCCCCCTGTTTTTGTTCCTTTTATGTTTTTATGCTTTCTACCTTTCGTCACCGTCAACCTCATCCTTACCACCTGCTAGCATTCTCATTTTCGCGTATTAAACAGACACTGAAGACACTGAAGGTGGAGTAAGGGTTAATGAAGAATACCTCAGTAACCTCAGATTTGCTGATGACGTTGCCTTGCTAAGTAACTTGGGAGAGGAATTGAAAAGCATACTTTCCGCACTGGACAAACAGAGCAGAACCGTGGGCCTGAAAATTTTTATGCAGAAAATCAAAGTGCTGCGCCCAAGACCCCGTTTCCGTCAGTCCTGTTCAAGTGACTGGCGGTGGTTGCGGTTGCGGAAGCCGCTCGGCTGAGAAGCAGTCGGCTATTCCCGCGGCCTCGCTGCCCCGCACCTGCTGGCACGCGCATGCGCTGACTCCTCCCCTCCGCGGCCACTGGCCCGGCAGCGAGCGGCTCCTACATGCGTGACGGGCGGCTTTCCCGCACAACTTAAAAACTGAGGATGGCGGACGTGCACCTCTGCTCCCCTAGGGGAGATATACAGGGGCATCAAAATTAGGTCGACAGGATTTTCTTTTGAATTAGGCGCTTAGATTTACGTGTAGGCCACCTCCATAGTGAAGTTATGCGCCCAGGGGGACATATAATTAGGTGGTAAATTATTGATGACGAGGACTTAACTAAAATGGAATAATTAACTTTTTAGTGTCTGCAGTAAGCAGGCATGTTTGTATTGAAAAGTTCGGCGAAATCATGTTTCTAAGCAGTCTCATTTGGCAGAATTCTTCTAGCGCATCCGTTCTCCGAGATATTGAACTGCGAAGTTTAATTGCTGTTCGCATGATTACGCATGCTAGACACCGAAAGCCGGCGCAAAGCTCCTCCCTTTTGTTCTGCGCTTCGGCAGCGGTTCCGAGTACTGCACATTGCGGTAACGGCAGCCAAGACTGAAAGGTTGCCAGTTATCAATTGTACCTATGCCTCCACCCCGTTGTCAAACTAAATACCCTACACAGCAGGCACGTCACAAAAGGGAGGAGCTTTGCGCCGGTCTATCTCGGAGTACGGATGTTTTAGAACTCTGCCAAATGAGACTGCTTAGAAACACGATTGAGTCTAACTTTTCAATACAAACGTGCCTGCTTACTGCAGCCACTACAAAGTTAAATATTCGATTTTAATTAATTAGGTATCGACATCAATAATTACCACATAATTATGTGTCCCCCTGGGCGCATAACCTCACTGAAGAGGTGGCCTTCACGTAAATCTAAGCGCCAAAAAAAAAAAAAAAAAAAAAAAACTGCCGGCCTAATTTTGATCATCCTGTATATAGGAACTCTAATGCTGGAGGCGCGATGTCGTGATGAGAGGCGGCATGCGGGTCCGCGCACAAGCGCTTGGTTCGAGGCCAACTTTCACGCAGCATAAAAATTGGCCACGTATCTGCTCCTTCCGTTGCAAATGCCGACAAAAGATGATAGCCTTTGTCGACATTTGCCAAGTAAACACCTCCATCCGCTTTCCCGCTCACCTCTCATGTTGTTCCTTGTGCGTCGCGCTCCTCCCAAGGTAAACACCCTAAAGGTTTGATCAAGTTCATTTAAATTTACCGCTGTTTCACTTCTCCAGGTCGGGTGCCTCGATGCCAGCGCTGCCGTACGGCTGAGACGCGCGTGCATCAAGGCGCCCTACTTGAACGTTTATAGAACCGCGTTGCTCCAGTGCACGTGCGTTCCAAGCAGAACGTGGAACCTATCTAGTGGAACCTTTCGTAACTGTTGCCGCTTGATTTCTTAATATGCTGCCAGAAGCTATAGTGGCGCGTGCGACAGCAGGCGAAAGTGGGAATTCTTTTTTCTACAGTGGATGTAGTATTTCATTTCGCAAAAATCAAGCATGTATGGTTTTTTTAATAAAGGAACCCTGTAAATATCCCTTGTGTATTAATTTTCTGTATTACATTTGCGTAATGTCTTCTTCTTTGTCAACAATGGTGAAAAGTATGAACATTAAACCGGACTTAGACGTTTAGATTTGGCTGTGAATATATAAGACTATTGCGCAGACTTCGTTTCACTTTGGCCGGGTGGCTGAATCGAGTCACAGGCAGGCAGACAAGCAGACATATATACAGACCAAAATTTCTGGGTTTAAGTAGCCCAAGAAAGACTATCATCTTTAAAAATTGGCTGGCGATTACGATACTCCCTAATGCGATATCTGGGTGCAGCAGGAGTGCTCCCTAATGCGATATCTGGAGCACTCACTCGTCAGTTCTCTCGACGGCAGCGATGATGGGCCTCTGCGTCGGCGGCGCGAAGGGAATCTCAGGAAGGCACCGCGAACTGCGTCTTAAGCGAATGCACATCACAGTCACGCGCACACCCCCCTCCCGTTTTCGCCAAGGGTCACGCCGTCGAGCGCCTCGTGCAGGCACAGAGCATAATACCCCATCCCTCCCCCACCACACACCTTCTGAGAGCGGTAGCTCGCGCCGCCACGGCGAACCATCCTCCCTCCCGATTTCGCGACACTCCCCTCTTTTGGTTTCTTTCGTCGTTCGCTATTTCTTTCACTTGCCATCGTTCACTCGCTTAAGCCGACAACGCGGCTCAGCCCAGACACGGCCGCCAAAGGGCTGCGCGCTAAAAATGTCCGGCCAACGAACATTCACGTTAAAACCGCAGCTTCATAAGTCAGTCACGCTCAGACTCTCAAGAGCACCGAAGCACTCGCGAAAAATTGTCAAATGATAGCGAAACGAAGAACATCGTTGCGTACACGCGAAGCATAAACGCTGACCTATGAGTCGTAGTCTTGGTTCTAAACGTCCTCCGCGTAAAGCCGGCGTATTCCCTCAACGCTTACTCAAACAGAAATACCGGGAGGGTGTAACAGGCCAAGTACTCTTCATGTCGTCCGAAACAAAGTAATCGAAAGTTAGCAAGGTTATACTCACAAGAAACCGGGTTGATGAGCACGGAGGCAGTATTCCAAGCTGTCGCACCTTGCCAGAACACCCGAGCGGATGATGATGATGATGATGGTAGTGGTGGTGGTGGTGGCGATCACGTGGGGGCCACGCTGGCGCGCGTCGCAGAAAACCGACACCAGGACGCTAGCAACGAGGCAGCCTGCAGTAATATTTCTGCCAACATCTACTGCGAGAACGTTTTGTGGTTTGATGTCAAATTAACTGAAGTGCAGACCTAAATTCCCTGTATTTCCAGAATTGGTTGCGTTCAGTACTATTTATGACCCTTAAATCGAGGAATGCTCCGTAACGCCGTGTTCAGTCCCATCTGTAACTCGTTGTAACTGCAGTGTTTTAGAAAACTTTATAATAGGCTCACTTCAAAGTTTCTTCGTGATCCTATATACAGGCTCACTTCAGTTGCTTCGTTGGGGATATACCCCTGGCCATTCCCTCCTTGTGGGTACGCGCCGATACATAGAGGGCATCGTCATCGTCAGTCATTTTCTTCTTTCTGGCGCACCAATATTTCTGGAAATTCCCGAAACCTTTATTCAGGGAATCGAGGTAATGTTCCGAAAGAAGTCTCAGGGAAAAATAAGCAAGATACGCTGAAATGAAGGAAGGATTATGCTTGAGTTTGCTGTCCTGAAGACTGCTGGATGTCTTACAGACGCTAGTTCTTTAATTTGATAGTTGAATTACTGCACGCATTGAAAATCAGCCGTTTTTTTCTTCATAATAGCTACTGTGGCATATTCAGCACTTGATGTTGCTTTTTTCCAGGAGTTACTCGGCGGCTCCGTTCATTGCTTGCCTTAGGGCTAAACGAGAAGTTCTGCCGTATTAGCATGCACGCGCCTGAAAGGATGCCACACTTACCCTGTGCTCACCGGTGAGCTGCACGGTGTATTTACGTAATTCGAACTACTCCACCAGGTAACCATGACAGGGACGGACGGCTTCAGAATATTCAAAAGCATTCAAGGCCATGCTCTTTCTAAAGATTTTTGTCTAAACCCTTCGGCCTCAATAAAACTTTAGTGTTTTTGTTCTTGTTTACAGGGTATGATTGTAAGAACCAACCGATGATGATGCAACACGACGTAATGTTCCTAGGCATCTGTGAGACTTTGCTGGTTACAGCTAACCGAATAAAACCGCTCTCTGTATCCTAATGAGCTACATCTTCCGAAGCACGAATGATGATCACTCCCAAGTTTGGAATGATAGCCGCCACAGAACTAGCCTTGAAGAACAAGGTAGAACAGGCCTTGCACAATCTCCAGTATTAACGTCGGTACCATTGAGTTATTAGCTCGGGTAAGGTGCTTTGGAACAAGAAACAATGGCCCCCGATTGCAAAGGTGGTCGTTGAAAAGCACCTGGGGTGCCATTCAAGAAGGTGCGAGATTGACCGAAACTCGGGAGACACGAGCTCTGGCGACGCCCGGTAATATTTCGAGGCGCAATTCGAAAGATTTAAAATGCGATTCATGCTATTTACTGGTTATTGAGGTAACGTGAGCAGTCCAGGGTAGCGCCCTTTAAGGAGGCGCGGTAAGGGCACTGCGGCATTTTTAGTGCGTTCTCTCGCTCCACTGTTGCACTGGCGGCTACTGGGGGCAAGCGAATCCAACTACTTTAGTTTCTTGGGCCTTTATTTTATTTATCTGTATTTTACTACAAAGTTCATTTATTTATTTTTTGTTTCAGTCGTTCATATGAGCTTTTTGTGTGAAATGTTTTGTCCTAAGAAGCAGTTCTCGTCGGTGGCAGCTAATGCAATCACGTGACTATGTGACGGAAACGCGCCACATTCAAAATAATTGTTGCTCGCTATTACGTTATCGAAACCCTCCGTCCGCTTTTCCATACAAAATTTCCCCGGCGAACTTAAATGTGTGTACGTGCTTTGAAGGCGACAGCCTGGCGATACTTATTAACAACCTCATTACGATACATTGTTATTATGTCTTTTTGTCGCTATCATTTCTTTGTCTTTTGGCACGAGTTACCTCGACCGGCTTTTTTCTGCAATGCCATGTTTGCGTCAGTTTCTTCTTTTTCATTGCTTCGTGGATAACGTCAGCAAGAAGACTGGCACACACCACAGCCTCCCTAGAAGTGAGGTTTTGCGCAGATGGTGTGCACCTCTCCTATTCACGTGCCATCACGTTCAGGTGTCACGCGGCGCTCACTATTCTACAACTTTTACTTTCCCAATTCACAGTTTTGCGAATTTTGAAAACCAGGCCCATTAGCTTCTCGAAGCTCCAAATTCGGGGCAAATCGGCCCAGTGGGCATGTGTTACGAAGAAAGGAATAGCAGCAACGGCAACAACTTTTCAAATTGGTTTGCTTTATTTTGTTTTGCTCTTCACCGCCCTTGTTCGACGAAGCTCTCTACAATTTTTTTTATGAAGTCCAATATTCTCACTCCCCTCTCTTCCTTCACCACCTGTCCCCTCCCTCTTTTTTTCCTCCTGGCATCACGCTGTCACTTTAGGTCTCAATTGTACCCTCACTCGCTTTGCGCGCTCTGCTTCCGGCCAAACGACGAAGACGCTGTACAAAACCCATTGAAATGTGTAGAGATCCTCTCCGATAATAGCTATGAGCCGGTGATTGTATACACGCAAGGGTGCTACACAAGAAGGGTGCTACACGCAACGCCTCAAGAGAAACTGTCTGCCACGCTGACGATAAGTGAAAGGCATGGTCATGCAACGCCTCGTTCGACAAAGCTTTGGGAGCAGACAACTGAAGCGCTCGCTGCCCATAGACGCGTGGTATAAACTGCGGAAGCCATTGCGGGCTAATTACCTAAAAAAAAAGCGAGGTCAGGGAAACAACACGTCTGCAGATATCGTATTGCGCACATACCAGCTGACAGTCGATAATGTGGCGGTCGATGTTGCGGTTTGTTAGGGTGCCTTGATGCATGCGTCCGCCGTGCAGTATGGAGACACGTACACGCTGGCGCCGCCATTTCGGGTCACTCGCTCGCCACCGAAGCAAGTTATTGCATCAAAACCGCGCTAAAATTATCGCCGCAACGCGGTTTACTGGCGAAGTTTGAATTATAATATCTGTTTTCGCTGCTGGGTCTTGTGGGAAACGAAAAGAACGCATTGAGCACTTTGACCCAATAGCGGCGGCACGGGACCGTTCAAAGGATGTCCCCACCCTGTACGGCAACGCTGGCTTCGAGGCACCCTATGGTTGCTACCAACACTTCTGAGTAAGCTGCCCATCTCGTAAAACCGCAGCGCACACAACACTTGCTCCTCGGCGGTCATGGAGCGAAAGCCGCCTCGTTACCGTTGAAAACGACGGTCGGACGCCGGATGACTGCACAGCCAATGCGCAGTACTTTCTGAGAGACGAAAACTAGCTCGAAATATCTCCTCCGCTGAGAAGAAAAGGGTCTGCCGGGCGAGAATTATGCCTGCTACGGCGACATGTTTTCGCGTTCTGTGAGTTTTGTTTGTTTGCATGACGTACAGATCCTGCCGCAGTATTTTAGGGAATGGCCGACGAGGACGATGCCAGGGCGCCGTTCGCCGTTGCGGCGCAAGCCAGCACGTTTCGCCGGAGCGCAGGACTGCAGGTGTGAAGGGAGCGCTGCAAACAATCTGTGACGATCTGGGTCTGAAGGCGCCGGCTAGCGTGCGCATGGCGTGCAAGGTAAGCGTCATGCTCCCGGGTCCACGGACTGCCCAGTGAAAGGTGACATAGCCATGGGTGTACCGACTGTCGGCAGACCTGGGTGTATACACGTTCTAGGAGTTCACACAGAAAAAAATGGAGGGGGAAGAGGAGTCCGTTCGCATGGTGCAGCATTTCCCATCCCGGTAGTTTGCGCTGTCATCGGACACTGCCAGCGGCTAAACACTACTTATTATTGTTCCTTTCTTTGTGAGTAGTAGGTGGAGCAACTGAGCAGCTGCGAGTCAGACCAGTGTCGATTGGGGGAGTGGGCGCGGATGGCCAGCCAGCATCAAGGGATTTTGGACTAAGGATGCCTTCTACATAGTGGATGCCCTAATAGCATCTCTCTGCTCCCTAGACAATCAAATGTTCTCTCTCTCTCTCTCTCTCTCTCTCTCTCTCTCTCTCTCTCTCTCTCTCTCTCTCTCTCTCTCTCTCTCTCTCTCTCTCTCTCTCTCTCTCTCTCTCTTGGGGGATTGTCTATGTGTGCTGAAGCGAGTCAAGAAAATAGGCATACAGGCGGCTGAAAAAACTTTCTTTCTGAAGTAGCAGACATCAACGTTGCCTGTTAAAACATGGCTCAATAGTAAAGGTGTATATGTGTCTTGGTCTGTGAACTGTCGCTTGTGTAACCAGCCTGAGACAATTGATCACTGCTTTGTTTTATGTCGGGATGCAGTGGTTTTTTTTTTTTTTTTTTTTGATCTTCTGCAGCGGACTCTTAAAAGGGACATAGACATAACCCCCTACAGTATACGATACCTGCCAGTGATGAAGAGCTGTTCCGTGCCCTACGACCTTTTCGTGCGGATCGGATTGTTTACCCTATGGAAGTGTCGCATGATTCACCTCAATGCCGAGGGACTTCTTGGAACTAAGTCAATTTTTCGCGAACAATGTGCGCTTGTGTATAGTGTCTATGCGGCACAATCGCAGCCGCCGGACTGGTTGCATCTTTTTGAGGCGTGTGTGTGCCTGCTGGACTTTTAAAATACGGTCAGTGAACGGGCTGTTATTGCAGTTACAGTGTGACTTTAGAGCTCTTCGGGCTAGTCTTCCATGCAATAAAGAAAAAAAAAAAGGTGTGGTATAGTGATTAAGACGCTTGCATGTCACCGCACGTACTTAGGTTCGAATCGTGTTCATTTACCACTGTTTTTTTCTTTGCTTGAAGGCACGTAACGTTTTGGGGCCTCGTGGGGCCCGTAATGCTTTCGTATTAAGATATTCGTAGCTGCAGGACTGAGTTCGGAATCGTATTCGGGCTGGTCCTGTAATCCATGCTCCCTTGCGGCTTCTTTAGAAAAGTCAAAGCGATAATCTAAGACGCAACCACTTCGCAAAACTGAACCGTGTGCTTTCGTAAAACGTGCATTCGTCCTGCAATGGACATAGATACAGTGATTAGTATGAATTATATTATTATTATTATTATTATTATTATTATTATTATTATTATTATTATTATTATTATTATATTATTATTAATAGTAGTAGTAGTAGCAGTAGTAGTAGTAGTAGTAGTAGTAGTAGTACTGGTGGTGGTGGTGGTAGCAGTGGTGGTAGTAGCAGTAGTAGTAGCATATACGTGCTCTAACTCCGCATATAAATTGAGGACAAAGGTGCCCACATGCAAAATGATATTTCGCTGCCCCAGATTAAAATGTGCGCGTCGCCTGGCCGGTCGCTTTCAATTCTCCGCTGCTTGAACATGGCAGCGGCGCCAGCATCGGTTGCCACCCTCTCAGTGTCGCCTGCTCGTTTGGCGGCCTCCTCGTTTCCGCCTCGAGTGGGGAAAATACCGCACGGCCGTGTCGCCGGCCGCCGGGCCGTTCCTCTTCCCCGCCGCCAGCTCCGCGCGCGAAGAGGGACAGGGACGCGAGAATGAGGAACCTGTGACCTTAATTAAATGCTCACCGCAAGTTTCTTGTTCGTGACATCTTGGATTCGCTGATGGATTGGGGTTGAAGGTGTTGCCATCACTCTTCGTTGCGGCTAAACAGCTGCCGAACCGCCCACACTCACACGAGACTGAGAGCAAAGGATGCCCGTTGAAGACAGGGGAGCAGGGAGAACATTGATTCTACGCCTTTTCACTAGGCAAACTTGTTTCGAAGCCACTCGGAGGAGGTGTTTATTCGTTTCTTCTCGATTTTTTTTTGTTTCTTCTAGAGGAATCGCTGATGTCCCGCAGCTTTCTTCATCATATATCGGTAGACTTCGTTACACCCTGTATAGGAGAAGAAACTTAAAGTTACATAAGCGATAGGAGCTAAAAAGAAGCGCGTGCGCAGAAAAACGTTGAACAGTCGTGTTCTACTGTTAAGCTTCTGGTACGGCAGATCACATCGGTGGCTGTCGTTCTGTGACGGAGACCACCGCGACCACAATTTATTTTACATGTTAAAATCTGTCAGCTAGTGCAGCCAGTCATGCCAACTTGCCGTTTTACCCTTAAAATTTACCCACAAAACATCCCATGCAACAAAAGAAGCGCCTTTTAAAGCAAAGCTTGCTACCTCTACCCCCCAAGGGTTCTTTCGCGACCGTTGGTGTCACCAGAAAACTCCAGCGAACAAATAAAAATTTACTGGCACCGCCGGGAATCGAACCTGTAACGAATAGACTAACAAAGCGAGAGCCCGTTGTCTTACCGATGCAGCTACGAGCCCACGCGATCACGGGAAGACAAATGGTGTACTCACCAAGCACATCTACGGGTTTACCCCCTGCCTTCTCGCTGAATGCCACGTGAAAGCGTCACACGACCCCTCACGCCCGTCTAGCGGCCCTGTGCGTACTTGCTCATGTGCTAAGAGTTACAAAAATTAAAGGAATCTCGCACCAATCCATGCAATCTCACTTTTAGTACGCCAATGTGCTAAAGCCTGTGGCCTCCAGTATTCACGTAAAAAATCCCAGCTTCTTGTCGTCCGCCCTCACGCCAAATCAAGGAATACATTCAAATACTCCTTGATGACCAGGCCATCACTCCAAGCCCCAGCATCAAGATCCTGGACCTACATCTCGAGGATAACACCAAGAGTGACGTCTCTTTGTAGGCCTAAAAACAGCATTAATCAAATCATACACATGATCAGGCGAGTTGCCACCAAGAAGCGAGGCCTAAAGGAATCTGGTAGCTTTCGATTAATTGAAGCTTTTGTCCTCTCGAGAGTCACTTACGTCAACCCTCTGTCTTCTTCTCGACGAGGAAGACATAGAGATGCTTTATAGAATGCTTAGAAAGGCGGTTGAGCAGGCCATTGGTCTTCTCATGAGTGCGTCCACACTGAGGCTGCTTAGCACGGGCTCCACAACACGGTGGAAGAGCTGATAGAAGGCCATCTTTCTAACCAGAAGGTCCGACTAAGAACTGCGGTGGGTAACCGCATGCTTCACCAGATTGGCTGGGCAGCCCAGAATGTCACTCCGCTTGACATACTCCCAGACTCTTGGTGACTAAAACTAAAGATGCTCCCTTTGCTTAGAAATATGAACCCCTCACATGACGAGGGTCACCGAAAAGCACGGACTCAAGCGCTAAACACCACCCTCGGTGGGGCTCATGCAGTTATCTACAGAGACTTCTCCAAACATCGAGAGCAGCAACACGCCATCATCGTGGCTACCTCCAGAACCAGCCTCCTTGCGTCTACCTCGCTTAGGACCCAGCAAATGATGGCAGCAGAAGAGGCAGCCATCACCTTGGCTCTCACTCAACCAGGGGTTCGGAGGGTAGTCACCGATTCCCAGCAATCCTACTGGAATTACCAGTCGGGTTGGGTGTCCTGACCTGCACTGTGCGCGCTAAAAAACCACTCCCCAAACGGTTCCATTCAGCTCATCTGGACACCCCCTCACGCTTCAATGGAGGGCAACAAATACGCCCACCCAACAAGCCTGCGCTTTTAACTCCCGTGCTATGGAGCTGCACGAGGACAGTCACCCGCTTGTCACGTCCAGGGAGATAATCCAGCATTATCGCCTTCTGAGACAGACCGTACCTTTTCCTTACCCTGACCTTTCCAGAGAACAACAAACTACCCTACGGCTCATATAATCCGGGCTCCTTCCCACAGCCTACGCGTATTCACTTAATGCACCCGAAACGCTACGACGCTGAATGAAAATTTTGCTCAGAAGTAGGAACATCCCGCCCCGTAATCGGGGTGTGCGACTTTAGCCCTGAGCACCCTCCTCTCTTTCCGTCAACTACCCATAAGAGCAATGGGAGATGCTACTCTCCAGGCCCTCTCTACCTACCCAGCTTCAGCGGGTGGACAGAACACCGGCCGCGCGGACTGCATATGGGCCCCACAGAAGAAGGAATCACTCCCCAGGGCTGCGCTCTGGGCCGTTCAGAAATCTGAACAGCAGTATTTCTTCCTCCTCCTTCTCAGCCGCAAGTCTCGTCGCCTCCGTCCGCGGCGCAGAGACGGAGAAGTCAGATCGTCTAACACCGGGTTGGAGCTTACTTTGATTTTATAAAAAAAAGTTTCCACTCTTGTGCTACACCAATATAACTCAACCAAACACCGTTCATGCATCATGCATTGAGTTAACCTTACCGAGAATATCTCTTTGAAGTAATAAATGGTGTGGTTAAGTGCACTTCTCTCTGGTTTTACTATTTGTAGAGCGATATGAGTGATTTTAAGTGACGTCGCATGAGTAATCGTTATGGGTGCCGTTTACAGCTTTGCTTTCCAACCACATTCACGGGGTGGATTGGCGCGATTTTTTTATGTTGCGTTCTTGTCCGTAAAGTTCCAAATATAAGTGTTATAAGGATGTGGCGGCTAGTATGGTAGTTAAGGCTCGTTCAAGAACGCGGAAATTTTACATTGATGTCGCTTGTTTAGGTGGAGATTGTACAACATTTTCCTTCCTCGCAAACTCTTGATCTAAAGCGAGTACGCACCAAAGGTTGTCGGGCCCTTTTTTAAACCCCGTAGTACGATTTCGCCCAGCGAAGTGTAGTAAGACTAACGTTTTATATGCGCGAATTTCCTGAAAATCCCCGCATTGCCGAACGAAGGGCCGGTTTTTTTCCCGCCCTGATAACATTTCGAATTATTAGGCGTCGAGGAGTCGAGTACGCGGATTTTTAGGCAACGGATCTTATCTGCATCCAGTGTGCGATAAATGCGCTTTTAATACTTCTCCTCGCCGCGTCGTCTAGAGGAAAATGAAGACGCCCTAACTTTGCATTCCACTCCGTTCAATCACAATTTTTTCGTACCCATAGCGGAGTCTTGTATTCCAAGCCTGGCAGCCGGGTCGAGAGGATGGAACCGACGGGAGCGCCGCGAGAGCTCTATTCCGGCATCGGGGCGAAATCAAACAATCCCCGGAAGAAAGTGGGGCGCACGGGCACTTTTATGCAGTTCCAGGCGCTCGTATCTTGCTTGCATGAGCAGCACACGCGCGAAAATGAATAAGGACGTCTACGTTAGAGACGGGGGCACACGCCAAGTGAAGGAATAATAAAATCATAAGGGTGTAACGCGCCTTCGAGAGGGGAAAAAAGTGGAAATTTTTTGATACCGCAGCGGGGCGCGTAGAGTGGCGAAGAGCGTTCCTCCTTCATCTCCCCTTTTGAGCGGCGCGCCTAAGCTCGGCCGCTTTCCCATTGGCCATTTGTTTCCCCTCGCGTTCGCTGTCAGATGCGCCTCCTTGGAGTCGTTCTGATTGGTGCGTAGACAGGGCGCGTCTACGATCGCTCTATATATGCGGCTCTCGGCGGCGGGGACCTCATAATATCGGCCTTTTATTAAAAAGAGGCGCGCCGAGGAGAATGAAAGAAAAATTTTCCGCTCTTTTCAATTATTCGCCAGCGAGATTTCTCATACGGACCCTTTTCGGAGCGACGAGGTGCAGAAGCGCAGCACAATATGCGCGCTCTTCACCCGCGCTGGCAGCAGAATGCTGAAGGCAGCGGGTTGGGGAGAAAAAGCGAATCGGCAGGGAAATAAATAGAAGGCGAAACGCGGCGACGGTCCGCCTTTTCTTCGAAGAAAGTTTAAACTTTCATATCCTCCCCGGAGGAAACAGATGTCAGCCGGGGTGCGAAGACGAGGGGTGCGCCGGCGAGTAGCTTCACTACATCGCTCCATGCGAGCTGGTCGTGATTTTCATCCCGGCGGAGAAGTCATGCGGAAATAATAACAATAATAAAGCGGCGAGTGAAAAATTGATAAGACTTTCTCGTACCGCCGTTCAGACCCTCGTTTTTCATTACTCGGACGAATTGTTTTTCGCCCTGCTCTTCATCCGCATCATCATCCCTGAGGCTTCTCCTATATCGTCGTTTCTGAAAATATTAGGCGAAAACGGCTACCACATGCCTAGAGTGACTTAATTTAGGTACTTAATTAAAGAAAACTTCTAGGTTCATAAACCAGGATTGCACGTTATCGCGGTGCCAACGCCCCATTCTGGCCATCTAACTGACGCCCAAGGAGTTTGTGGAAATCGGCCCCCAGGATACCTAGACCTGGGCCCATAATCGGTCACTTGACACGTTTAATGCATCCTTTATTTCGTTCGAGCTGCATAAGGTCTTAAGTTCATGTCTTTTTCGGCCCCATGGAACGGTTGAAAAGCCCGTTGCTTCGGGATATGCAGCGGGCGGCTTTTGGAGGCACGCGTGGCTGAGGTTACCTCAAGAAAAACACAAGACAAGTCCCTTGCACTGGTGACTTGCAGAAAGTCAAAATTCGGAATTTCGGGACGAACAGTCTCCGCGCGTGAAGAAGTTCGTTGGCACAAAGGGACACTGAAGAATTTTCTGAAAAAAGAAACAGAAAAAGGGTTTATGGTGACATTTTATGATTTTCGTTCAGTGAATTTAAAATTCAAGTGAAAATTGAGTGTAAGTTTATGCAGCGCAGTTTACTTTGACAGAAATGAGCAATGAGTGCCTCGGGGCATACCGCAACCGTGCATCCGCCTGTAACCGGATTCTTGGAGCTATCATGAGGATCCCCTGCAGTGCCCGGAGCACAAGGTCTTTCCGATGGAAATTGACGACATGAAGTCCAGTGCCAGTAATACGTTTACAATACACCTGTGCACGCTTGTTAAGCGCGAGACACATGCACGACGACAGCACGCGATTGGCATGCCGTGCATGATCGTTACAACGGACCGGTTTTCGCATCCTACACTGGTCGCAGGAGGCTTACGACGTGCGACGGGTAAGCGAGATGCAATCGTACGATCATTGCGACCGCCGTGCGGCCGTAGCCAATGAGAGCCTGAAGGTGTGGTCATAATGACGTCACTGTGAAAGCTTCTTTCAAAGCCCGGAGTAGGCGCTAGTGACAGTTCCGAGTATTTTCAGGGAAGCAGCTCCCCACCGACGCCGCCGACCCGCGCGCTCTCCGCCTACAATACATGCACCTGGTAGACACATGTTGCCAGCGGGATTAAAAGCATGGACGAGCGGAATCGTCGTTGCTAAGCGTCCCTAGACCGCTTTACTGAACATGTAAAATGCTGTGCATAACGCAATAGCACTGTTCATTTTTACTTCAAGTTGATAAAAGTTTTTTATCCTGCTCAGATTTCTCTTGCACATATCAAATCGGCCGGAGTGTGCCTAAAAAGGGAGGCAAGGCAACCATGGAGCGAAAACAGTGGGCGGAGCGACGCCGATGACGCATCGCACGCACGCATCTGACCATGTGTCTCAAATTCACGCGTATCGACTAGACGTGGCAGCCATATTTCTGTCCAGTCGTGCATTGCATCCAACGGCTCCGTCATGCATCGGCAGCACCAGCGTTCCACCGTTCAGCTGGCGTGGCGTCAAAAGTTCAATCCTTCTCACCTAAGCCAGTCGTGGCCCCAACGTATACCGCGTAGGGCAGACACAACGGAGAAAAGTCCGGCTAGGGCACCTAGCAGCTTCCGTGCGCCAAAGTGAGATCGCCTTCGTGAGCAACGCGGAGACGTTTCAGACAAGCGCGAGGCTTGTCGGAGATGTTTTAGACGGGATCTGGACATAATGGTCCCGAAGAAAATGGTCCCGGAAAATTTAGTCCCGGACAATATGGTCGCGGTAAAATGATCCCGGGCAATATTTTCCCAAGTCGAAACCAGGACAGCATGGCCCCAAGTCAGGCTGAATGAAGCGTGCAAGGCATTTTGGTGCAAATTATCGCGGTTAATCACTTCGCCCACATTATTTGATGACTGGTGAGATGTTTCTTTGTATTTATTATTCATTATTACTTTTTATGCTCGCCGAACTAGTGATACGGCCCGTGCGTCAAATGGCGTTTTGGCATTGGCCTGCTGGTGGGAAGGGAGGAGGGGAAAAAGATCCAGCTAGAGAGGTAAGCAGGAAGTGAGGCAGATGAGGTTGCAGAAGAGGGTGCTGATATCATAGTGTAAACGCCCTGGAAGAGGGCTGAGCATTACTCCCTCTGCACCTTCCATTTGGGCCGGCTATTTCTCTCTTGCGCATACCAAGGAATTCTGACTTTACTTTAGCATGAAAAAGGTGTTTGTGGTGGAAAAGGGGGGCCATTTTTCTGTGCGATTTTACTCTTGATTTTGATTTCGAGTTATTAACCACTAACAGAGCGGGCGCTATGCTTTCGCACAACGGTTATTCCTGCACTCGTATCAAGGAGAACGAATAGACGCTGCATTGAGCCTCCAGGCAAAGGACGATTTGCCAGACTAAGGTTACAATTTTGACTAAAAAATATTTTTTGGAGTGAAATCATGAGCCATCCCGCGTTCATTTATGAGAGATGTTCACAGTTATTAACAAGAGTCTAAGAGCAGTTATTAATACAAAATATTTTCCACAGCAATAGTGCAACAATAGGAAAACCCAATGCTGATTTTATTGAAGAGCCTTGTTTGATACAGAAGAGAGAAATTTCCGAGCTGGTCGACGATCACGAAGCAAAAGATATTCCTACCACCATTGCTCCACCTGATCAGCTTCCACCATGGCAGGGCCGTATCCACAACGATTCGCCCTGAAATCATTCCTCGCACTTCTCGAACTACATTCCTCCAACTCCATCGGACCCTATAATCCGGCCCCCGTCCTTCCCGTTCAAAACTTTGGTACATCCACTTTCTGGGTAAAAGACTAATCAAAGCCGATTCATTAGAACCGATCACTTTTCTTTTTTTTTTTTCATTATTCTTTGAGAACCTCTTTTCTTATACTGCGTAACCCTGGCTTTAACATGTGCCGATAGCCGGCGATATACATGCTTATTTGATAAATTAGTGAGTGAGAAAGCATATTCACGTTAACTTCATCGAAAGCAGCATTTTTAGTTTTCATTTTGCGAAATGAGTGGACGCCCGTCGGGTTCACACCGGGTGAGAGGGAGGAAGAAAGCAAGAGAAAACAATTTTGATGAGCGTGGCGATGTTGACCGAGCTAAAGCTATATGTTCGACATATGGAGAATGCATCAGTTGAAAAATGCAGTAGGCACTATCTGAGTTTATTCTGTTCTGCAGACTTTGTTAAGAGACAGACATTTTAAATGAATAGTTTAGAAGTGCCCCAGAACATGCCGTCTCCTGACGGAGACAATTAGCGAGCGCAGGATAAAAGCGGAAGGAGTATTTACGAACCCGTATTCAGAAACCGAGGAGACAGCAGGACAACTTCGCACAGAATTCGGTGTGCTGCGAATCTTTGCACTCCAAGTTGAGGCCGGCCAAACACTCCGCTACTCTGGAAGAGCACTCGTAGCATCTTCATCTCTTAGTTGGACTCGCCGTTATCAGCACGAGAAGAAAAATATGGGGACACCCCGCATTTACTTTACTTTCATTCTATGACCTAACGGCGTCGAAGGAACGAGCAAGATTTTAAAAACGAAGCTCTGCGAGCCATTTCAGAAATACTACCATTTCGACAACTTCGACTGTGACGCTGAACTTTGGCGTCGATCGTGAAAAAACGTGGATTTCAATAAATATCCGGTGCGATTCCTGGCATTCGCTGAGTCGCGCTCTGCAAATGTTTATCTCCCGCGACGACATGTTGTCCCGATCGGGTGTTCATTTAACGTGATTCGGCATGTGAAAACGTGGCTTCGTTCAACGGTGCCTGACAACCTTCTGTCTCGACTCGCCATCCGTCAGCTGCATCATGAGAATAACTGGACAAGCAAAAAGCATTCACAGAGATAACCCCTTTGTGATGCGCGCACCTGTAGACGCATTGTTCTTATATTTATGGATTAGTGATTGTAAGAATGAATTTTCGCAAAACGAATATCAATTTTTCGCAATCTTTCCTCCCATCATTTATTTTACATGGTGGTCTGATTGGTGCGAGACAATTGTTTCAAAACCATTGCTTCGATTGTGCCGTTTAAAGGGGCCCTGAAAGGCGTTTTGAGCACACTAAATGAAGTAGCGCAATCGTTAGATTGGATCGTGAACGTCATCTGTGCCAAGTATTACTCTTTTACGGGCAGCGGAAAGCTCACACTTTTGTTGCAAAGATTGTCGCTTTTTTCTCACCCTTCCCTTCGTGTTTTTGGACGCCGCCATCTTCACATGTCTACATCATCGATTCCCATATGTTCGTCATGAGCTAGACATCCTGCTATTGGGCGGCTTTTTCACGCACTTCCGGCAAAGAGATGAGTCGTCTGCTCAGCGTCGGCTCGCCGGCTGATCTGCCACCGGAGTGCCGGAGTGCTTGGACATTTTACGACAAACGAAACAAGTGTAAACAAACGTTTAACCATTCGTATTAAATGCAGCACGGCCATAACACGACATGGATTTTCTCTTACCTGAGTACGTTCCATAAATAAAGCGTTGAAGCACCGTGGCACTTCTTTCGTGCAATCGCAGAGAACGCCCTGAGCCGAATGCACGGGTTTGACGCATACATTTTATTCTACTTCAAAACAATCCAGAGATGGGTTTCGAACGAACACAACGTCACAACATGCGTTGCAAGTCTGAACCGCGATTGAAAGACGATGGGTTGCCTCCTCCTGCCCGTCGTAAACTCGGCACTCACCTCGCGCGCGGTTTGCGGGGACGAACAGCAAGTCACTTATCTCCGGCGCACAAGCCGAGATGGCTTTTAGCCACGCACACTGCACATTCCCCATGTGAAGTTGAGTCGTACGTCGCTCGAGAAAGATAATCCAGACCATGGGAAGCACTATCCACCCGCAGAAGCACAACGTCGCATTTCATCGCGAAACAAAGGTGACCACCACGCACACACCATCGCCTCCTGTAATGCCAAACGCATTTCACACTTCCCAATGGAAGTGAGTGGTACGCCTGCAGTGCCCACATGTCGCGAGGTGGGGCCCCGAGCTGAACCGGAATCACGCAACCGTAACTGACTTCTGAGGCGGTTTGTGCCTTGTTGCTAAGGCAACCGATGTTTTGAGATTGTCAAAGAAATGGCGCTCGCTCTAGCGCTAGAAAGCTCAGAGCCGCGCCGGAGCATGTTTTGCCAACGTTGCCGCTCTCCACCACGCGTCGCCCCAAGCTGAACTGGTCACATGATTGAAGCGTTTGGTGCACGGGTTCTGTATTGGTTTAAAATGTCTTTTTCACATGCCGCCGGCAGGAATTACCACCGCCGCAAAATAAGACCCGGCACCAGCGGGGCCACATCTGATACGGCGCTTTTTGGATAAACAAAGCTTGCCCGTAGCAGACGGCAGTATGACCAGCGCGATAGCGGAAGTACGTCACCGCAGAGGAGCGCAGCATCACGGGAGGGATGGCTGGCGCGCCGTCAACAGCGGAGAGTAAGTTGAAAAGAAGAGGAAACGCGGCGCGACGATAATGCGGGGTTTTTGATTTACGATTTCTCAGCTAATACTCATCGCTTTAACAAAATTCTTGCGGGAGGAGATTGCTAATACATTGTTTATTTGGTTACATGTACATCCATGCATCGGCGGTAGGTATTTCAGGACCCCTTTAGTAAAATATTGCCGTTATGTAATGCAGTGGTTTCTTGTTGTGATGTATGAGCTTTAATAAACATTTTAAAACCTAATTCTTAAAAATTCTGAATTCTTAAAACTAAAAAAACGGAAACGAGCTTTCTTGGTTATATCCCTTGGATGATGTGGAATTTTGCTTACAATATGTTTGCCCCACCCCCCTTACGGCTGTGCAACGTGTTTGTCCCTCTCAAGACAAAATCCGACCGAGACCCATCACTGCACCTATTTCTTTTATCTGGTTATACACCTACGTCGTACGAAGCACGCCTTTCGGTGATGACTGAAGTCTGCTAATATGCTTTTTATGGCTTCTCCTGGCGCTACATCATACTACATCAATTGTGTAACGCTGGTTGTGTCATCAATTGTGTCACTGTAATAAATATGCGTTGCTTCTCAGTACGAAGTAGCGAATGTCCTTTGGAAAGGTCACATTCCTGTTGGCCAATCACTATGACAACTGCCAGCAGTCGTAGGAACCGGAATAAAACCCAGGGACGTGCGATGACAGGCAAGTGACTTAACCAGCGCTTTAGGACTGCGCCGCAGGCAGCTCGGCTTTGTAGGGACTCTTAAGTCTCGTCTCCCCCTACCGTATTTTGCTGCTGAGAAATCAAATGACAAACTCTAACAATCAAAGCATTCCGTGCGTATACATATAATCTGGAGTGTTCTTAATTAACCAGATATATCTTTGTCAAGTACGTTGTTGCTACATCGCGTTTGTTGGCCAATGCAGCGTTGAAAAGCAGTCACTTGTAAGCACGCATTTGTATGGCCACCGTTTAGAAGTGAAGGCTATTTTCTTCTTTGGTTTTAAGCGTGTAAAAATACCGAAAGTGCGTTCATTTTCTATAGACACCTATACATTTCTGCATCTTGCAAGACATCAAGATTGTTCACCCGGAAAACGGCAGCCTGCTCAAGCTCTCGCTTGCAAGAGCAAGCAGAAAGCGCCCAGCAGGGCTTCACACGTACGAATAAAAGCGACCCGAAGGGAATGGTTATTGGCTTGTCGAAACATGCAAGCCTGTGTCCTTACACAGCACAATCCTAGCAAAGGTCAAGCGCAGCGCGAGAGCCGCTCTGCTCGATCCCCCCCTCGTCCACCCCGCATCGCAGATGACTCCCACTCGCGGTCGACGAAAGTGCCCCAAGACCACTTATCAGAGAGTACGGTTGGGAGGCAAGGGCCAGCCCTGCTCGAGCCGGTCATAAGGAAAGAGCGTGTGAGCGGAGCAAAAAAACCATGATAAACGCGGCAAGCAGAGACCGCGCTCCCCGCTTGAGGACGGCGACTGCTGCGACGCCTCCTCCTCGTCTCCCCGCTATGGCAGCAAAAAACAAACAAACAAAAGAGGAAAACGAGCCTCGTTCCAGCACAAGTCCACGGCTTCTGATCGACCACGTCCGACATCTGTCCGTTCGATTTTTGCCCCATCCATTAGCGACAAAATAGGCAAAGCAAAAGAATTCGCCCGTCCTCCGGCTCTGGTCGTCGCCTAGGTGTGCGTTAACGCCGCTGCCGTCCCGCGCTCCCCCTCCCTCTCGGAGTGCAGTAGCAGCCACAAGGATCATCAAGGCTCGTCGCCTGGTTTCCGAAAAACATTATGCAGAATTAAATCCCCATCTGGAGGTCATTTGCATGGCGCCGCTCGCCAGGAGACATCATCCCGATGCGGGCCGACCACTTTGTTCCTCGCCACCGCGCGGCTGTCCGAAGACATCGGCCACAGCACATCATCGCGGGGCCCTCTTCCCGCCACGATGGCGCTCGGGGCAAGCGAGTCGCGCCCCGTAGGTGGAACAAACGCCGTGCCAGTCGGTAAAGATCGATACGGACCGGAGATGTGTCCGTCGATGCCATCAGCAGAGAAAAAGCTGCTGGAACAGCGCTTAGCCTGCCGCATCGCTTTTTTTCTCTCTCTCGTCCGGAGATCAAGAGTCGTGTTGAACGCAGAAGCTAGGTGGCCGTGATTTCGATGCTCGTTCGCCACCCTTGGCCCTTGTAAGAAGCGCCTCTTTGAGCCGACCTCCGCAGTGTTACCGCGAAGGAAAACGATCCGGGGCCATTAGAAAACGCTATATACGCTCCGGCAAATAAAACAGAGGTGGCTTTCTTTTTAGGCGTAATGGACTCTTGATTGCAACCTCGGGCCCTAAATCCAGGCTCCTACGCCGG
The DNA here is from genome assembly GCF_048455015.1 of Haemaphysalis longicornis. NCBI lineage: Eukaryota > Metazoa > Arthropoda > Arachnida > Ixodida > Ixodidae > Haemaphysalis > Haemaphysalis longicornis. The sequence continues at coordinate 430,948,307 of NW_027526203.1, forward strand.
GTCGTAAGGAACAGTCGAACATCAGCGCCGCTGGCAACGCTACGCTCCGCAGCGCCTTATGCGAAATCGAAGATGGAGAGCTTAGCAGCTGTGCCCCCATGGCCCCTGGTCTCCTTGGGGCCTCGACGCGCGGCCACTTGGCTCCGCCGCCGACTGCGCGCGATACTCGAGGGAACCACTCGGCGCTCGAACATCGGAGCCTAATGGGAGGCTGAGGTTTATTGTTCAACTGCAATTAACGTTCCTTCCGAGCTTTCTGGCTGGCCGGGAGTCTCTTCAAAGGAATAATTATTACAAATGCGCTAATTAGAAAAGTCAGCTGTGACTTCATTCCCACGCCATATACCGTTACCTTGTGAGGTCCGGCAACGGTGAAGCAAGTTCAGGGCTTTTAGCTTTACTCTGTATAAGTCGTTTGTTTGCGAAATGAGGAAAGTTAAGAGGAATGAGACACTAAAAAAGGGAGATCAGCGAAGTTCGAACCATTTGAGGAGTTCGTAGAGTTCATGGCGGGATGATCTCGTTGCCTGCCATTTCACGGCGGAAGCGCGCGACTTTCTGCACAAGCTGTAATGGCGCGCAAGCAAGTGGTTTGCTGAGTGAGCGCTGCACATTCCCAACCAGTGGCCCTGCCATCTAGATACAACCCTAACATTTATGTGCCCATTCCTACAATATGTCCAACTTCTGAAATCGAGGCTTTGAGGGACGCCCGTCTGGTCGGGAATGACATTAGAATACATAATAAAGAAGACGCCGACCGCAAGAGACGTTTCGGCCTCCCTAACGGGAGCCTTGTTCGCACTCTGTTTACACCCTGTGAACAGAGTGTGAACAAGGCTCCCGTGCGGGTGGTTGAAACGTCTCTTGTGGTCGGCGTCTTCTTTATTATGTATTCCTTTCTTTTTTTTTCTTCTTTTTTTCTTCTTTTTTTTCTTTTTCATATTTATCCTTGTCAACTTGCCCAGTGTGTTTTTACATGATAATGTCAACCTTCTCCCCTATCCTCCTATTCCCCTGTATTCTGTCCTCCCTATACCAGCAGGCGTTCTGGTGTCCGCCCCCTAGGCGAGACAATTTACGCCTGTTGGTGGATCTTCCCTTCCCAATGAACAATAAATATAAAAGATGCGAAATAAAACATTGACACAGAAAGACGACGGGAAGGGAGCGCTGACTTCCAACTAAATTTAATACGATGAACCTTGCCCCTTTTATACACATTCTTCATGTTAACATAACTACAAAAAATTCTAATCTCTAGTATTGCCCCACCATATCAGCACGCTTTCAGTGCACTTGGCACAATCTATACAAACAACAAATCACGTCATGCCTGAAGTGCAGCACGTGTTCGAAAGGAAATCTATCTCTTTTTTTGACAACGCAATAGACGCCTGGCTTACACATTTACTACCATGCCTTAAAATTTAGTGCGCTTCAATAATTTCTCGCGTAGTTTGATTACCGCTTCTTCCTATCACCTCGCACATTTCAAACTGAGGTTTGCATCCGCAAGATTTGCAATGCATGGCCAAGAACCCATCGTTTCCTTTTTTAACATTGTTGTCGTGCTCCCTCAAATGGTCATTAAGGCATTAAGTGCTCTCTCAAACGGTCATTAAGACCGACGTACACGGACCCACACGGATCCACGCATGGGACGTACTGTGTACGATGCTTAAATGGCACCCACGGTTGTTCGCACCTATTTTTGTAGTTTCTTTGGCGAATTTCACCAGCTTGTGGGGAGCGCTAAGCGCTACCTTCACGTCTACACGGTTGGCTATCTTCTTTAAACCGTGAGACAAGCCGTGAATGTACGGAACAACGGCAACCTTTTTCCTCTCACTCTCATGAGCAGGTCCGTCATGCGCATCCTTACGATGGCAAGATTTCAGGCTCCTGAGGATGCCTTCTGTCACGGATACGACCAGGTGGAGTGGGTAGCCAGCCGCTTGAATCCGACTGGCTTGCTCGTCAAAGGCAGTTTGCACAGCATGGGGGCACGACTTACTTAAGGCGTCCGAGACGCACAGCCTAACTATTCCCCTTTTTACCAGTTTGGAATGTGCGGAATGATACGGGAGAAGCGGCTTGTTGGCGCGAGGATTGTACCGCCAACACACATGTTTCGCGTCTATACTGCCAGAGTCAAATCCAAAAACCTTATTGAACCATTCTCCAGAACCTCATGAGTAATAACCAGAGGGGCTCAATGGTTCAATAAGGTTTCATAAAGGTTCAATGGTTCATAAAGGTTCAACTTTTTTTCGGTAATAGCTAATACATCGCGATTTTGTATCTATCACATTTGAAATACACCAGCGTTTACGGGTGGGCTATACCACACCGCTGTAACTTGTCCTCCGATATCCGTCTAATAAAAAAATTAGAGCACTTTTATCCGGTATTTATAGCCCTTTATATAACCATGAAACTGCTTTACGTTGTATGCTTCTCGAAAAAAAAAAAACGAAGTCAGACCACTAAGGCTTTGGTTAAACCTCCGTAACCATGCTTTGTTTCATCTAAGCCAATTCAATAAATAGCAAGGTGTCCCAGTTCTTAAGCGAGAGAGTAGAAACCACCGCTTCCGCAGACGTTCGCGCGTCCGCACGGGCTTGGGAAAAGAGTTGTAAATACTTTTACAATGCCAATTTCTGTGCCGCGAGTTTCGCATCGTCTCGACAGATGGCGACACCTGTCCTCTACCGCAAGGGCTCTTGGCTCGCTTCTCAGCTGATGCCTCACTTGTTGAGTCCGCAAGGGCTCGACTTTCTTTCCCAGGCCAGTTTTGCCAGCCTACAAAGTATAGCGAAAAGTACACCGCCACCACCACGGTTGCCATAAAACAGAAATCACGAAAACTACAGTGCCGGATAGCCTATAGACGATGCCTTGGGCTAAGCTAAAGCCTCATGCTGAGCTTCATGCTGAGAAACTGGCACGCGGAGTCCCGCATCTCCTTCGACAAGACATCGAAATGCATCTCCCTTGGCTCTACAGAAGAGTAGCTCCAACGGCTTCCTAAAAGGACCCTGCAACACTTTCGATAAGCACTTTGACTGTTTCCTTCGCGTCTGGAACCACTGCGAAATCGAAAGTTATCGCCAGCACGGAGCGGCACTGCGTGATTTGCTCGCCGCACCAGATACGCCTTCCATTTCTACTTTGTTTTTGTGGCTTTTTTTAAGTTGTTATCGAAAGCGTTCATTGCTGCAACTGAAGGAAAACCGGCCAACAGCCGCTACATGGCCTTAGTGATGTAATTCGAGCCGTCGAAGAACGTCGAGACCGGGAAAGAGTGAACAATCTTTTGAGCGACTTTCCAAGTTAACTGATGGGCATAGAGCAGTAATTTTTGACTGAGATACTTTGCGACCCCCTACTTTAAGTACTGGGTGTGTTGGGTGACTACGTTCTGCAAGCATTCAAGATTTCAAGAACAGTTTAAAAAAGTGTTTCAGGGTCCCTTAAACAAGACACAGGAAAAGAGTGCTAAGGAGGCGCCAGAACGCAGTACTTCCAGCCCTCACGAAAGGCCATTAATACATCAAACACAGGTGCAGGGAGCAGGGAATGCAAACGTAGCGCAGATTTGAGGCGCGATCGAGGGCAGCTGTCAGCGGTCGTTTTATGGAGGCGGCTGCTCGTCCTCGAGGTAGGCGGACACGCAGGCGGCAGAAATGCGAGACAGGTCGACTGCTGGCGCATCGTCAAATCGCGGTGTTTGCGGACGGCTGTAAACGTTGATTGCGTTTTTGTGGTCGGCCGTGCCCGGGCGGTCTTTAATCTTGGGGACAGCAGTAATGCACGCTTTACGATTAACAAACTTCCAAGCCGTGTACACTTGCAATGGAAGAGGGCAGCTGCGCTTATTGGCCGATGTTCACTTTCCGCGTTTGCGAAGCGGTGATGGCGAACAGTCGACACTTTACCTATGACCACAACTGTATACACCTCTAGTTCCGAATATTGCAGTAAAACATGGTAGCTCGTTGCGTGCCTCTTATTTGTAACAAACAGCGTTTTCCTTGGTCACATATATGCTTTCTGTACCGCGGCATGCTGAGCAATCTGTTTCAAAAATAAAGAAGATATCTGCGAATCACAACCCAGTGTTTTGGGGAATTTTATTTGAAGCCTGCTGTGCAAATCATCCTGGTTATCAACGCACTTCGTTGTCCAGGATAAGCGATCTCAGGTACGTATAATCAAGGTTTTCGCGAGCACGCGCCCTTTTCCGATCTCAGTTTACTACACCATGCTCTTTTTTTTTACAGCAGGCTGAAGGTGGCTCTCTGATCTACAACTGCGCAACAACGCGAAACAAGAATCATTCTATGTACATATGATGTTCGCCTTCAGCAGAAGATTTACTTCTGATAAGGACATAAACCTCAACCAAGGCATTAGAAGCACCTCATTGCGTAGCGGGAATTTTAATAAAGCAGCACGCGCACAGAGGAGTGTCTAAAACAGGGTAACGTGTTAAATTCAGCTAAAGGAAGGTATTCAGGCGCCAATCAGCAGCCCGGTAAGCAGTTGATAGCTGTAGAGAAGTGAGAACCCAGAGGGGTAACTGGCAAAGCTACCCCAGAAAACTACAGAAGTTATTGTGAAATTCCGGAATATGAAAGTTTCAAGAACGGAGGAGCCAATCGCATTGGTGGAAGTGTAGAAATCAATTAACCGAAATACGGTTAGTGACAGTCCTGCCTACAACCCCGCTAAAATTTAAAGGGGTCCTGAAAGATGTTGTGCCTATACATGGTACACCAATGTTCACATTTTCCGGTAAATCATTGTGAAAGTAATCACCTCCTTCAAGAATTTCGTTAAAGCGATGATTATTAGTAGAATTATTGCAAATCGAAACATCACATTTTCGCCCGCGCCGTGATTCTCCCTCGTTTCGTCCATCTCATCGCCCCGCGAGAGCGTGACTACCCATAATGCCTCGCTTCTGGGTGGCGTCTGCAAGAACATCCGGTTGCGCCGGAGCGACTAGAAGGAGAAAAGAAATCCTTGGGTCACGTAATCAAGACGTGACGTCACTTGACCCGTTTTTGAGAACCTAGGGACAACGCCGAAGTAGGCGCAGCATTTATCTGAATCCCCCCTGGTGAACGATTTGCTCTGTCTGTACTACTGTGGTCAGTACCCAGCGTGTCAGTGTGTTGATTGCTACGAAACGAAGCTGCAGATGCGTGAATATACCGTGAATGCTAGTATTGGTGCGACCTCCCTATCCGATTAGGTGTCTTACATACCTAGTGCGACATTTCAAGAGAGACTTGCAGCCTGAGCCAACGCCTGAGCCTGAGCTCAGCGTGGATCAGCCATGCCGGTCTCCGGCGTTTGCTGTCATAGACACGGAAGAGCGGGAAAAAGGGCATCTATGCGCTCATTTTCCCAGCAAGGTCAGTAACATCGTTATTTTAGGTTTGTTGCAGTTTTTGTGTTTATACCACTGTACTGTGTACCTAAAGCTGCGTTAATTTTTGTTTGCGTGGCCGGGTCGGCCTGCCAGCTGTCATTTAGTGCCCGGTAGTATTGTGACGTTAACAATTTTTGTATAATCTTTAATTCAAAATTAACGTGCACTGCATACTTGGACGAGGAATAGAGACAGTGGAAAAAGACAAACCAGACGTTGGCGCGCAAACCAACACCTGCTTCGTACGTGTAGCCAACGTTCCTGTGGTTTGTCTTCTTCCAGTCCCTGTTTCTCGTCCAAGTATGCAGCACACGCTAAATTCAAATACGATACTATGTCCCCACACACTCCGGTCGCAGTTTCAAGCGTTTCGTTGTTCCTTTTGTGTAGAAGCCCATAACATTGCTCAAGTTTGATTGAACCTGTGGCGTGTACTCCCCGAAGCGCAGTCCTGGATGTGTGAGGTGCAGTGCCTCGAACGTAAGTATGCATGTGTTTGGTAGCGTTAATCTCGCGAGTATGTCGTGTGCACGCATCAGAGTTCCAGCTCTTCGGGCAGTCAAGTTGCGTTTCGGGAGATGAACGGGAAACGTCGCTTCTATACAGAGAACGTAAGGATATCGCGGCCAAAGGAAAAGATAGAGCGTGAAACCGTGAGCCAAAAAAGACGGAAGACGGAGAGAGAAAGGATAGACCAAATGACGGCGGCAGAATCAGATCTTCCGAGGGGCTGTGAAGGTTACGCGGCATTTTGGGCCCTTTATGAGGAGGCACCACGAGCAACCGTCAGTAGAGTGTACATTGAAGGGGAGTGGAAGAAGCTGCGTATGGGACAAATAGTATGTGGCAGGGCACAAAGCCATTGAAAATTTGAAAGCGCACAAATAACGTCTACAGGCAGGAGGGACACACACAAACACTTACTGGAAACTGCGGTTTTATTGAAAAACACAAACTTTATACACGAAAAAAAATACTAGATTAAAGAAATATGGTGCCGATTATCCCGTGTAGAGTGATATGTTCATCGATAAAGCAGGCCTCAACCAGTTCCCTAACAATCTGATCATTGTGCTTGTACAACACCACAGTCTCATCAAACAAAGGGTGACACCACACTTTTTATAATGTTCAGGAAGATTTGTACCCGTTGAATTCATTATCGTAAACAAATGCTATCTGAGATGGACACTTTGACAGCGACATGTCCGGCCCACATACACGGACTTACATGACAACAGAATTGTGTAAACCATGCCAATCGTACAGCGAACTAAAGCCTGGGCATGGTTAACACCGCACTCGTTCCTCCCTTTCCTCGGACGATCTTTGTTATTAACAATGCGGCAGAGATTGCCCACTTTTGCTTTTGCAGAAAACAACACACAGGACGATGTGCTGTGTGTTCCTTTTCTGGTAGTGGGTTGTCCTGTGTGGTCTTATTCCGCGTCGCCATCTTTTACGCATTTTGTTTTTCAAAGGTGTATTATTAGCTTACCCAACTTTCAGTTGTGCTGAAACAGCATGTAATCTTGTTTCTGCAGCATCTGCATAGTAGGGCTTCCAGTGGAAACAAAAAGTGCTTGGACCTGGCCCCTACTATGTACATGCAGGGCCTGTAGGGCAAGCCTTGGTCTACATCCTTTCTGGGTACCCATGGAAAGCAGGTGAATGCTCCCAGAAGTGGCTATTTTCGTGGTACACTCGAAAATAGCAGCAGACAGACTGCGTCTTCTCGCAGACCACCCTGGTCTGCGAGCAGACAACTAAATATGTAGCTGTGACCTAGTCACTGACGGGAAGACTTAATATAAAATCAACTGCCCATCTGTTGAAACGAAAAAAAAACGGGAGACGTGAAGCTTTCCAAAATAAAGTCCAACAACAAATTAACTAGCCCAGTAGTGAGCCCCTGTTTCTTTTCGGGATGGTCTGCTTCACTGCAATTGCGCTCTCTAGAGCTTTACTGATGCAGGCAATCCATGACCTTCCGTAGCGTACAACCGTTGTCGTTAAATGAAGGTGTGCATTTTCTGTGTAATTTTCCACGTCCATGCGAATCCAAATTGCTTCGACTGTGCAGGAATGGCGTAATGGGATAGACGTCAGCTTCATAACATGAGGGACCATGGTTCAGCTGAGATCACGGGCAGTGTTTCAATGTTTTTTTACTTCACCCACGATCGTCATCATCAGAAAAAGTTGGCTTTCCTGCAGTGCATATTGGGTGGACTACAGATACATCAGGGAGAGGCTGGAAGCTTCACTTTAGTAAATAAAACTACCAAGTACAGTATGTGCGTGAAGCTTAAGCATTGTAAATGAGCCAAGCCAGTGAGAAGTGGTTATAGGTTAAACCCTTGTCAATAAAGATCACAATAAGTTCACTGTGAATCACTAAGCTTGCAAACATGTCAAATCTTAACTTGGCACTTTATTGTACCAGTCTTTCATGCTCAGCTGAGGAATGGTGGACAGATAGGGGCAACAACTGGCATAAAGGGCCATTAGCATGCAATTCACGTGCCTATGTAAATATTTTAAAAAGTACTGGTATGAAATTTTCGTGTAACATTTTTTCCCCGATACAATGGGTGCCTACCAGCCCAGGAATCATAGAATGGAACATTAGATGGTCGACCTCAGGGTAAATAATTATTTTTTAGCCTTGTTTATTCGTGTCAGTTTCAGCTTCGACAAAACGAACACCAAGGCGGCCGCCATGAGAGAATGGCACTCTTGATGTCACTGCTCTCATTGCATCATGTTCAGACTGGACGCGCGCGCTTGAGTGAGCGAACACGCCCAGGCTGGCCGTTGTCGCACGCGTCTGGGCCACACGATATCTGTCCCAAAACTGTGGCATGATACACAAGGCAGTGCAGCATGCACCATCAGTAGACAGTGTGTTGGCTAAGTCACTGGAGCCCTAATGTCGGCAGTTTGGGGCGAACTGCATGGCGAGGCATTCCACGTGTCTTGCTTATGCCAGTGTCGAAAGGGTATTCATTCGGAGTTTTCTCGTGCATGCAAAGATTAAAATTTATTGAAAATATGCATACTGAATAAAATCTTCATCTACAAAGGAAACGTCTTGCATAGTTATCTCAGCTTTTATATTTCGTGCCAGTACTCCTTTAACTAGAGCCTAATCACGTTATGAACGTTTAATAGTGGTGCTACTCCTTAAGGTATTTTTTACTTGTTTTAAGCTGATTTGTTTTTAGTTTGGAGTTAGGAGAGACCATAACATTCTGGCCGCCCATTTCTGGCCATCCGTATTTCTAAGTCGTTCTTCAAAAGAGTTTTTGCTCGGCACTTCTCTGAAATGCTGGGGACACCTAGCTGAACTTAGTCGTGATTAATGCATTGTCGTGGAAAGGTCAAGCAATCTCTACCTTAGCACTCACCTGGCAGAGCATCATCCTTACATCAGAAGAGGTTTTTTTTTTTTGCTGAATCTTTGCCACTTCGGACCACTATAGACCTTGCTGCCCACATAGGGGTGCTCTGCAGCTGAATCAGCCTTAGGTGTCACAGGAGTGAAAGTAAGAACTTTAAAATAGTGTTTAAAACAAGCACTATACAATATTTCGTTTTCGGAACGTGTTAACAGGTTGACCAACCTCATGGTGACTGTAGGTTGTGACTTGTTTGCAGAGGGGCAAAATCTGAGAGAGAGACAGGCAAGTAAGTCATCGTTGTACCACAGCTTCTGCGACACCCAAGTTGGGTTGCCTGCAATTTACGTGCAAAGAAAATTGTATGCAAGATTTTTACAGTTTTACTGCCTTGTTCAAAAGGACTACTGGTATACAGAATTTTGAGGAAAGCTGGAGTTGGTCGTGCCTTTATTTGTATTAGGGTTTTTAGGGAAAATGTGCCATTTTATTATTTATTTTATAATTTTTTTAACTGCTACAGGAACGTTAATTTGTAGTTGCCGTTTTTCCATGCAATTGGTGTTCTATATTTATTTATTCAAGATACCCTTATGACCCCTCGGGCATTAATGAGGGGTGTGGTACCTGAGTAGATTAAACGAAGAATAATAACATAAGAGAATTCTGCCACGTGCGTACAAGAAAAAAATAAAAGAAAACGATACACCAGAAACGTCAGTGTTCATACGCATACTAAAAAATGTACACCCAAGAAACACAATAATAGTATACCTTGTTTAAGCTATTTGACCATTTGAATATTGAATTAGAGGCTGCTAAGAAAGTAAATTTAATGCTTGACCAGGTTTTAAAATGGCATTTCTTTTTTACTTTTCAGTGACAGAGGTCTCAACAAGCACCTGGATGCACTACAACGTTTGTGCTGGCCACCTCTGATACCTCTCATCTTCTTTAGCTGTGAAACTGGGAATAAATAAAACTAAAAACTGTCTTCTTGTTTTGGTATTTTCCTTTTACATTTCTGAAACAAAATAGTGCAGAAACGTGGAAATAATATGGAGGACAATATACGAGCACTTGTACGTCATCATCATCTGGTGTTTGTGCTGCAGTTTAAACAACTGCCAGGTAGTCAATATTCACAACCATTTCAAGTTGCACCTCACAAGCTGAAAAGTTATAATTCATTTGTCCGAGAAAAATTTCAAAGGTTATCACAAGAGAACGTGATGAAGATTGGGATGCAACACTGCAGGTTCTTTTACAACACCGGTTTCTAAAAATTTTGCGTATTTTAATACTGGCCTTCACATCTGCTCTTGAAGCCTGTAAGTTGGAAGTAATCTAATGCTTCCTCTACATCCGTTACTACGAAGGGCTAGTGTCAGCAATCAAGCATCCTGCAATAACACAAACTTGGTTAGATCATCTATCGTCCATAAATGTGCATTTTGGAATGACCAGCTATGGAAACTATCTTGAAGGGGCAATATCTCATTCTACGCTTTTTTTTTAATTTAAAAGTGGAACACTGTACACGTAAAACTGCTATTGCGATTACTGTTCTCCCCGGTACACGCGCGCGCTTCTAGAAAAGCTCGCAGCTCTGCGCGGAATTTTTATTTGATTTTCTCATCGTTCTTGGAAGAAACAAGGACGTTAAACGCGGATATAATTCAGTGCCGGAGAAATAATGAAGAAAACGTCCTCCAAGTCTAGTGATTGGTTGGTGCGGCAGCAACAATATTAGGGCCACGCGGAGACAAAAAAAAATGTTGAAGTTTATAAGAATAAAGGAACCAGCGCAGGACAACCTCGAGGCAATACCATGGACACGGTCAGGCAGGCACGCTCCGCATTCGTGAAAAAAATGTCAAACAAGACACGCGTCAAAACTGAAATAATTACAAAAGGAAACCTCAGTTCCAGCCGTTTCTTGCATCGAAAAGCCGGAAATCAGCTTCTTAGAGGGAAATCCCTAGGAGGCAACGCGCGAGGCTACAACAGGGGTGGTATTCTCGAGTTTCGTCCCTTTTGCGTCCCTTCCAAAAGTGTCCCTGTTGGTGAGCCCTGATTGGCTAAAAACAAACAACCGGAAGTGACGTAACGCAAGCGCGGCAAACCTACTGCCAACGCCCACTGCTTAACCGGAAGTACGTCACGATGAAAGGGACTCAAAAGGGACGTTTTCAAAAGGGACAGTTACGAGAATACCGCCCCAGGCCTGCTCGCTTCAACAACAAATTCCCTAAATGTCCCCAACTTTTGTCCCCAACTGACAGTGGTTTTAGGAGCCAATCAAAAGGTGGAATACTTTTCTCCTTTTAGCCACATGCCGGTTGCGCGTGTCTGCTACTGTGATATCCTGCGCCGCAGCATTGCTTTGGGACGGGGCCTTCTTACTTTCTGCATTCCATTTGTGCCGTTTTAAAGCAATGCTGCACTACTTTCGTCCAGCGGTTACGCGGCAGATGCGCAATTTCACCTTCGAGGGGTGACACACCCCTCGAAGCGCATCGCGTGATCCGCCGGGCCCGCTTTCGGAGCTGCGTACAAGGCCCCGTTTTCAGCCCGAGCGGCGGCCGCCACCGCCTCCGCTGCTGCCGATCAGCTGATCGGCAGCCGATCACCTCCGCAGCCTCCCACGCATGCGCCGCTGGGTTCTCGGGCACGTGACTCGCCTCACGCCCGGCGAAGAGGAACGGTGCGTTCGCAGTGAATGAACGCCGCATTCACCGGGCCTCCTTCTGTGAGCGCTGCACGGGACCGAACGGCCTTGAGACGTGTTCGGCAATGCAGCTACAGCAAAGGTTAACCAAGCGAAACCAAGACTCAACCAGACTAAGCCAAGATTTTGCTTTGCATATCCAAGGTTACCTGATCTAAGCCGCAGCCATTGTTTTTATCATACTGCTTATGAACTAAGGTGGCTCAGGGGCTGAGGCGTTGTGCTGCTGAGTCTCATGTCGCGGGTTCGATCCCAGCCCCGGGCGGCAGTTATTCTCGTGGAGGTGAAAAACTAAAGCACCTATGTGTCCATGTTTCGGTGTAAGTTAAAGATTCCTAGGTGGTTTAAATTCATCCATAGCCCTCCACTTCGGCGGACCTCGTAGCACAAGCGAAGGTTCGGCGTGTTAATATCCCCTCCCTCATTATTTCACGGCGAGACGAACGAAAAAACATTACTTACAGCATCGACAAGATAATGAACGTTGCAGAAACGTTACAATTGCTATGCTGAATTGTATGCTGCGCAACGACAGGGCAAGAGAACATGTTAAAAGGACTAAATTGGTCCCCGACAGCCCATAGCAACTATGGAAAAGGCGCGTTAGGGGATGAAGAGGGGAAATGATGCAGGAGGCGACGAAATCACCATGGACGAAGTACAGGATTGAGGAGATATTGCATTATAAAATCCTCCAAAAATACTGTCAGAATGTCGCAGGACTTTAAATGTACCCGCAGCCTGAAAAAACTCCAACATAATTCTGATTCACAAAAGTGGTGATGTCAAAGCACTTATGAATTACAGATACATCGGTAATAGTTATAACCATATAAAAACTATAGTTAAGCGTATAAAAAGGTAACAGTTAACGCATAAAAGCTATACCCTGAACTTCCAAAAACTGAGAGAAGGGGCTCAATTAAGAAAGAGCTGCTGAACGATTGATGACATTCATATCATCAATCGAGTAATATTGAAACCCGTACACTTGAATAAACCCATTCCCATTGCACTTATCTGTCGTATAAAATATCGGACGTGTATCCTCTCGCTTCGCTGCAAGTGCGGTCGAAAGACGATAGCCTTCCGCCACCCCTGCCACGTCACACCGCCCCCTTTTCCCCCCCACACGCTCTTCGCCTCCCCTCCCTCTCCTCGCATGACGGATGTAATGGAGCTTTGCTCAATTCAATTCAATTTCCCTACGTTCGCATCGCTCGCGCCCCATCTGTCGGGACCTTTTGTTTCTGTTGCGCTTGGAGCAGCTTGACTCTAGGCTGCAAAAAAATTTAGCAGACTTCGGAATAATGTCTTAATTTTTTTTAAATGGACAACAATCATGCGCTGAATAGTGGACTGTGATAATCTCATTCGGCGCCCCGTTGTATACTAGACGTTTATTGGTCTTACTGCATGTACTTTATATTAGGGGCATTTTTTTTTTACCGGAACTGGTGCAGATTAGTGCAGTGTCGTGCGGACCAGTGCAGAGTGCTACTGGGGTATCAATTAGTAAAAAAAATGAACATATGCTGCACTGCTTGCACCAGTGCAGTCAGTTCAGGTAAAAAAAAAATGCCTCTATTATGTCTCCAGTACCCTCGCCCCAGTGGGAAGTAGCTGGCACAAAATCAGTTTTGCCAGGCCGACCTCTTCTCCTTTTCAATAAAGATTTACTCTCTCTTTTGGAGCTACCCGCCGTGGTGGCTCAGCGGCTAACCGTGCGTTGCGCTGCTGAGCACGAAGTCCCGGGTTCGATTCCCGGCCGCGGCAACCGCTTTCTGATGGAGGCGAAAAGCAAAAACGCCCGTGGGTACGAGATTTCGGCGCACGTTAAAGATCCCCAGGTGGTCAAAATTAATCCCGAGCCCTCTACTACGGCTCGCTCATCGTCTGCGTTGCGTCGGCGCGTTAAACCCTGTAGTCAATCAACCTCTTTTGGAGCAGCTCGAGCCAACATCTCCTATTTTAATGTTTGCTTTTATCTCGCCTCCCTTCGACACTGATTTTAAAACTTTGTGTTTTTTAGTTCTATCGTAAAAGAACCAGGTATTCTTAATTAGAAGAACGCCGGTAGTCGCAGTGCACTGTGCAACTATATTTTGCATCCAATATGCTTGAGGTTTCCTTTGCGCTGAATAATGTGGGCGTTTATGATCCATGCCAGCAGTTTCAGCACTTTGCAACGGTCTATACACATATATACACTTCGTGTTCAAGCATTATTTCACCTGTTTTCTGGCCGGGCGGTTGAATCGAATGCAGACAGACAAAGATTCCCTGTTTAGGTACCCAAGAAAGACTGTCGTCTTTAATAAACTACCGAACAATGTCGCCCTGGCTAGTCTTTTTTTTTTAATGGGACTTCATGCACAAACAATAGCCATGAAATACGACATACGAGGCACGTCATGATCTGCGGATTAAGCGGGGCCAGCGGGAGGCTCTTTATAGGTGCGATTTTTTAATGCTCTGGATATGCTCTGGATAATGCTCTGGATAATGCTCTGAACAAAACTGAACTAATGGAAATTGCCTTACTTCAATACGATCCACATGTAACAGTTGTGTCTGAGACATGGTTGCTCCCCGAAATAGCTGATGATGAAGTATTTCCACCCTCGTATAAGGTGTTTAGGAAAGACAGAACTACAAGGGGAGGGGGAATAGCCATCCTTGTGAAAGAAACACTGCAGGCCTCATTAATTGGTTACATTGACGACTTAGAATGTGTATGCATTAGACTGTCTTGTTGGAGCCACACTTTCATCTTGTACGCACTTTACAGACCCCCAGAGGCTACGTTTGAATCCATGAAAAAGTTAGCTGAACATATGTCTCAATTTTGCAACAACAAAATTTTGTTAGCAGGTGATTTTAACCTACCTTCTGTTGACTGGGAGCGTTATACGACAGGACCATTGTACAAAAAAGAGACTGAGATTGTGTTTAACATCATGCTAACCCATAACTTGATGCAAGTTGTGAGGGAGCCAACTCGTGTGCATGGATCCTCTAGTTCGATTTTGGATTTAGTATTTATAAGCCGTGAACTCGAGCTGCACACTGTTTCAGTAGAACAGGGCCTGTCCGAGCATAAATGGGTTACCGTTTCTCTTCCTCTTAACAATTTCCCAAGTACTAAAAAATCTTCAGCGCGTACCTTTAAAGATTACTCGCGAGCAGATGACGTATCTGTAATAAAATACATGGAGTCGTGTTTTGCTGTCTTTGAGGTGGGCGATGCCGAGACAATGTGGAATCAATTTAAAGAAATGTGTCATCATTGTATCAATCGTTTTATACCGAATAAACACAAAAAAGTGCACAAAACGACTCCTTGGATAACGCGAGATATAATTCACTTAAAAAGAAAGATAAAACGGTTAAGACAGAAGCTTGCGCAGTCTCGTACCCTCTCAGTCCTCAAAGACAGCCTTGCAAGGGCTATACGCTCATCCAGAGATCGCTATTTTAGGACGCTGCTGCCCAACTTCATAAAAACTGACCCGACTAAATTCTGTAACTACATTGGTGACAGAAAGAAACCTCTCACCGAAATGGCAATTGATAGCGTGATTGTAACTGACCAAAAAAAGATTCCTGATCATTTTAATGCGTACTTTCAAAGTGTTTATGTTCCAAACGGTAAAGTGTTCGACGCATGCGAAGTGTCTTTCGTGTCTTATTCTGGTGTTTTTTCGATGCTTTTGAATCTTAATTCCAAAAAGTCCTGTGGACCTGATAATCTCCTAAATGTGTTCCTAAGAAGATATGCCGAATATGTCGTTAAATTCCTGCATGAAATCTTCCGTGTTTCATTGTTGTCATCAAAGCATACGACTGGAAAGCCGCACGCGTAAGTCCTGTATTCTAGAAAGGTGATCGTTTGTCGCCTCAAAATTATCGACCCATATCCTTGACTTGACCTTGCTGCAAATTAATAGAACACATAATTGCTACACAAATTGGAAATTTCTTGACACAACATTCAATCCTGACCAATTTTCAGCACGGCTTTAGAAAGGGATATTCGACAGTTACACAACTGGTTGCAATATTTCACTCATTTGCACTTAACCTGGATAACAATAGGCAAACTGACATAATATTTTTGGATTTCAGTAAGGCATTCGACAGGGTTCCACACGACAAATTGATCTTGAAACTTAAGGGTATTGGCCTTCCCGAAATTCTTGTAAACTGGATTGCAGACTATCTAAATAACCGTGAACAGTTTGTTGCTAATAATGACCACCGTTCGCAGTCTCTTCAAGTCACATCAGGTGTACCCCAAGGAAGCGTCCTGGGGCCATTTCTTTTTCTTTTATACATAAATGATATTGTAAATGTCATCACCACTTCTGTACAAATTAGATTGTTTGCAGACGATTGTGTTTTGTTCCGGGTTATTAACTCTCTCGATGATCAAAATGAACTTAACTCAAACCTTCATAATATTCATTAGTGGTGCAATGAGTGGGGAATGATCCTTAATGCAGAAAAGAGTGTATGCATGCGTTTGAAACGTAAGAAAGTTCCACTAAATAATATGTACCAGCTTGGGTCTTCAACTCTGAGAGAGGTTACAAGCTACAAATACTTTGGCCTAACTATAACTAGTAATTTGTCTTGGAACTTGCATGTAGACAACATATGTTCAGCTGCCTTTCGGAAACTTGGTTTTCTAAGACATAAACTGCGTACCTGACCTGCCAATGTAAAGCTTCTTAGTTATTGTTCTTTTATACGACCTAAAGTGGAATACGCCAGCGTTGTATGGGACCCTTACACTAAGCTTAATATTAACAAGTTTGGGCGGGTTCAAAGGAAAGCTGTTCGGTTTATATATTCAAAATACTTACCGTCAGATTCACCTTCCGCGCTGATGTCTGCAAACGACATTCAGACCCTTGAATCCCGCAGACGCGAACAACGGCTGGATTTCCTTCAATTATTACTTAATGGTAAACTCGCCATCGGTTCAGCGCCTTACTTATCTTTTCTATCAACAAGGAACACACGACATCATCATCCCCATTTGCTAACCCCATTTTTTTGCGAGAACCGATGCCTTTATGTATTCTTTTTTTCTGCGAACAGTGTCGGACTGGAACAAGTTATGCGAACCTCATTTATTGTAACATATGTAGAATGAAATGTATTGTTTTTGTTTGGCGTAAGTTACTACTTGTGTTGTAGAACAAAGTGTAATGTAGTG
Organism: Haemaphysalis longicornis; assembly: GCF_048455015.1. Lineage (NCBI taxonomy): Eukaryota > Metazoa > Arthropoda > Arachnida > Ixodida > Ixodidae > Haemaphysalis > Haemaphysalis longicornis. The sequence continues at coordinate 430,965,106 of NW_027526203.1, forward strand.
TTGTAGAAACAGGTGTGTTGTTGCAACGCATAGCGAAGTGTATTGTGGTGTATAGAACGAAACACATTGTTGTTACATGTAAAACAAAGTTTTACATGTTTTGTTTTACATGTTGTAGCATGTACAACAAAGTTTCATTTTTGTATGATGTACGTCATCAATTTTGTGGTATGCGTGACGTGCCCTTCCTGCTTGGACCCCTTAAGGTTCGCAGTATGCATTAAATAAATAAATAAATAAATAAAATAAATAAATAAATGCGCCACTCCAACTATCTACCAACCCTGAGAATGTCCAGCTAGTCTCTCAGACTAAAAAATTCCAACATATGTCTCTCCTTGCGGCTGTTCCTTGAAGGAGAACAAAATGCGTTTGCCGCTTGTTCCACATGTCGCGGAGTGATGAATGCGCTCTTAAGACACTTATAAGGGGAGTGTCTTTAGTGGTGCCTATCGTCTTTGACCAGCTGTATGAGCCAAATTTAAGCAAGATCAAACCAGCTAAATGGAACGTCTTATCAACTGGGCCACGTTCTGATTGCCAATTTTCAGAAATATTCCGACGACTTCTATTTTACCTTAGCTGAAGAAAAACTCACCCGGCAAATTATTTTCGGGCCTAAACTGGGGTAAGAGCTTTGGTAAGGTGCACTGTGTCGCAAAAACTTTTACTAATCATGTCGACACGAACGTCTGATATATGAAATGTGAGCCCCAATACCGCAATAACAATTTCACGTGTGCCGCCTGCTTTTTATTATTGCTAATAACAATAACAATAATGATTATTGACAATAAATCCGCTTAGAAGACAGCGTCTGCGAAATCGCTGACCATCACGGTACCCTCGCTTCCTAACCCGCGTCATTACAGTATACAATAACGCCGCTCTCATCCGCAATAACCAGCGACCCGAATAACCGTAGCGCCCTTTCCGGCATACCCCGACTTCCCCGTCCCTTAGTTCGAGGGGGGGGGGGGGGGGGGGGGGGAACGTACACTTCTCTCGGCCACGCAGGCACCGCTGTTTCGAGATCGAGCCCCGCGCGGTCAGCGTCGCGAACCGCGAGGCCGCTCGAGCGAGTTCCCCGGCTCTCACTTTCGCGCCGCATCGGCGTCTGTATCCGCATTCAAGGCGCCGAATAATGACGTCACCTAGCAGTCTCTCCAGTCTCTCCCCTTCCTTGGCCGCGCCATCTCCAGGCGAAACTTACAGAGCGCAGCCGGCGGGGAATTAATAATTTCGTGGCGACGATTAAAGCCGCCCGGGGCCGCTATAAAAGGCGATTATGATAAATGAGCGCTCGCTCTGGCGCCTCTCTCGGAGTGGGCGCGCTCTGCAGCGGGCCGCCACCTCCTCCTCCTCCTCCTCCTGCGAGCTCCACCGCTTGCCCCTCGAAAGACAACGCGGCCAATCCCAATGCATCCCGCTGTCGTGTCTATCTTCTTTTCCGCTCCTCTCCCTGGCGCTCTGCGCTCGCCGGTGACTTTTCCTCGCCCTCCGCCCCTCGCACCCGACACGATGCAATTTTTTTGTATTATTATTTCTCGTTTTGTTTCCTCCATTCGTGCGGGACTCGTAGCAGCTACCTAGAGCCCATCCCCGCCTCTTCGCGGTTTTTGAAGAGGAAAAAAGAAAAACGCGAGCAGAAGGTGAGGAGGCCGAAGAGGCAAAAGCCGGTTCATATGTGTGCCCACTTGCATGCTGGATCTTGTAGCGCTTTAAAGCGGCTCGAGTATAGCGCCCGGCTAATCCCAAACAGATTGAAAAATACGGCGCCCGGTGTGAGCTCGCCGACCCGGCTTCCCCTCCTTGGCCCTCTTTCTCTCGCGACTCACACTCCTCTCCCCCTCCCCCCCTTGAGTTTGTGTCACATTTGGGGGTTGATGGATTATTTCAATAGCACGATGTGATAGCGTGCACGCCAACTCCTGTCACTGTTTTATCTTCAAGAAAATTCGGCAAAATGAGGGATAAGTGTTATGTGCCTTCTTGAGAAAACTTTTGAAACTTGGAGGCAGCAAGGACGAAAGCTGTGAATGATTATCCGCAACGCGCCTCTATACCCAGTTCTCTCCTGATGCCGACCAAATATGCCGGGAACATATTTTGTGCATTGTAATACTTGTACTGCTGAACGTAGGACTCGGTTTCACGGCTGTAAAACCTCTGCAAGAATGGAAACCATGCGGCGGTAGGATTCGTTGAAGGGTTAACATTACAATTACTCCTTTTTAACAGTGTAACTGTTATTACTGGCTGTAAGTCTTCCGTTGGAGGAAAAGTACCAAGAAAATGTAAAGCGCTCCTTAGCGCGTGCCTCGCGGTGACTGCCGAACGTCCTCGGCACGCGGAGAGGCTTTAGCGAAAAAGAAAAAAAAACATCAGCGCTTATGCTAAAGTTGAAAAGACACCCTGCTTGGGAGAGGTCACAGCGGAAGCCGCACCCTCTAGAAGCCAATGTGGATAACTGGAGTCTTGGCTACGAGTGCGCCAGTCCTTTCCGAGACGACTTGCAGATCCCGCCACCGCTGCTTCGAGTCGATGACGAAGAGCTGGTGGAAGTCTATAATGATTAGGATGACTTTACATCCACCACTCGTCGCGAAGAAGGCGAAGACCTCTTCAATGCATATAGCGACGAGGGCTAGCACCGCAACAACTTAAATAAACAATGATACTGAAACTTAGCTATGTGCCCGGCAATGCTCACCTACAACAGCTTCACCATTCAAGTCTTGCGCGGGAGTGCAAGGTTCTTTTTTTTTTTTTTTTTTTACAATTGAAACTTACAGTTTTATATAAAAAAATCAGGGAAGCTTGTACTCACGCGCAAGACTTTAATGACGAAGCTGTTGTCGGTTGGCATTGCCGACACATAGGTAAGTTTCAGTATCATTGTTTATTTGCATATATAGTTCCGGTGCGTCGTCACATACATCGGAGAGGTCATCGTCTTCTTCGCGGCGAGAGAGAGAGAGAGAGAGAGAAGAAACATTTATTAGAGCAGACGGTGGTGCTTGAGCCGTCACTCAGTGGGGTGGGTTCACCTCAGCCCAGGTACCCTTGGGCCTTGGCTGCAGCCCTGGCACGGGTGACCAGAAAGATCTGGTCAGCGTGACGGGAACTGGTCAGCAGGCCCTCCCACTGCTCTAGGGAAGGTCTGGAATTGGGGGTGGGCCTGTCAAAACACCCCATCGCGGTGAGTAGTGGATACAAAGTCATCCGCAGCATTGTAGGCTTCCATCAGCTCTTCATCATCGACTCGAGGCAGCGGTGGCGGGATCCGCAAGTCGTCTCGGGAAGGAGCGCTGGAGTTTTTCTTTTTTTACATGCGCGCTAGCCCTTGACGACAACCCTTTTTTTTTTTGCCAAAGGCGCTGCGCGAGCAGGGGACTCAGCGGTCGCCGCGGTGCACGCGCTTACGGGCGCTCGCCATTTTCTCGCTCCTGGGGTTTTTTCCAGTTTTTTTTTTTACTTAATCACTGCGCGTGCCGTGAACGCTCGGCGGTCGCCGCGAGCCCAGCGCTCGGCATTTTCTCGGTATTTTTTTCCTGCAACGACAAACTTATGCCTTGTACAACAGCTACGCTGTTAAAATAAGCAACCCGCCTGCCAGCTGTCAGTTACTTGATTCGGGTATAGTACTTCTGAAAACTATCACAACGTGACATTTGCTAGCTTTTCATTCTATCCTCGTTATTAGCCATCTAAGGAAAGCAACCACCTTAAAACAATTTGCAGCAATCAAAGAAAATACTTATATTTCTTTATCCCTGCTGCTGCTAAGTTATCGTATTTTTTCCCAGGGAACAACATGGACTTGGTTCATCGCCTGGGATAAACCTTACCCTTGTCTTCTGTTATCGGTTCAACCCATTTAATGTCAGTGGGTGTGTACCCACAGAACAGAAGTCCTGAATGGGTGTAAACGGCTTATCCTACAAGGCCAACTTAAATCAGATATATAGTATACTCCAACTGGTGGCTCTAGGAAGTTTAGTTTTTCGCAGAGTTGCATTCGGAGTGCTTTTTGCTGTCTTTTGGGCGATTTCGAGAAGCCCTATTTTTTTACGGCAATTGAAAGTTTTTAAGAGGCGCGTTGGGCTTACTTTTATTTTCTTTAACGGGTTTTGAGTAAACGCGTTGGATTTAATTTGTATTCTTTTGTAGAAACGTCTTAATAAATAGGTTAGAAAATTATTTTTTTTTTGAAAATACATTTCTTGCATGACAAACGCATAAACACATATATGCGTTCGAAAATGTAGTCAGGTACTTAACAATTAGAATAAAAATACAAACATTATTTTATTGACTGCAAGTCGTCTTACATTCCTTCTGGTATTCATTCAGAGAACTATTCATTCCTAGTTATGTAAGGCTATATGCATGACTGAAGCCTCGGTTCTGGCAGCCTTAGGGCTAAACGTAGCTAAAGAGGGTTTCCCGCCAGTCGACTGTTCCGACAGCCCGTTGTGGCTTTTGTGTGTGTGTGTGTGTGTGCGTGTGCGTGTGTTTGATAATATTCCCAAATTAACTAACCAAACTTGATTCTGGTTTCAAGGTGGATCATAGAAATTGATTTATTGATTTATTGATTCCTCAAAGGTCCCATTGGGACATTACATGAGGGGTGGGCATGACACGGCACTTGAAAAAAAGGTAACAACATTGTAACGGCAACAGACGATGTACAGTAATTATAGCGGCACTTCTATATAAGGGGTGGGTATGATGCAGTACTAGAAAGGAGGGTTACAACAACGTACCGACAGCAACAGAATGGGTACACTAATTATGGCGGCACTTCTTCAATGGCGTGCTTGAAACGAGATTGGTCAATGATTGTAGCAACTGCAGCAGGTAGGTCATTCCAGTCTCGGGATGTGCGTATGAAAAATGATTGTTGAAATGTATTAGTATGGGCACGTTCCGGATAGACTGCATTGGTGTGACTAGTACGGGAAATACGGTGGGCTAGTTGGATGTACTGATTTCTAAGTTGTTGCGAGTGGAAGAATTTGTGGTAAAGACACAGTCGAGCTATTTTGCGGCGAGATTGAAGTGTAGGAAGGTTAAGTTCTGCTTTTAACGCTGAAACGCTTGAATAGTGGGAGTAATCAGACAAAATAAATCGAGCGGCTCGATTTTGGACAGATTCGAGGGTGTTGATCAAATAAGTTTGGTAAGGATCGAAGATAGCGTTTGCATATTCTAGTTTAGGCCGCACGAAAGTTACGTATGCAAGTAATTTTATTGAGGGAGGGGTTAGGCCAAGATTACGGCGCAGGTAGCCAAGAGCACGGTTAGACGAGTTTGTTATGTGATTAATGTGACAGGACCAGTTTAAGTCGTGGGATATATGGACACCTAAGTATTTAACCGAGTCAGCAGAACCAATAGCAATGTTGTTAATAGTATACTTAGGTTGCACAAAATTGCGGCGGCGGTGGAAAGAAACGTGCACAGTTTTTTGGATATTTAAAGACATCAGCCAGTTATTGCACCAATCCTGCACGCGAAATAGGTCTTCTTGTAATGCGGATATGTCACAGCTACTACTTATAGGGCGATAAATGACGCAGTCGTCAGCGAAAAGACGGACTTTCGACGTAAGATTTATGGGGAGATCATTTATATACATATGAGAAAAAGAAGTGGCCCAAGGACGGTTCCTTGGGGAACACCGGAGAGCACGTGCGTGAGTGATGATGTATGCGAACTGGCGTGGACAAATTGCTGCCGGTCACTTAGAAATGCGCTTATCCAATTCAAAACTAATGGGTCCAAATTAAGCCGCGACAATTTTAGCAGTAGGTGATTATGTGGGACTTTATCAAATGCTTTTTCAAAATCAATAAAGATTGCATCAGTTGGAATGTTGCGGTCTAGGCATGAATGTACGTCATGAAGGAACATGGCAAGTTGAGTGTCGCAAGAATGATCTTTACGGAAACCATGCTGATTAGGATTGAAGAAATTGACGGAATTCAAAAAATTGGCAATGTGCGAATACAATATATGCTCCATGATTTTAGAACAGACACTGGTAATTGAAATCGGACGGTAATTATTAGGGCTCAAACGATTTCCCTTTTTAAATACTGGGATGACCTTACCGATGCGCTAGTCATAGGGAACCGATCCTGTGTTCAGAGACTGTTGAAAAATGAGTGAGAGAAACAAGCTGCTCATGTGTTTGGTGTTTTTTTAGCACTTTAGCATTTATACCATCAATACCAACAGATGATGAATTTTTCAGCGAGTCAATTACTTTGACTATGCCTTGTGGTTCAAACATAATACTCGGCATGGGGGGGTAATCATAAGACGGGACAGTGGGAAGGTCATTCAATGGTTCACGCGTAAAAACCGCGCTAAATGCGTTGTTCAATATATCTGGTACTTCACGGTCCGGGGTAGGGAGTCCAGAGCTATCGCACAGCGAAAAACAGTTAGATGCACTGGGATTAATAGTTTTCCAGAAGCGCTTCGGTTCAGTGCGTAGCATAGAGGGTAAGGTGACAGAGAAGAAACTTTGTTTAGCGTGGGCGGTTGAGGTTTTGTAATCGTTTTCAGCGGCGTAATATTTCTGCCAGGCTTAACTCGTGTTAGAATTCTTTGCTGCCCGGAACAATCGCTTTTTTTATTGTTTAAGCGTTTAAGGGATGTATTAAACCACGGAGAACTCGGGCGTTCAGATATCGTTTTAGTAGGAATATAAAGGCGTATTAGGCGTTGCATCTCTGATTTAAAAAGAAGCCAATTGGATTCAAGTGAGCGCTGCGCGAAGCTGACTGCAAAGTTTTCAAAGAATGTTGATAGGTCCCGGTTCATACTGCCGTAATCCCCTTTATCGTACAACGTAAGTGTTTTTCTGGTTTTTTTACTTGTGTGTAAACTGCATGAGAATGAAGCGTGCACAACCAAATGATCACTCAGGCCACGCAGGTAGGTGATAGGGGAGACGTTCTCAGGGTGTGAAGTTAAGACAAGATCTAGTATGTTAGACGAGTGGTCGGTAACACGCGTAGGCTGAGTGACCAGTTGGGACAATCCGAAGGTGAGGCACGTGTTGATAAACTCTCCAGGGGGGGTATTTTTTGATGACATAGAAGCAGTATCAGACCAATTTATACTAGGGAAATTAAAGTCGCCAAATAACAATATAGGACTGTTTGGGTGGGTCGTTCTTAGTTGGTTCAAATTTTCATGAAACAGACGTGCAAAAAAAGTGTCAGTACTAGGAGCGCGATAGCAAACTCCAATCAAGATGCGCGGGTGGGATGCGTGGCAGCAGAGCCAAACAATTTCTAATGGCGATGTAATATTGATGCGCACGCAGCGTAGGTCGCGTTTCGTGGCTACCAGGACACCGCCACCGCGCTGGTTGTTATCCCTGTCCTTGCGAAATATGTCAAAGTCAGGGAGACATGGCAATATTTCTGTATCATCGATTAACGAGTTAAGCCACGTTTCTGTTAGTAGCACAATATTTGACGATGAGGAATTTATCAAGTCGCATAGCTTATCCCGCTTCGGAATGACACTTCGTATGTTGGTTAGCAAAAATGATAAAGACTGATGGGAAGAACGTGGCCCGCGTAGTTAATTTGTTGGCTGCTATGAACTCTTTTCGACAACCGTATTTGAAGCATGATCAAATACGTAGGTTTTGTTGTTTACGGTCAGTGTTTCATGGCGTAGCTTGTAACTCGAGTTTTGAGTTTTCCCAAATTCAATTAGACGCTTACGGGCAAGGCGAGTACTAGGGGAGAGATCCTGAGAAATGCTGAAGTCAGTGTCTTTAAGCTTACTGCTAAGTGACAGTATATGGTCCTTATCTTTAAAATGCACGAATTTAACTATTATTGGTCTGCACTTTCCGGCGCGGAACGTGCCTATGCGATGGGCCCTTTCAATGTCACGGGGTTGAACGGTAGTTTGAAGGAGGCGATTGCAGTGCTCAATTACTATTTTTTCCGACTCTTCCCACGATTCGTTTTGGGTATCCTGGTGCCCATAAAATACCAGGTTATTGCGCCTTGATCTGTTCTCTGAGTCATTGATTCGAGCCGTCAACACTTTTATATGATGAGCATTGTTATCAGCATCCTACTGCAGTCCCGTCAGTAGCGGCCTCATAGTCTCTAGGGAAGCATGGTCTGACTCGATCTTATCTAGCCGCTCCTTAATCTCTCTGAAGGTCTTTCCATGCTCCACTAGCGTTGTCTGAATCGCTTTTAATTGCTCTAACATAGCTGACTGACCAGATTGCAATTCTTTAAGTGCCTTGAGCATTTGCGACGAAACGTCGGCAGAGTCAGAAGAGTGGGGGGAGTCAGGCCCAGGGTTCGTCTCAACATCGCCAGCTAACAAAAGAAGCTGCACAAGCGCGTTTGTACCGTCATAAGCAAAAGTACAAAACCAGTGTGGGCTCGGCAGCACAACTAGGGCACGGTAACTAGTTCGCTTAGCAAAAAGACAATAGCGGTTTGTTACCTGCACCAAAAAGAAGCGAGGAAGATTAGCTCGGTCCATTGCGGTGCTGCCGAGCCCAATGAGCGCTGTGACGATCCGGGCGAGCTTTATATCCAGGTTGAACGCATGCGCTGTGCAGGACGTCCCGGGTTCCAGATAGGTGCGGCATCGCCAAGATGTCACCAGATATGGCGAGTGGAAGTGAGGCGGCTGCGTAGATCTGGATGCGCGTGGCCTTTCGGTGTCGGTAGCTGCCGCTTCGTCCGCCTTCCATGTCGAAAGACGGCCCGTGAACGGCAGACCCACGGTGTCGGCCGTGGCAGGGCAAGCGACGCGCACACCGGGTGGTTCCGAGAGCTGTAGGCACCAAATTCCGAGAAACTGCACCAAAAAGAAGCGAGGAAGATTAGCTCGGTCCATTGCGGCGCTGCCAGCATACTACAGAATTTTGACAACACTACTCATTTTCCGTCTGTTTCTCTTTGGTTTTGGCGATTTTCCAGGCGCCCTGTGTACCGAAGGTTTCACACGTTATCAAACCCGAGTGATTTCTTGGGATGTCTAACAAAAATGCCGTACGAAGCAACGAGTCGGTAGATGCTGTAGATGCGCCGGCAATTAACCATTCTTGTTTGCATCGAATCGCTGTTACCAGTACGGAAACAAGCACAACCGCGACAGGTTGTGCTTGTTTCCGTACTGTAACAGCGATTGACTGGTAACTTATTTTCATTCACCAACAGCAAGTGCGTTAATAAATACCGCAATAAAATTGCTTAGTACTTCACATAAAGGCTAGCTATCTTCCCTCACATATGGAATGAACGGACAAGCAGAAAAATTACATTATAGCTTGCTGTCGTCTTGTGCACAGCGAGGAAATAATTGCGGTGAATGTCAGTCAACTCCGAACCCTTCATTCGATACCACTAAGCGGCGGTTGTACATGATCATGCTCCAGCTCGGCATTTGCCCTTGCTCCCATGCGATTTATTATTGATTTAATTATTTGTTTAACATCACTGCGTAGTTTCCTTTTACACGTTTTCACACGGAGTTTATTCTTTGTTATTTTTTGGAGGAACAAACAATTTTTGGGGTATTCTTTTGTCGGTTCTACGCTGTGTTGATAAGGGGGCTTTTTACGTCTTAGATGCAACGCAACAAATCGTTAACACTATGCTTGAGGTGCTGATGATGGAAGGTGGGCGCATGATAACACCGCCTACTGCCGCCGTTGTCGCACATGTTTTTCAGTCATGCCTGAGGCCCTACTCTCGACTTTACTTGGGCGTCCCCATGTTCATGAGGGCTTGTCCTGAATCGCCTTCATACTCGTCAATAAGGCGTAACGTCAATAACAAAATCATTGCGCACTCTTTATATATCGGCGTGGCAGGGAATTCTAGTATAGAACCCCTTGTTTTCGAGTTCCCGTTGGCGCACACAACAAGCTACGCCATGAGAAGTCCCTGTGTTCATCGCTCTAGGGATCGATAAGTTGGCTCCTCCTAAGTCTTGAGTGCCAAACAGCAAAGCACGCTTGCCGTTGACGTTCATTCTAACCGTTGAGCTGTTGAAGCTCTCGGTGGCGCCGTCAATAAACAGAAAAATTGCCAAGAAAATGCCGAGCGCATGTGAGCGTGCATATCGTGAGAGCGCCCGGTGGCACGTACCCACGTGGGGGATCGGCCAGGAATCGGGCTAAGTAGGGATGCTAATGCGCCCACTACACAGAACTGTAAATCAGAAACTTAAGCATTTGAAGGAATAAAGAGCATATAATCCCAAGCGATTAAGCAAACAGCATCGACGACAAAACGACTATCACCTGCTCCTGGCGTTACTCACTCCGCGTTGCTAACGGCGACCACCTGCGCTCATAAAACTCCGAATTGCTACGTCGCTGGCGGCAGAATTCTCTCCAACTCTGTGCCGCGCACATGGGGTATTGGCGATCCTGACGCCACAAGAAGAGGCGGCTTACGAGGAAGCGCGCCGTGCTGCCAGGCGAGAATGCAATCGCCAAGAAGAAGAAGAAGAAGAAGAAGAAGAAGAAGAAGAAGAAGAAGAAGAAGAAGAAGAAGAAGAAGAAGAAGAAGAAGAAGAAGAAGGAGAAAGAGAAGAAGGAGAAAGAGAAGAAGAAGAAGGGGAAGAAGAAGGGAAGAAAAAGGGGAAGGAGAACAGGAAGAGGAAGAGGGCGCGGCGAATTTACCCAGCATTCCTCGCGCGCCGGAGCTGCACACCTCGGTGGTCGCGTCGGCGGGACCATTCCGTCGGCTTTGTCGTCTGCTGTAGCGACGGTTGTTTTGGGCCTGTTTAGGCGCAGATTCGCGTCCGTTGCGCCCTTCCTTCGCACGGCTTGATTAAATTGTTCGACAGCACCTCCTGGGTAACCCGGACCCGACGGAATTAAGGGGTCGCACGGCAAAGATACGTTAAATATTGTTTTGCGATCGGGAAAACAAAATGTAGAGACCACATACAGACGTCTGGGCGCTAGACAAACACTACCTTTTGAGCACTGCTTGCCACGAATGGGACTCCATTTTCTAAATATAAACAGGTATTACAAAAGGCGAAAGGAGCAACTGGTTCTGATAAATAGCGATTATGAGTTCCCTCAGCTTTCTCGCAATTCCCAAACTTAGTAAACTAATTAGTTTAAATCGGTATAAATGGGAATCACTAAGCTCACGTTCTTAATTATTTCGGTGTCCATGCTTGTGTCGCGCGGTGGTGTAGGCTGGAGCTAGCACATCAGGATGGCTATAGGTTCCGCTATCTCACCCTTCGAAAGACGCTCCTCTCTGTTTTCTTTCTGCCGACGCACGGCCGGGCTACAGCGGCGGCGTCCACCGCTCTATCCCGCCCGTGGCCGGCGCCAACGTTTTTACGCTTCTGCGTTCGGGACGCCGCCCCTGTGAATTATAGGTGACGGCAGGCAGAATCTCTGGTTTCACTCTTTGTAGAGCTGCGTGTGTGAATTCAAGGGATGTCGCGTGGGCAATTGTTGTGGGAGTCGTTTACAGCTTTGCTTTTTAACCACCTTCCCAGCGTGGATTGGAGCCAATTAAAAAAACAAAACCCTGTCGACTTAACTTTAATCACCCTGTGTTTACAAAGCATAATCATGAAACGGCTGGCATAGCCAAGCTGTGCGTAAGTGCCTGTCTCGTCATTTTAGTGACAACTGTTGGTAGCTTATTACGAGAGGGCCTTTTTATGTTGGCTTGTCTGTGGGGATCCCACCATGTCTGTTGCCTTATTATATTATGGGTCACACTTGGCCGAGCAGGTCTAAAAAAACAAAGTGCTTTTGGTAGTTTGAAAATTTTCTGTTTTGAATCCAGGTTTCTCTGCTTCTCAGAAGGAAACATGGCCGCCCACCCATAAGGTTTTGCTAATAACCTGTTAAAGCTGTGCTTTTTTTGTGTATGTGTGGCCTGTTTTAGGACATATCTATCGGAATAAACATTCATTAAGGCTGGTATATTTCACTAAAAATACAAACAGCATAGCAAAAATACACGCTGTTGCTGCTTCAAACTTACGTTGACTCACACGTTACATATCCACACAGGCAACAAAAGAATGACACTGCCTTACGAGTAGATCTGAACGGTCATGGGCCCCAGAACAATACCCACATACTTCGGCATGGCACATTTCCGTGCCTTGGATTATTTTTCTTATTTTAAAGCGTCACCTTTATGGTGTGCTGAGATTGTGCCCCCGGAAAAACATTATAATCCCACACCAGTATGTCAACAGTGTCATGTTATTGTTGGTCATATCACCAATGCGTGATTGCCTAAATTTGTTTTTCTTGTTGGCTCTGCATTCTGAATTCTTGGTAGGATTAAGTAAAAGTAGGCTCGAAGCCGCTTGTGTTGGGCCTCTCTGCCGTTCTCAAACAAGCATCCGGGCTTCCCTCGAGGGGAGCAGGTGTGACGTAGTGGTGCTTAGCGATAGCAAGCAAGGGGCATAAAAAACGCCCTACCACCTCAACAGCGCACGAAAACGCAGTATAGCCAAACTAACGGCACGCAACGAAATTCTCGGCCGCGAGCGCCCATTGCACGCTCGTAACATCGTTTGAATGTGAGCCTCAATGGGGTTCTCAGTCTGCAACTGTTTCTTTGCTTGACCACGAAAGCAAGCAACTTCTTTTTGGCGGCACGTAACACCAGCGCTAGAGCCCCGCTAAAACATTCTTTTCATATAATAACACCGTACGCCACCTACCTTTCATATCGTCAATTTGTCTATGCTCTTTTCGGTTAATACAACAAAACTTAATTATTACTGGCAAGTCTCTTTTCATTTGTGCGTTTTAAGCCGTAATACCTGCTTGTAATGTAAATGGTCTGTGACCTACTGGGACGTCATTGTGACACCTTCTGACTGGTGCTATCGGTTCGCAGTCTCCGTTGCAGGCTTCAGCCGTCGAAATACATAGCTCGCGCGAATGAACTGTCAAACGCAATTTAGCTTTACGATTGTACATCCTTCTGAAAAAGAAACTAAATAAATCAATCGCGAAAATGTCATCATAAAGAAACAATTCAGTGCTCTTCCACGCTGTAAAGAAGGATGACCAGCGAAGCTGTGATGCCGAGCCTCAACGTGAATGATTATATGCTTTGACCGGGTTGTAATTCAAGCAGTGCGCGAAACAAAACACCTTTGTCTGTAACTTTCAATTGAGCTTACTTCCTGGTTAATTACCTGAACGAAACTTGGAAGGACTCGAGTTTTATTCTAGCGGACAACATGGGGCTGTTCGTTTCCCTCCCGTATACAAGCCCATGTATTGACAAGAAACGGGACTTCTACAATATTTGCAACTTCACTGTGAACTACGTAAAACCCGAAAAGTAAATAAAACTCGACGTAATGTTAGAGTCGTCTTACCGGCAAATTTTCATATAATTGGTTTCGGGATAGTTTCAATATAACAAGAGTTGGAGCCGTTTTCCGTAATCTTACTCCCTCCGTAGATGGATATGTTTCACTTGGCAACATCCAATGCGGGAAAGCCATCTTACAAAGACCAAGATTACAACAGTCTTCTTAAAGTCGGCTCCACCTCTAAACACAAGTGCGTTGCTGGGCAGACGTTTTTTAGGGGATATATAAGCCGTCTTATACCAAAATATGAAGGCCCGAGGATGTTTTTATTATTTCATATGAGTTTTCCCATACGGTGGGGGTGTGGCGCACAGTTTCACGACCCTAGGGATTGGAGCGGTCGCCGCAAGGTGGCGCTACGCTCGCGTGCGATGTTTGTCTACATCGTTATGTAGTCGGAGACGATCTGTTGGATCCTAGACATTGACAGCTTCGCTGTAAAAATGAGTTTGACGGGCGGAGGGCGGGGGGACGCCTTGGCAGCAGTTCGCACAGGGGGTCGTATGAGGCAACGCTGGCTCTGAATGCAAGGACCCGTTGATTAATTTCTCCACAGTAGTTTCAACAGGTAGCCGACAGTCTTGCTGCTGCATGCCTCATCGCACACCACAACGTCCTCCAAATGACTCCGTCAAAGCCAAATCACCCCTAGCCGACGCAGCAATTCTCCGCGCCGCTGTAAATAGTGCAGCCCGTGCACCCTTCGAACCCTCTCCTTCCCTTTCGCCTCGTACGAAGCACGAGATACGTTGAACGCATGGCGTGAATAAACCTATAAAAAAAAAAACTCTGCCTGAAATGAGTATATGGAGCACAAGATAGGTAAACGGATCATACACGGAACGAAACTATGTGGAAGAAAGGGCTGACGAGCGCTGATCGACATAGATGGGCGATGTTTCGCATAAACAAAGCAATTACAACTAAAAGAGAACACGTGTTCCATATAAAGCCATTTGATACACTTAAAATCTCCAGAGTGGTAAAAATAAATGGGACGGCAGCTTTATATGGGACTTAAATGAAACCAGAGTAAGAATGATATCCATGGCAACTCACGGACGCTCAGCTTCCGCAGTATAGGACAGGGAAAATGTCTGAACCAGAATTGGTACATGGGCACAACCTGGTTATAACTAGAGCTCACCGTTGACGGGAAAGTGTATGATACTGAGTCATGCTTTGTCATCGGCAATTACATATCTCAGTACACTTATACAACGTATACTCTGAGCCATTAGGCAAATGTTTAACTCTGCCTTTTAAGAACCGACAACGCACTCATCCCAGCCACCCCACCGGTGGTTTTTAAGGATGACTACGATATAAGTGGTCCCCTAGAAGTCAAAATAAAAACCCCTGTCGCAATTTCACTTCGAATGGCAGTCGCTCTAACATCTGGAGCTCAGTATCAAGTCATAGGAGTATTTGGGACTGCCGCCTCCTTCAGACAGCCACAGCTCATTCAAAACATTCGGAACTCTGTATAGGTGGCCTGTACTAATCAGTCAGGAGACGTAAAAAGTGCGACAAACCTTCTCTAGATTTCTGGCCATGACCTCATCATGCCATGACCCTCAAATCGTTTCCTGCCGCCGCAGTGTATGCGTAGAAAGACAAAAACAGGTAATATCTCAGGAACATACGAAACTCCGTCAATTATTTTTTTCTGGTAGCGCTTTGTGTGAAATTAATTCACGAAAGAGTCCATACCACGATTAAGCTCGTGACCAAAGTTTAGGGATGACGACGAGGGCAAATTTCGCGAGTTGAATTCGAAACCATGGAAGCCGTATTTCTCATGAAGGCAGATAAGAAATACGCGTATGTGAGCGATATTTTGCTGCCTGGTAGGAAATCCAAGTTGGTCAAAGTTATTCCGGTACAATTTACTGTGGTACACCTCTTGTGTCGCTTGAGTGCACAAAAACATTACTTTTTTTACATTTTTCGTAAAGAATGGGAAATTTTACGTTGAAGAGACTGAAGGTGAAATTTTATATTGAGTGCAGAACATCTATCATAAAATTAGTGGTTTACCCCCAGTGTTCTGGGGAAAAAATACTTGTTTTTCTTAGCTCAAACTTATTGACGTTGAAGTTGTTTATATATTGCACTCCTGGCCATGACAGAACTATCAGCGCAAACCACAAAGACGTCAGTCGTGAAAGGTCACCCACAAGCCCAGCGCTCCATCTAGCTAGAGTACACGTCTGGTTTCTTTCCTAGCACTCGACTCTAATGGTTTTCAACTCCTGCGGGCTCAACAAACGGTGCAGAATTACGACCCTTTAACCCCGTTTGCGTGTGCTGAAGTTAAGGGAATGCTTACCAATTCGAAAAAAAAAAAAGAGAAAAAAGGAAAACCGACAACAGCACGAGATATAATGTGTAAGTCTTTTTCGGCTACTCTGCCAGTTTTCGCCCTACTTCTTTCCTCATCGCGCTGCTATTCCACGCCCTTCCCGGCCGTTTAGGCATTCCCCTTCAAACGACTAGCTCGCCACGGACCGCTTTCCCGTGCGCTGGCGCTCAGCGCGTGATGTATATGGGGCTGTTCCTAAACGGCAGGCCCGTTAAATCGCTGCGCGGCAACAATCGCCCAGTTATGCCAACTGCATTCCGCGCATGCCACCGGACTTGCGGCGGCCGCCGCGGCCAACCCCAAAGGGCGCCCCGCAGTGCCCGCAGCTCAAAGGGCGCCTCCCTCCGCGAGGGGCCTCCCCGCACAATGGCGCGCCCACGACAGCCGCAGGTGCGCGCTGCCAGGGTCGGCCTGCCCGCTGCGGCAACCCTTGCTCCGAACCCGCTCTCGGCATCAGCGAGCCATCAAGCTAACGCGGCTATAAATTCAGCGCGCTTGCAAAGTCCCCGTATTGAATAAGGCTCAGGCAATGTTTACCTCATTTTGCTGTCAGTCCTTTTTACTTGCGGCTCACCTGTATTCGAAGGAATTGAAAGTGTGGATGTTTGGCTATGTATTCTCGGTGCTACTGCTTACAAGAAATAAACTACATGGATTTACGGACGATGAACAAATCCATGTGACTGTGGAGAAGCCAATGTATAGGCATGCCCAAGTTCGTCTCAACAAATTTCTAGCTGTAAAACTTAAACTTGCCATCCTTCAAACTCGAAGCTGCCGCCTCTGGTTGCCCATACCTATTATGAGCTCAATGAACTACAGTGTAGCTTTCGGCTGTACTGTGAGGAACTTGAGCGTTTCTGTCTGCGGAATGATAGTTTTGATTTAACGCGAGTTACAGCCATGTTCTAAAATCGTAGTCCTCTCGTAAAAGGCCATGTTTTGACAGCATACAGCTATTCTACAACACGACGGATGAACTGACTAATAAAAAAAGCAAATGTAACCAGTCCGATGATACAGCAGCGTTAGCAGTTTTTTTTAAAGATATCTGCATTACATTTAAAGCTATATACAGAGCATTCACGATAAAGTTGGTTTTGCCGCAAAGCGTATTCTGCTGATGAACTAAGACACGAAGATGCATGCACAATTTTGGTGTAGAAAAGCAGGCAAGATCACATGCTGCTTGCACGAACGGCGCCGTTGAATGTCCGATCCCTCTATAAGTGGCAGTGTTGAGCGTGTTTATGGTTATTTAGTCGTGTACTCGTCACAGGTTTCAAGCAGTAATAACTAACGTAATTAAGTGACAATTTTTGGGGGAAAGGGGTAGGGTGCTCTTACTTATTATTCACCACATTTCACTCCCATAACTACCTTCCCCAACCACCGCAAAGAGCAAGGAACGAGGTGGACTAAAACTCCCAAAATCGCAAGAAAAACAACGCACAGATGCCGCAGACCACTGGCGTGCGCAAAAAGGGGGAAGGGCGAGCAGTCCCCCTCTCCCCCCCAAATTGTCGAGCAAAAAAGGAGGGGGTGGGTGTGGAGTTGACTATTCTAAATTATTTTTCTGCCGTAGTCTATACACACCAGCCTTACCCGGATTCGATGTCTGCTCACACCACGACTATCAGCAAATTTTGCGATTGCCCTGAAGAAAAACAGAAAGGAACCAAACAATCGGCAGGTCATGTGCTTATGGCATTTGGAAGAAGTTTTAAAATTTCGAATAGGTTCTAAACAAATACTTTCCGTTTTTAAGTGCAGAGCCCTTTATGGGCTCGCCTTGTCGTCTTAGCTCGCGACTGCCGGAATCAGGCGGCGCAGCGAGATAACGGACCCTCTACCTTCCCTGTACCTGTACGGACCCTGTACCCTGTACGGACTTCTGTAGCGTCAGGGAGTCACGCCGAGGCTTCGAAAACCACGCGGTTTAAATCATCATAACCGTTCGAACCTCGCGAACTGCTGGCGCTTGCCATACATATCCTCGTTATTTAGCGCAACGAAAACTGCAGGTACATTTCAGGCAAAGTCTGTGTATATAACCGGCAGCCCCCGCGTTCATTTAGTTAGAAACGCTCGTTGGATTGGTTTTTACGATTAAGCGAAAAAAGCGACCGCGCAATAAAAAAATGGCGCGTTCGCAACGCCGCAGAAAGGCTCCAGTCGCGCAAGAAAGTAATGGCGCGTTCGAAATGCTGCAGGAAGGCTCCAGCCGCGCAAGATAAAAATGGCGTGTTTGAGATGACGCAGAAAGGCTCCAGCCGCGCAAGAAAAAAACTACGCGTTCGAAATGTCGCGAAACAGCTCCAGCATACGATATTAAAGCAAGCGCAAAAATAACAGAACTCCCGCTGGCGCAGTTTCAAACAGGGGGCGCGCGAGCACTGCGAGGGTGGCAAATTTGGAATGCCGTGGGTGGCAGCAGTGAGCGGATAACGGCGCTGCAGCTTATTGTGGCGAATCACTGCTCTGCACTTCTGACAGCTTTCACATTGAGGGGACAGCTTTAATTTTTCCTTGTCTTTAGATATTTTGTTTAGTTAATTTTTGTCACATTTCGTGTCCTCCCTTAACGACCCGCCCCTTGCCTACCTATCTACGTCTACTCCCTTGACACCAAACTGAAATATTTCGTATGCCACTGCTCTCGACGATTGCTCTGTCGTCCCTCAAGCGTTCCGAAAAACGAGTTCCTTTAGCTGACTTCATAACAAATGTGTGGACTCAAGCAACACAGAATCGCAAGCACACACCGACCAACACACCGAAAAGGATTAATTTAGGCGCCTATGTATCTGTCGTCACATAAACTATTTTATTACACCGTTGACGGAGCTGTTATGTTTATTTTCATCCTCGAGAAACGCCTTGAAACACTGTCAGGAAACGCCTTCATGTATACACAATTGCGCTTTAGTCTTATATTCGAGTACAAAATTTTGTGTCTGCGTGCAAGTATCGCTTCCTTTCCTTTTGTAACCATGCAATTTATACAAGTAGTAAATGATTACTGGATTAGTTAAAACAGTACAAACAGGAGGAACGACAAAATAACAAGGGTCATTTGGTAACGGCAATGGCGCGTCACTTTCAATTGGATGTGTAAAGTAGGGCAGTAACGCGTTCCTTTGATTTCAAGTATAAGAGTAAACGTAATCAATTATTGTATACCCTCGTTATAAGAAAGCGAATGGGACGGCGAAAAAATTAGATGCTGGTGGTAGTCCAATGTACGTGAAGGCTGCATGAAAGCTCACTGAGTACAGCTGAATTTGTAACTCCGCTGAACTTCTATGAGTGATATATTAGGTGAATGGAGCCTTGGATGAACAAACAAGGCTGTAAGCTGAGTCAGTCATATGATTCAGCCCCGAGCGTGGACACAGCATAAGGTCGGGGTCACCAGCCGAAAACTTTACTTCGTTTCGCAACACACGGCGCTTCTCCTGCGTTTGTGCTGGAGTTGATATTTCGCGAGGCTGTCTATCTGCCATGCTCTTCTGCAGTACCATCAAGAACATAGTTTGCAATTTCCGAATCCCTGCAGCAGCAGCCTGCATGGCCTGTGATGAGCAAAATGAGTATTCTCAAAGTGGCATCGGTTGGTGATGTCAGACCGTAAATTCCGACGTTATGCGCAACGTCCCATATTTACGCGTAACTTTAAGTAACCTTCAAGTTGAGACTTACGACGTGCAAAGACACGTAGTATACTCACTGTACGTCGGGTTGACTATCTTAGACCTCAGAGCATGGTGTAGGCCTAACGCCGGGCCTTCGCATGTCCGCGTAGCCCCCTCCCCCCCCCCCCCCCCCCCCCCACTTCTCCTCAGCTTACCTCACCTCTGCTGCGCATACACCTTTGCGAAAGAGAGTTATAAACGGAAAATATAAACGGAAACGGAAAACGGCTCCACTAAATGGGCTTCACGAAACAAGCTTCAGAAATTTCCCGCGAAACCGACAAAGGTTAACGAAATTTATTTGCATTTGCTCGGTTGTGTCTAGTCTCGAATTTTGACATTTGACTTTGTATTATGTTAGCAAATGTCTGTGATTCTTCTTCCCGTTTATGTAATACCCCTACAGGTGTCTCTCCTTACGAGTTAGCGTCAACCATTCTTTCGCACAGATAATACTTCTTTGGCACTAATAAGGCCCTTCCTTGTAAATGTGTGTGCCTGAGTGTGTGCGTGCGCACGCGTGTGCGCATGCGTGGGTGCGTGTGGGTGTGCGGGCATGCGTGCCTGTGTAGGTTTGGGCATATGCGTGCGTGTGCGTGTGCGTGTGCGTGTGTGCGTGCGTGGGGCATATGCGTGTGTGTGTGTGCGTGCTTGCGTGCGTACGTACGTGCGTGCGTGAGTGTGCGTGTGTGCGCCTGTGGGTCTGTGCGCGTGAGTATGTGTGTGTGCGTGTGCGTGTGCGTGCGCGTGTGCGCGTGCGTGTGTGTGCGCGCGTGCGTGCGTGTGTGCGCGTGCGCGCGCGTGCGGGTGTGTGTGTGTGTGTATGTGTGCGTGTGTATGTGTGCGTGTGCGTGTGTGCGCGCGTATGTGTGTGCGCGTGTGTGTGCATGTGGGTGTGTGTGCGTGTGTGCGTGTTTGCGTGTGCGTGTGTGTGTGGTGGTGATAGGGGACGTGGAAAAAATATCGCTTCTTTTTTTCACGCCGCACAGAGTTACGTTTGGGTGAAGAGCTTGACTGCGTGAGAATAGATATATTCATGTGGTGTGATTTTGACCACCTGGGCATCTTTAACGTGCGCGGAAATCTCGTACACACGGGCGTTTTCGCTTTTCGCCTCCATCAGAAAAGCGTCCGCCGCGGCCGGAAATCGAACCCGCGACCTCGAGCTCAGCAGCGCAACGCCTTAGCCACTGAGCCATCGTCGTGGGTAGCTACAAATGGTTGTCTACTTCTGAGAAAATTATTATGGCAGATTGGAAACGGGAGGGTTCTGTAATGACGACGATGTTTAAGAGCAGAGCGTTCCACTTGTTTATTGACAACAGAAGATGCGAAAATTGGTATTTCTTAATGCGTGAGTGTATTGGATCAACCGGGTCAACGCGAGCAGAACGTAGGAAGCGGGGTGAATGAACGTTCGGGAACACGGCGTGTTACTACGATACAAACTGTGGAAAAAAGAAAGGCGGGACAACTTTACTACGCGTGGAAAATAATGAAAGGTTCAGAGCGTGCTTAAGTGATAAACACTTTGGTGGCGATAACAAGAGGATGAGATAAAACGAGCTGCTTTATTTTGCACAGGTTCGACCATATCAGATAATATAGCCGTATGTGGATGCCAGATGGTTGACGCATACTCTACAGAGAAGGCCTGATCACAGCTTCATATGCGTGAAGTTTTGTGTCTGAGTTTGTGTCGTTTCAAAAGATTGAGAGTTTTCTATGATTCGCTGGAGTTATATTCTACATGATCGTACCAGGTTAAGTCGGAGCTAAAGAAAATGCCCAGGTATTTTGTCGACGAAACGGTCTCAATTACGGTGTTATTGACTATACAGGGCGTCCCAGCTATCACGCACCAAGATTTTAGAAAGGGAAATGGCGTTACTCGAAGAAAACCTAGCGTGTAATTTTTCCAGTGCAGTGGAGTAGCGGCCTATAATTTTTTCTTTATTTAGATTCAGCTGATTAATTATAATTAATTGTCCAACTCGAGAAGTACTGTCCCAATCACCAAAGTGTCAATGAGGCACTTGTAGGTACACACGGAGGTCATCTAACTGCGGTTTTTTCAGCGACGAACTTCACGAAACAAGCTCACCAATTGCTTCAAAATTGCTTACTAATTTATTTTGACTGATAAAGAAACCCCGTGAAATATGAAAAATACCACACGACGGCGCTCCTGCCGGCATCATAATCCCGGCAACCCGATGGCCGAGCTTTATTATTTTAGAAATATATCACTTCTGCGCTCAAATGAAAAATAAAACACTCGCTTGCCAGCTAAAACCAGCTAAACCAAAATGCGTTTTTTATGTCTGTTTAATTTCCGTACCTAAGTGATATGTTTCTAAAATAAGCAATAAACTAGGCCGCCAGGAATATTTTCACTGACCTGTGAACTGTTTCGCATTGGTTCACGATTGTTTTTACTATGGCTGGTTCACGATGGTTCACGATGGCTGGTTTGCCACGTCATGTACTTTCACGCGCATGCGAAAAACTGATTAAGCGCCTCCCGGCATCGCCCTCGGCCGACTCTCTTAGCCCCGCAGTAAAGCCTGAACGGTTTGCGGTTGTTCCATACGCACAGAGGCTGTCCCATGGGCTAAAAAACGTAGCGCAGCGCTATGGTGTTAGTGTGGTTTTTTTCTGCGCCACAAAAGCTCGCCAAGATGTGTGCTCAAGTGCACAGCCGCGCAGAGGGGAAACGAACACAGGGTAGTTGTGATGTGCAACACAAATGTTTGTCCCATGTAAGACGGGTAAAGTTAATCGTCTTCATCTGTCCTGTGGCAAGGGCTACGTGGGGCAGAGCGGCCGATGCGTCAATACCCGCCTAGGTGAGCATAGACGCTCTCTAAAAGTGGCCACCTACTCCCGGCTAGCAGACCACTGCCGCGCATGCGGCTGTTACCCTGCGCTAATATATATATATATATATATATATATATATATATATATATATATATATATATATATATATATATCCTGTTTTTCCAGACACGCCAGGCAGACAGGCCGGGAAAGCATTGAAGCGTTTCACATCACGAAACTGGGAGACGATTGTGTAATCCAACCGTCGATAGCGCTGTGTGACAAAGAATATGCGTATTTAACTAGCACGTGCCGCCAAGCTGATGTTCCTACGTTTTGTAACCCAGCTATCAGCCCGAGATTTCTTCATGAGTTACACGTTAAGCCTTTGAGTGTTGACTATATATGTGTATGTCTGTGTGTGTGGAGGGGGGCGGGGGGGTGTACGAGGGAGTGCGTTCGATTTGATTGCTTTGTTTTCTCTCTCACTCTCTCTCTCTTTTCTGTTGCAAGCGTTGTCCGCACGCATCCTGTGAATAAACTAGCTGTGAGTCAGCGCTCGTCCTTTCCGTTCTCTTCGTCCACGTCTTTTTTTCGCGCTGTTGTCCGGAATGACGCCACACCAACTTGCACAGCTCACCACTCTGTTATGGTTTTTAAGCCCGCGGAGCAAGACTAGCGAGTCCCATTGGAATGTCATCAGGTGAGTCCCCCTTAAATTCTGCCCGCAAGTGTTTTGTTCTTGACATATTGGATTTGCTCGTGGCGCGTATACTCAAAAGCTTAGGCCTAACGTTTCGTATTGAGGTTTTTGGACTCCTACAGGTACGCGAAGCTTGGCGCACAATAAGTAGAGTGAGTATACGGACTACGACGTTAAGCCTCAAAGTGTGACGCTAAGCCTAACATTTTCTGTTTAGGCTCAACTTTGGGTAACCTTCAAGTTGAGCCTTCCGATGTTCCGAGCAACGTCGTACTCATTGTTCGTCGGACTGCGGGTAGCATTTGACTTTATACGTTGTATCTGATAGCGTGACTTTATGCCTAACGCCAGGCCGCCCCATTCTCGCGTGTGACCTTGCTCTATAGTGTTCATCAACCTTTGCGCTAGTGAGTTATAAACCGAAAAGTGCAGTAGGCTCCTTTGGATGAACGATTTGCATCGTCTGCGAATTCGGCCAAGGTAGGTTAAGGGACACTGAAGTGAATTTGTCCAGGTCCCGTTTTTGCTTGCACTGCGTAGACTCGCCCAAATTAACACACTTTTCATCATTTATCCGGGCGATAAGTCGGTAATTATTTTATAAAGCCCGAAAGAAGAAAAACTACCATGCGCGGTCTGCAGCGGCCGCACCAACTAAAGGCTGTGACGTCGGGAGGAGGTGCACCGTGACTGGACGATGTACAGGATTAGCATTCAAACAAGTTTCGGTTTCGGTTCTGTAAAACAACATGCTCGACATCCGGCGTTATCGTTGGATGGGAATTCTCAATATCTCAATAATCGTCATACCGCGCTTCTACCATGTTGTCGGCTGTAAAATGCCTGAGATAAGCCTCCCAGGACGGCTTGGAATCGTAGCAATCACTACCCGAGGCCTCCTCCGCGTCACTGCAGACGCTCAAATGCCATGGGTTTTTCCCCCATATTTGGAGCTTGCCTCACTGATGACTGTATCGTAAAAAGCGTGTTCGCACCAGGCCAAGGGTAGGCTGATTCTGGCTTGTGCCCACTTCCCGCAAGCAGTCGGTGTTTATGGCAACAGCCCGCCAACGAGAACTCGCTAGCGCGTCAGTGTCAGTCTGCACGCGTTCTGCGAACTCTCTCAAGGAGCATTGAACGTTATGGCCCAAAAATGGTGACCTCAGTATAGAAAATATCGGCCGAAAATGAAAAAATCAACTTACAAAAAATATATAACCTCGAGGATTCGAACTTGCGACTTTCAAAATAGCATGCCTATCACTCGGCCACGGGCCAACGCTCCCGGTAGAGGAAATATAAGGTATATAATGTATAACCAGTTTACACTTTTATTTAGTTTAGCATTTCAAGCAGCTTAGGTGACTATTTGCTGTATAGCGCTCATGCAGTAAGCGTCCCCCAAAATTCCACAGTATCTCACGTTTAGCAATTGCATTTCTTAGACGGAGAGCGTTCGCAGGTGTGTGGTCATGCTGCTGACCGCTGTGCTTTTTCAGCCAGCGCAAAAAAGTGCTTCCTGCTACGCTGTACGGTAAAAGTTCCAGATGATTTTATTTCCTTAGTACCTATATCAACTTCGCTGGCTCTTCTCCCGCCTTAAAGTGGCCTTGAATTTTCCCACTATATAGCGTGCCAGGCAGCGAAGCGTCGCATGTGCGCTTGTGAAGCGCTTGTGTGGAGAGACCTGGACTTGGAACTAGATACAGTGTACAAACTAACAAAGTAAAGAAAGGCACATTCTTCCATTCACAAACGTGTCGTGGCTTCGTTTCAACGGAGCGAACGAATTGCGACGACCCGTCGGCGGCCGGCGGACTAAACGCTGGGCCGACTGACTCTGTCGGAAGGTCGGCGAACCGTGCAGTAGCGCCGTAAAGCCAAGTCATGTCCTCCTGACGTCACACGAAAACGCCACCGAAAATGGGTGAGGATGCAGAGAGGAGGACAGCATTTTCGAATTGATTTTTCTACTAACTAAATTCGCGTAAACGCGCTCAGAATGGTCGAAACATGGCCTATGGACTCCGGACTACAATTTGCGCTAGTAATCCCGCAATGTTTACAAATCACTTCAGTGTCCCTTCAACAGTGTTTACGCACTAAAATGCCCAGCAGCAGTAATACGAAACACATCAGTTGAATCTCTCCATTTGTGAAGAAATTCGCGAGAAATTGTTTTGCCACACTGCAATAGGCCTCCATAAACAAAACCAACAGCTTTATATTCCGCTCGTGAGAGCTATTGAAACGCCGAGCTTTATGCGGACCGTCAAAGCGAAAGAATAACAGAAGAAAAAGTAAGGCACCCCTCGGTACAGCTGCTGGTATACACGTTGGGTAAAGAATACACGCCGCTATTATCTCACACGTGAATATGGGGCAGCGGTGTGCGCGCAAAGTGAACGGCTGCCGGCCGCATACGCCGCGCTGTCGCATTGTGATCTTGAACGCAGCCTTGTGGGTGCATGCGCGTGCATTCGAACGGAGGCCACTGCAGCGCGGAGAGCTCATTCACATCGACACGGCTCGTTGTTCGACCCCGCGACCACGAGTGACGCGCAGCCTCAAAGAGCCACCGGGACACACTGAAAGCGGGGCATTTTGTCCGCGTTGCCCGTTTCAGTGGCGGGAAAAAAAGAGATGAGGGGAGGCACTCAAGAGGGAGGCCCCGGCCCGAGAGGTGTAACTGAGAAACACGTGCGCTCTCGTGAATGACCGCCGACCGCCACACTAGCCGCGCGAGCGGCAAAGCAATGCGCAACAAAAGAATTGTCGCACCGACTCCGGTCGGGGCTCGCTGAGCGTCGGCCTTGTTTGCAAGGGAAGTCAAAGCGGGATCCCTTTGCCCGGCGTATTCCTTTCCCAAAGAGCTTCCGCTATTCTTTGGCCAGCTAGTGAGTATACTGCTGGGAATTTTTAAACGGCTCTTCCGGCCAGCGGTAACGCAGAACGTCCCTGGACATGCACTGAGCCGGATATATTCTGCAGAACACAGGGTATTACCAGCGCATGTGCCGGAATAGTATTAAACTGGCCACAAAAAAAAAACTTATACCGCGGAAAGAAAATAGCCGTGACGAGAAAGAGTAACTTTCCAGAAGGGTAACTTTGTATTCTTTTCATCTTTAAATTCAGCAGCCGAAGCGCGCGCAGTGGAGCTCAAGCGTTGACCTTCTGTGCTCTGTCGGCGCACCAACAGTCAAAGGAGCAGCTGACAGAAAGGTTTTGCAGACGTATTCGCTACGGTTCTGGGCATCACTCAACGTACGCAGAGTGAGCGAGTTTATTTATGGCAACATGCTTCAAAAAAGTACCTCGAGTAGTGGACGTTGAGAGGGGATGTGGCATCCCGCTCAGTGTAAGCTCTGGCGGACGGATTGTGGTGGACGGCCTCGAGAGGAGAGCACAAAGAACCTGTCAGTCAATCTGAGAGTGAATATTCCTAAATGAACTAACTGCTGGCGTTTCCGACATGTACTCTTGAAATCCGTAACAAATTGTTCAGACGATATTTGGAAGCGGAGGAAAAGAGCAGATCTGTGACACTGACTTTTCACAAACATTCAGTCGCGAGGGAATAAGGTCAGTTACCGGCAGCGCAGGACCGTTCTAGGTGCAAGCCATTGGGCGTTTGGTGATACTCGATCTACGCCACGGGAAAGAGAGCACTGGGCTGCCCAACAAAGGGTGCAGGAGAAGGGGGAAGTTGCAGATACTAACTATAAAGAAACGCGTCGCTACATTCAGCAGGCATTTTGGGAGTGAATACACGGTGGACGTCGGCTAAACAGGTATTGTCCGTATTCCACAATTTCTACACTACCTCAGTGTTGGGTTGCATAGAGGTGAAGCACCGCCATTTTAAACGTCGTCACGCATCAGTGTATACCGAAGAAAAGGGCCTGCTAAGCCTGTAAGGTAATGCTTTTCGGGTTCTCATTGGTGTTATAAAGTTCGCATTCTCGAACGAATTCGCTCTCGGCACCACGTTGCGCAAAACTTGCGCTAGGAAAAAAAACACCACCGTCAGAGCAAGGGGAAACAAAGCAGTGTGGTGCATAATTTTGCAGGCGTTCGCTCCGAACGGCCTCAACTTTGCCTATCGATTGGGAACAAACCGCGTCTCTATTGAACAAAACCTATATTGAGCATTTGCTTTTGCATTTTACTCACGCGCTATAAGATTGCAAGACACGAGGCAGCGCACATCTATCGTCGATATTTTGAAGTGAAACGCAACTTTTATGCAGATTTATCGCGTCCCTTCGAACGGCCGCGGATGCAGTCAAGAAATAAAGCCTCTCGCTGGCTGCCGAGCTCCCCTCACCGGCGCCGGCGAGCCTGCTACCAAGAATGCTCTGTTGGCTCGCCCGCGCAGCACTCTATTGCTCACTGCTTTAAAAATCACTGCGACGCGTTTTGAAATGCATAAAAGCTCATCGGAGTGCAGGGTTCTCGGAGGCGCTCGCGTGAGCCTCCGCCAGGAAGGCGTGCCTGACGTCTGGCCCGAGAGTGATGTCGAAGAAATTGCAACGCCGCCGCCGTACGCCGTGCGCAATACCACCGCACATCTATCACGGAGCGCTTAATATTGATTCGCAGCCGAGACTCCCAACTGAAATCTGAGTTGAGCAAAACTGCATGCATACGGAATCAAGCGGCGTGGCGCCTCGTACACAGCGCGTCCTTCGGCGAACGATAAATCACGCTCGCCCAATATGCGCAACACTTCGCCTAGTCTACGGCCGGCTGAGCCTGCATTCTACCCTTTCCGGTGTACCCCCAAACACAGGAGAGCCCAACTCGTTGGGGCGTGCGCGAGCGTTCCAGGAACCGCGCCGTATACCGTACCCAAGATCACCCCTTTAGAGTCGAGCTTGTGGCCGCGGCAACTAATCACCGGTACCTTTGCGCATACGGTGGCCCTACTATCTGGCTGGCAAACATGTTACTTACTGGTCATTGAGCCTATGCTGCGTTCGATAGCAGTCGTTGGGCGCTGGGGGCACTGCAGCAGCGGCTCTAGGCGGTCAGATACTGAGAATAAGGATGGTATTGGAATTCTAAAAGCGAAGCTTTCCTTTGGAAACGCCCGTCGGAACTTCTCTGCCGGTGTGGGGCGACCGATTTCGCGGCATATGTTTGCCTACGTTTACACAAGAAAGGAGTGATAGGGGAGCTAGTACACAGTTGACCCTGCGGACTAAGCCGCTTCCACACATACTGGGAAATAGGAAGATGGTTTTACGACGGAACCATCCTCGTCACATCCCCAATCACACAACACAACTTTACATGTACAGCAAAAAATAAAAGAACCTGAAAATAATAAAGCTAAAGCGCGAAGGTGCACCTCGCCTCAACGTGAAGCGTTGGCGAATGACCTCACGTACCTCAAACTGAAATTAATTTTTTGGACTTCACTTCCACCTCCATCTAGACATTGAGATTCATGCTTTCATAGGCAAGCTGACCTTAACATCTGCTGTCACGCAGCGAAGTTAGTGTAAACAAAAGACAATTAGCCGCCTACCAACGTTGACAAGGGCTTTGTCTTTGATATCCCAGATTTCATTGATAGCAGCGCTGAGGGTGAGATGGGGCTTTGAATCAACAACAACATAATCTTAATAAACGCGGCCGTGCAAAGTTCAAGACAGACCACACTTACAATAAAAAACGTACAAATAAATCGAACCATGTACGAATGGTTGTAATAGCAACAAATTCAAACCATTAGAGAGATTGACCTGTAAATGACACTTCCCAGAAAAACAAATATCGAACTATAATCAGTATTACGCAAAACTAGCGAAGGTAAAAATAGCACAAGATTATCTGCAACTTCCTCGAGAGCAAGCAAGCAAAAGTATCCAATATAGCCACTCGGTGCCTACTATCACCGATAGTCGAGAATATTGTGATTCCTCTATGCATGTGGGGCAGCTAGCTTTGTCAACGGTTGAAGCGATGACCTCGGGGGGAGCCTTGTTATCGTGGTCTTGACGCAGACCGAATGAAGTCGAGTGCGTACTCCCTATAAGACCCACACTACAAGCTGCCGCAGTTTTTATAGATCAATACCCAGACTAGCAGGTGGCGGCAGTGCATCTAATAAAGGAACACTAAAAGTTTAATGACTTTTTGCCAACTTTCTCTGACTGTGATGATGAATTATCGTGGGTGAGGTGAAAGAAAAAAACTATTTCCCGTAGCCAAAATCGAAACTGGGTCCCTCGCGTTATGAAGCCGGTGTCTATCCGATTGCTCCATTACAACTTTTTTTTGTATCGTATTGCTCCACTTCGACATGGTCGAAGCGAACGCCAGGCAGCAGGTACAGGTTCGCGCCCCACACCCCAAACCCAAACGTTAGGCCTACGGAGTGCACACCCGACAGCTGCTGTGGGTATTCTAGAAAAGTGGTGCGTACCTCCAAAGTAGGACATACTCGCAGTGTGAGATTAGCCGAGCAAAGAATCCATCACGAGAAAGCTTCGCGTTCAACCATCGTCGTCGTTGGACGGAGGGTGCATGAATTGTTTTTTTTGTTTTGACCTAAGTATTACTGCTCCTAAAGGTACTTCAGCGTTTTAAAAATAAATTCTTAAAGCTTTTGTTTTCAGCCACCATTTTTCCGGTGATCAAAAGAGCACGTCCCACATCATGAATAGGAGCCGTATACATAGTCCTTTAAGCAAGGAAAATACCTCAGGGAAGAAGTAGAAGATACCCTCCCGATTTCCCAGCATGGCGGCTGACAGCCGGAAAGGTCGCGTCAAATATCTTAGACTTTGGACCTGGGTAACATTTGCTGGTTATCATTACTGTAATAACGCATATCAGTAGATTGCGCTAGGTGCTAGCAGGAGGTGCCAGTTCTGTACCGTTTAGGGAACGGAATTTCGCCACCAATATACTTCCACAACTCATTGAGAAGGGATGCTCGAGCATTCCAGTATCACAAGAAAAAGCTTAGGTTTTCTGTATCATCTGTACAGAAAACGGGTTTTCTGTACCATCCGCTATGGACGGATCACCATGACAGATATTTAGACTCAAGAGGCATAAAATGATTTCGCATTAGTATCAAATTCTGACTGTTCGACCTGAGGGTGTAACCGCCGACGTGCATTATCAAACAACAATATTTTATGCTTATCAAAAGCACATTCTAATTAGACCCTGTGCGCGAATGTACACATATTTACGCTGAATGCGTTAAGTGAAGAAGCTGCAATCTGGTGAGAAAAAGAGAGAAAAATATCGGTCCCAATGCACGCGCTGTTCGAAGCGTTTCTACGAAGTAATCACTTGCAGACACCGATCGATGCTGCTGGCAGTCCTCGCCATTTTCATAACAGAAACTTTAAACTGGCTTTACGTTTTCTCTTGGAGGCTAAAAGCGAAAAACGCCAGTGTGTTCGAGATTTCGGCGCATATTAAAGATGCCCAGGTGGTCAAAATTAATCCGTAGCCCTCCACTACGGCGCGCCTCGTCGCCTGTTAGCGTCGGCGCGTTAAACCCCACAATAAATCAATCAAGCAAGCAATCAATTAATCAATCAATCAAATTGGCTACACATTTGACTCTTGCCTCGAAAGTGTAAAGGACTGCCGTGGTGTGTTTTCTGCCTTCGTCTCTTGTTCCTTTACACAACACCATCGTTAAATGGCATGTTTGGTTCAACTTAGGTATGGATTTTTGCTTACTTGGCACGGCTTTTGATGTATCTTACATTCCTTCCATCGGCGAATACATTTTAACACGTAAGTGTTTTATTCCGGGATTCACGAACATTTCTCTTACGTCAGATCCGTCACGGAAGTTACGCCAGTACAACGAAACAAGCGGGCTGTAAAGGGTGCACCCCTGCACACATGGTCTTCTTGCGGGGAAGCAACATTAAGTACCAAAGAGTACGTTATACTTCGGGTGGTTTGTTTTCGGGTTTTATAATTTAACACGAAAGTGTTTTATGCCGGGATAGACCAAGATTTCACTGACGTCATATCCGTCACGGAAATGACGCCAGTACACCTTTGCCGAAGCGACCCGCCAGCAGGACGTCGCTCGCCAAACACACCCATAAGACAGCCGCCGACCCGCAAATCATGCTCAGCTGCAGATTTCGCTGCACATTTCACTTTCGTGTTTTTCCGATTCCTATGACAGAGGGATCAACCACAGTTTTTTTTTTTATTAAAAAGTCCTTCATTTGTATTCGCAAACATTCCAATTTGGAAAAAAAAAAGTCCGTGCATTTGGTTTAATATATTGCAATTTTGCGAGGTTGCAAAACATCGTGGCGGAGCAATACCCAGTTTAAGCGGCCCCGATTGGAAGCACTGCAAATAACCACAGACAGAAAATTTACAGGCAGCACTGCGTGCATATAATTATAATCGCAGTTCAACTGAAGTGATCATCCACTTCCCTATGCAGCGGAAGGCCAGAAACTTATTTTATTTTTAAAACATGGAAGATGAGTACACGCCTGACGCCATCCGGTGGATTCCTCACGAATCGCGGCAATGACGTCGCATTTGTTCCTAGCGTGGTGGTACGACGGTGTCCCTTCAGTCCCTTGCCCCCAGTCCCCATTCCCCAAAATTTCAGTCCCCAGAATTATGATTTTCAGCCGTTTCACTCTAAATATCGCATTTATGGTTCATTCACGTATGGATAATGCTGGGAAGACCAACTAGCAATATGTTTCATTCCCGCCGGCGGACTTGCAAGTGTATCGCCACAGGCGATGTAAGTAAATCCGCAAGGGGAAGGTGAAAGGGAAAGAGCAATTTCCGTCCCTTCCTCGTGAAAAGAAAAAAAAAAAGATGCGGGTAGCATGGCTGAAAACT
This sequence comes from Haemaphysalis longicornis, assembly GCF_048455015.1. Lineage (NCBI taxonomy): Eukaryota > Metazoa > Arthropoda > Arachnida > Ixodida > Ixodidae > Haemaphysalis > Haemaphysalis longicornis. Next base: position 430,996,955 of record NW_027526203.1, read on the forward strand.
TTCAGAACGTGGTGTTTATATTGCAGACCTTAACCAGATAACGCATTTACAGTACGCTGATAACTCCCTTTTGTACGGCCTTAGGCGGACTTATTCCCTCAAGAGAGCTTGTTGCTGGGCTAGTTGGTGCATATTAAGTTAAGAAGAAACCAGCTGAGCATTGAAAACAAAGGACTAAGTGTTAACAAAGAAGTGACAGGCACACTTATTTCCTCAAAGGGCGGCATCCATAGCGTTCCCCACAATCTCAGTGAGGGCTCGAACAGGCTCCAAGGTTGCAACAAACGATGAAGTTATGTGATTTCGTGCACATCAACCTAATGTTGTCCCATGCAGTGTGGCTTTACTCCGGAAACGTGAGATGAGCAAGTCACCATTGGTGGATGCTTTCTGCTAAGCGCTATTGCACACACTTAGAAGTCCTTATCACACCTCACAAAGGATCCTGCCTAACAAAGCAAAGTGACCTTCTATTTTTCTATTTTCTCGATCACGTGTAAAACTTCGTCTAATCTGGGCTCCTTCCTCTCCCCACGATCGATGGGCGCAGTTGGATGGCATTTATCTGTTACGTCAAGCGGAGGCTTTCACTGCCGCCACCTTTGTCTTTTCTGCTGCCCCCGCGGACAAAGCAGCGGGCGCCAACGCGTTCCCCCTCGTCGTTGTTAACACCGGGTTTCCTGCGCGCTCCTCCCAGCCTCCCGCGGCCGCAGCAGCCGCCGCCGCCGCCGCGGAGGCCGAGGAGGACTGGCTGCCGCGCACCTCGTAAAGAGCGGCCGCGTGTCGACACTCGTCGGGTAAAAAGAGAGCCCGCGAGGGCCCGGCAGCGCTGCAGGCCATAAATCAAGCGGCCCGGCCGCTTATCAGATCCGGCGCGACCACCCACTCTTCTGTTTCGCCAACCGCTAGGACAGTTTTGATCGCTTAATCCCGCGCAATTTCCTCCTCATGTCCCCGCGCCCTGGCCGCTGATCGCCGCCGCTGCAGGAGCGCGGATGAACCGGCGGGCCCTCCTCGACGTGCCTCTTCGGCGCGAACCTTGCACCAGATGCTGCCACGCAGTCGCCATTAGTTTGGACCCGCGTTTGTTCGCCTCTGCAGCCTGGCCCCCTTTTGCATCCGTCGAAAAAAAAAAAAAAGGAAAGAGAGGGGAATAAAGGAAGGCCCGGTGTTCGGGCAACAAGCGGGAAACAAAAGCCGACGCACAAAAGGACAAGGGAGGGCCGGAAGTGGACAAAGCCAGCTATATAATCTATTCTGGGTGTGCGAAGGTATTATCGGCTATGGGAATTTAATGCGCGAAACGGGAGCAGTAACGCTGAACAAAGGGTCAATTTGTCGGGGTACCTCGTGAAGCTTTTTTTGTTTAATCATTGCGCTCTGCGTGCAGCTATAACCTCGAAAATCAGCACTAAGTGGGCGAAGATACACTGCACGAGACACTCGATGACGAGTACGCCATTTGTCGTCGAGGCCACCTGAAGCGTATTTAAAGCTACGAACCGCTAGGCTGGCATTGACAACTTTCGGAGAGGCTGCGATTGCTTACAGTTAGGCGAGTTTTGCTGTCTCTCTACTTTGTGACGGGGGTGAGAGGTAATGCGAAGTTCTGTACTGGTATAGCGGTATACATGTAGTATTTGTAGGATCAACCCGCCGCGGTGGCTCAGTGGCTATGGCGTTGCGCTACTGAGCACGAGGAACGCGGGTTCGATTCCCGGCTGCAGCGGCGCACGTTGAAGATCCCCAAGTGGTCAAAATTAATCCGGAGCCCTCCACTATGGCGAGCCTTATCGCCTGCGTTGCGTCGGCGCATTAAATCCTACATGTAATCAATCAATTTTCAGGATCAAGTATACAATGTATCCCATTGCTTGGGCCAAATCTTCTCCTTAAAAAAAAGCAAAAGACAAAAACTGATGCAGACATAGCCACTATACTGTAGGCAATCTTTAGGACACGTCAGGCTTTCTGTTTCCGCGTACCTGACGCCAACCTCCCTCCCTAACTCCCTCCTGCTTAACAAGAAACAGTCCTATAGAAATGGCCTGCCAGCGATGAAATTAAGCATGTCGATATCTACATCAAATAAATACCTACCAAAAGCAAAAAGCATTTTATCACATTACAAACCTTCTTTTCGCGCATTAGTCCTGCACGCGCATTAGTCCTGCACATTAGTTCTGCAGACTTCCACACGCCGCCTGCGGTCGTCCCAACAAATAACTGGGTATGGTCGACGCGTGTTATCAGGAGGGGCTACATTAACCATAAACATGCAGGGCGAACAAAGAGTACTGGAACAGAACGTACACATTGTGCCTATCGGCATACCTATAGAAGGCATACAGATAGGTCCGGATCCCCCTCTGATAAGTAACCATGTGCGAGTGAGCATACATCAAGCATATTGTGAGCACAGGCGCCATCGTTGTTTCATAACTGTTACTCGAATGGCCAATCCCACCTAGCAACTCATCATCAGTGTGGCGCACGCGAGCACCCACACCATCTTCTTCATCTTACATCCTCGCGCCTTCTTCACCATCGCTTTTCGCAACGGCCTCTCGGCGAGGTTGCGTCGTCATTAAACGCGTCCCTCAAGTCTCCCGTGTCCGAGTCTTGCAATATACGAGCGGATATATGTACATACATCAATACGCATACACCTATTCCGCGCTGGATGCGTATCAGTCAGGCAGGGAACACGTGCTGACATCAACATACGCATATAAACCCCACTTGTACTGCATCTTTCTCCTCGAGTAGCGTGCTTAATTTTTGAGCATTTCCGTTCATTCAAGCTCAACCATTCTAAGAGTTTGCTTCAAGCTGAGAGGCTTTCTTCCGTGTAAGGCTCTCGCGGTCCACGTGCAAAATTTTCCAGGAAGGGTCTCGTGAACTGTTGCACGAGCAGCTCCAACAGAGCCATCTTCTGTGTTGCAGCCCCATCAAATTCAAACAACAGCAGGTTCTTTTTTTTTTTCGCCCAAGGGAGCACCGTGAATGCAAACTCCTTCAACGTCGGCGGCTCGTTCACGAGAATGGGAGCCACGCTTATACCAGGCCTACCGAGAGGGCTTACAGGACATGTTCTCCGACACTGCCACGTATACTGGAGCCACGGCAAAATCGTGAAAGGAAATTTCTTTTGCCGTATCCACTAACCTTGCACAACGGTATGCAACTATATACCATCGTGTATGATTACAAACGTGCTCACTGAAACTTTAAGAGCAAACAAAACTCTTCATTTAGGCGCACAGTAGCATTTAGGCGCACAGTAGTTAGTCGCGGGTCGCGCAGCTCCCGCGACTAACCGGCAAAGGCCGCGCTCAATAAACGAAAACCCCAACATGCAAAAGCAAGCATGGCGAGCGACAAGGGCTTGCGGAGCGTCGGCAGGTCGTACGTATACCTATAAAGGTGGCCGCTTAGGTCGCCACCGATATACTCAAAAACCGAAAGACTGATACGGGTAATAGGACTTAAAAATCAGCCTTGAAAAGCAACACTAAGAGGGCAAAAATACAGGCCATAATGCTCGGTGAAGCTTATGCAATTTGTCATCAACGCCGCCAGAGGCATATACATATAATGCTACGCGCCGCTAGTCTAGACAGGTAGGGGGTCACTAAAAATACCCTGCCTGTTATTCTACGAGAAGTTTCATTTGATGGGGGGCGAAAACCGAGAAACACCTTTGTATACGAGATTGTGAAGCTGGTTAGGGATCCTTATATGGGGTCTAAATTAATCCCAACCCCTTTGAAAGCTGCGGACATGCAGAAACACCCAATCATATTGCCTGCAAATCACCCATTTTCGTCTCTGCTGGCAGCTAGAGCCCACACTCAAGTTCTACACGGTGGCGTGAGAGACACGATGACACAACTACGAGAGAAATACTGGATTTGCCGAGCAAGATCCTTGGTAAAGCGAGTGGTCAACGGCTGCCATCTGTGCAAGCGGTTCCGAGTCAGGCCCGGAGATGCTCCGACTGCCCCACTTTCGAATGACCGCCTATCGTCTACAAACGCGTTTGAGGTTGTAGGAGTGGACTTCGCTGGGCCTCTCTACGTACGATCGCCAAGCGGCGATTCCAAGTGCTACATCGCTCTCTTCACGTGCGCCACATCAAGAGCGCTACACTTGGAGTTAGTCTCTTCGATCACAGCAGAGGACTTCTTGCTCGGCTTTCGGAGATTCGTGGCCCGCAGGGGTTTACCCAGGGTCGTGTACTCAGACAACGCCCGAACTTTCAAGAAAGCCTCGGTGGACGTAAAACGAGTCTGCCGACTCCTCTCCGATCAAGAAGTCGCTGAGCATTTAAGCAATGCTGGGATCAGGTGGAAGTTCATCGTACCTAATGCCCCGTGGTGGGGTGGTTGGTGGGAGCGGCTGGTTAGGACGGTTAAGCAAGCACTCAGAAAGGTACTGGGGAGAGCCAAGCTTGGGTTTGAAGAACTGGCTACCGTCCTCACCGAAGTAGAAGCCGTTGTGAACTCCAGGCCTCTTACTTTCGTGGAGTCGGACATAGGGGAGCCGTGTGCTCTCACTCCTGCCGATCTCCTCATTGGTCGCAGACTTACGCATGTGCCTACCAAGAGTGACTCGGGAAACGATACAACCACCTGTTCGCGCACTGATGCCGTGCGGCGGTATCGGTATCGAGAACGTTTGACCGAACACTTCTGGGCTAGGTGGATGAAAGAATACCTGTTGCAGCTTCGGTCTGCACACTTCACAACGAAGAAAGCGGCCACTGAAGTCAAAGTAGGAGACGTGGTGTTAGTGTACCAAGAAAAAACACCGCGCCAAATGTGGAAACTGGCCATAGTTCAGGAGGTCTACAAAAGCTCCGACGGTACCATCCGTTCTTGCAAGATCAAGCTGCAAGATGGGCTTGTGACAACCAGACCCATACAAAGACTTTACCCTCTTGAAATTCGTGCCTAGCCATTTTCTCGCGGCCCGGAATGTGTTGAAAATTATCATCGCCACGCTTCTCCGATGCATGAAGAGGACGAAGAATAAACCTAGATGCGACGGAGATGGTGAGGGATAGCTCGCGCTCAGAGATCGCTCTCGCGGCTCGAGGCTTTGCTCCTGGAGGAATCGAACGACGAAGACACCACTGGGTGCCACGAAAATAAACCCTCTGCTTCTGCTTGGAGAGCTTCATTTTTCGACTCCCGCCACGCCTTGGCTCAACACCCTTAATAGCGGTGCACATTTTTTTTTGCCCAGGCTACAACTTCTGTGCGTAAGATCCAATATTAATTTTTTCTGGAAACGCGACTTTTATAACCTTTTAATATATTGTGTGCTCGAGCCTTCTATACTGGTGCAGGGCATGCTAAATCTTTGTAGGCGCTGCTGTAAAGATTTTAATGCCGAAACATTTTTGGTGGGTACGGAGTACCCCCCCCCCCCCCTTCCCCCCGAAAAAGCATAACTTTAAAGCGTTACGCCTTCGATCGCCAAAATAAATTCGCAATTGGTTACGTTGATACATGCAATCGCTATATAGTGAAAACGTAGATGATTGGTATCATCTGAATCGATAAGTAAGGAGAAGGAGGATGAGCAAACTTTATTAGGCGAGCCTTAGGTGCTCATGTCTGGCCAGAATTGAAAAAGAAAATCCTGTGCCCAGTACGCTGGCAATGCATTAGTGTATACTCGCGAAGCCGACTTTAAAAGTTGTATACAGCTCAATAGGGACACACGTGGCCTCCATCCTTTGATAAAAACTGCTCTCATTGTCCCTATTTATTTCTCGATGTGCATTTGCGTATAACAGTGAAGTTTACTTTAAATGGGTCGGTGGATATCCGAGTCGTTCGAAAGAATTCTAATGCATTAGCAACCAATACTCTGAATTTCTGTATTTTTCTAACGATACATGACTGTTTATAGCTCGTGCATGCGGGCAGCCACGTGTATCAATGACGCGCTAAATCAGTCAAATTACTTCTCAAGTTAATTTTTCAGCAAATTAAAAAAGGGGTAGCGAGGGGATTGAAGGAGACGCGAATGTGCTCCGCGGCTAGAGATTCCTAGCCGCTGTTCATTGCTCCGAATCAGTTGCTCGTCATCTCCGTTTGCAGTATTACGTGGTATTTTTTATACCAGTGCTGCGACATTGACTGCCATCATTTGCCGCTAATAGGGTTTCAGCACAACGCATTCGCCAGGCTGACGGACATTCGAGACACGGACCGTGGGGCAGCTTTCATTGAAGCCGGCCGACGGGAAGATAGAGTTTCAAGATGAATGCCACCCTAGAAAGGAAGACCGATTTGCGTGGTTAACTATAGCATATTTAATTGCTCGTGTTTTCAATCAAATCGCCAAGGGGAATATCATACTCATGAATTTAAAAAAAAAAAAAGCGCGATCAGAGCATACGCGCACGCACGGGCGCATCGAAAGGGGGGTTCTCCTGTCAAGGGCAGAGTGAGTTGGGACGTGTTCGCCTGAGGCGTGCCACTCGGCCCAATCAGCGGAGAGGGCAAATGCCGTGAGCAACGCGGGGGGCTTGCTTAAACAGCGCGTAAGGCCATTACGCCGACGAAGAACAGGCTGTGCAGCCAGGGCTGCGGATCAGAATAAGAGTGGATCGGTGCTTATGAAAAAGCGGCACGGCGCGGCCAGAGATGGAAATGGGGCGAACAGAAAAATGGGATTTCCCGCGTGATAAATGGCCCCGCCAGGGAAGAGCGCTCGGTCGCGTCAGATCGGCCCGAGGACGCGCAGCTCATTTGGAAGAAACCCGCGCCGCGTCGGGAGCCCTTGGAGATTTACTCGCCGCCTTCCTCCGAGCGCTGCCAGCCGCGGCTCCCGAATAATCGATCGAATTATTCGTCTTCATCGCGTCCCATTTGCATAGAGAGCGTCATGGCGCGTTATGGCAGCTCGCTCCGTGTTGCCGCCGCCTGTCGGCCGTGCCGCGCGGGCTCTTCCCGCTCTTCGAGAGCGCCAATGAGCTGACGTCGACCCTTTACGACCTTGTTACGAACCATGTAGTGAAGCCGCCTCCGCTGCCGAGACTCAGTTTGGAGCCCTCGCTGCGTACACCTCGGTTTGGGTTTCATCACTCGCTGAGGACTGCCGACATACGCCCCAACATACGCTGCCCAAAGCGGCAGACACATCTGGGCCCGAGCGATCCGGTTCCCGACAAGGCGTGGCAAAGTATCTAGCAGGTTTGACGTGCGCGAGAGCGGCCGATCGGCGGTGTCTTCGCAGCTAAACCGTTTCTCGGAGCGGGAGACGCGTGCGCAGACGCCTCCTTTTCCCGTAACCCTGACGCAGTGAAGCAATAAAGTGGTTTCCATCCCCAAGAGCACTATCATACGTTTGTTGTAGGTCTTTGCAAGTTCCCACTAATATCTCCTTTAAAGGGACCCTGCAACACTTTCGATAAGCGCTTTCACTCTTTCCTTCGCTTCTAGGAGAAGTACATTTATCGCCAGCGCGGAGCGGCACAGCGTGATTTGCTGGATGCACCAGATACGCTTTCTGTTTTTGCTTTTTTTTTTTTTTTGCGGTTTTAATTTTAAATTTGGTATCGAAAAGCGTTCATTGCTGCTACTGAAGGAAAACCGGCCAAGAGCCGCTACATGGCCTTAGTGACGTAATTCGAGCCGCCGAAGAACGTCAAGACGGGGAAAGAGAAGAATCTTTTGACCGAGTTTACAAGTTACCTGATGAGCATATAGCAGTAATTGTTGGCTGAGGTACTTTGCGACCACCTAATCTAAGTACTGGTTGTGTTGGGTGACTACGTTCTGCAAGCATTTAAGATGAAAAGGTGAAAAAAGAATGCCGCCGGCCACTTACCTCCTAGGCAAAGTGTCATGAACAAAATGCTGCCAGCGACAATAATCTTGATTTGACGGCCAACCAAGTAAATTGCTAGGAGGTGTGTGTACGAGGTGCGACTAGATGAACGACCACCGCAAACGTAAATGGCTCCGCCATATATCCCGGTGAAAAGGATAACCTTTATTGAACATTTGGCAGTGTAAGACTACTGATCATGTGGTCACCTTAAAGGGAATAAACCGAATGAGATGATCAATCTTCGTTTGTAAAAAACACACGTAGTTCAGGTTGCCAGAAAAGTGAAACAGCTTAACTGCTTGTCAATTCCCTGTTCTGTATTGTTTTGCTATATGCGCGATGTACCCCAGTTGTACATGCAGGTACTGCGGAGACGGCGTAGCACTCGGCGTCCAGGCATTGACGTGTTTGCCAAAGGATGTAACATTGCAACTCGTCAGTCTTTTCATACGTCTGTGGGCGCTTCACTGTGTACACAAACCTTAAGTGTTACGAAGTTCAACTTGAGGTTTCAGGCAACACATATACTAACAGGGTGTCAAACGAAGCAAAAATGAAGGACAATGGAGGTTCTTAGCCTAGAAGCCCTTGCGCCAGTAAACACTACAACCATCAAAAGGAACAACAACTCCACACAGCGCTGTATGTGGTTGTCATTCCTTTTTTTTGAGCCGTCCCGTTGTATATGGGCTGTTTGTATACTTTTCAATAGAAAACCAACTATCTCTACACTCAACACTCGGTTTCATACCCAGGAGCTACGTGTGGACTACGAGATTTGCCGTGTAAAGGAGGGATACAGATTGGTTTGAACCATGTGGGGCTCTTTATTTTGATCGGGATATTGTCACGAAGACAAGGACGATGCAGTTGTCTTGAATAAGAAACACGTTTATTGGAGCGAACTTGTGCTCCCCTAACAACTCAAAAGAATACAGAGGCGGCGAAGCAGCGGTCAACAAAGTGACTTGCACAGGCGAGTGTCGTCGAATCGAATGCCCCGGCGTCCGCACTGCAGGCTTTTTATCTTTTGGCGCGCGTGGTTCTGGAAACGTCGATTCGCATCCAGAACATAGTAGATCCAAAAAGATTATTCTGGGCTGTTCAAGTTAGATCGGAATGCTCTCCCTATCACAACAGATAATACATGCGGCCCAGAAAGAAAGAATGGAACACGCGCCTCCCCCGGCGCAGAGACAACACAGACCGGCGCAGCCGGGCGGCAAAAGCAAAACACAAACAAACAAACCCAATGTATGGTTCGCGGCAATATTGTTCAAACATGTAGGTCTTTGGATTTCGCCCCCATCATAAACACAGAGCCTCCGCCACCTGGCAACATTAGCCCGACCGCATCCGTAATGGTCGCGGGCAACATTCCCGTGTGGCGTATTGACCAGAGGGCAATTTAAAAGTGAAAAGTAAAAACTAAGTCGCCTATTTTTCTGATTATTTTTGTTTGATATTATACTCCAGTTCTCTCACGGAGATTTCGACAGATCAACAACCTTTAAAAGAAGCCACAAAACCATACACCACTGACGGGCCTGTAATATAGCGGGGTCGCCTCGTAACCGCCTTCCCCGGTGGTTTACTATATCATCCTTGCATAGCCCGCCCCCTTGAAGATAAACTCGATGTTCGCGAACTCCCTCGAGATCGCGTTGCACAGAACTACCTCCAAGCGACCGAATTGAATTCCAGGGGTGGAGGTCAACCAATGACTCTACGAGAGTGCCCGCCATCTACCTTTCGCTGCGTTGCTTGCGTTACTCTCCTTTTTATAAGCATGCCTGACTTTTAACCCGATATGGGTTGCTAATCACTATGTAAATTGGTTCAAAGCAGATTCTCTACAATGAAACTTAACTTACAAATAATTTCTTAAGATGAAATGAGATTTTTTCGTTTGCAAAGGAGACCTAGAAATGCTTGTGTGGCTCCCTAATTAATGCCGTATCATTCGAGCAATTAACCCAGTAATTAATGCAGACTGAGCAAGTAACAGAGGGTAGGCTCCTCATGCAGTTTGCGAGTGACCATGGAACTCGGAAAAATGTTTTTTTTTTTTTTTTCGTTGTAGCTTTAAAACCACAAAATTAAGCGAGCATGCTATCCGTTGTACCACGGAAGCAAGATGTTTTCGGTATGCAGATAGTTGAAGGTGACGGCTCCGCTTCGCGCTTTTCTGGGGCGCATATGTTGAAAACGCACTGCACGCTAGGGGATGAGTTCGTAATTGTAAATCTCTCCGAATAAATGGGCGTAGCACAAAGCCTAAAATAAATACCCATCGTGCTTTATGCTGCCCGTTGCGCGTGGCTGCGGGCGCCCCGGTTACGACATTTCGTTCCAAGATAGGCACATTCCGGAACTTCCTGGAACACTCCTATACTTTTAGGCAACTTCTCAAACAGCTCACTTTACGGCTTCAGTAGACTAGGGGTATAATTGCATGTTATGGCGCGAACGGCCTAGGTGCGAGCCCAGCGATTGTATTTCCTTTCCAGACCCGTAATTTCTTTACTGGGAAAGGTTCTATTGGCTCAGTTATATACGCATCGTTTTGGTAAATAGAGGTGGTATGGTATCATCTAGTTCAATTTAAGGGCGGTTTCACGGTATATCAGCACGTTTAATCAAAGTTCTGCTTCGTAACGGAAGTTCCGGGCTCGAACATATATAGCTGAGAACGGAATATCGCGCCCAGATTCCTAGGATGCTCTCATGCTTGGGGTATAGGCGGAAAATTTTCGTGGCTATAATAGCATTGGATTGGATTGGAGTGGCACGGGATATGACGTGGCGAGAAACAGGAAGTTACTAACGGTGTATGCCAGAATTGCGATCATAGTTAGTCTGCGTTACCGTGCGTTTCACGATGTGTATGCAATGATATTGCCCAGGGGCAATGTGACTTTCATGATTTCTTATTCTTCTTAAAAACAAAATATTTAACAGTTTTCCACATTATTTATCAGGTATGTGACCAGAATCGCAGGCGTTCCTCTATTGCTGCTCAATGAATTTGGTTGTGCCCATTCTAGCTGCCTTCTTTGTGTGCATCCTTTCCTTTTACATCCTTCTCACCATTAACATTTCATTGCAATTATATTACTTCACATTGTAACATTATTAAAACGGCGGAAAATGACACGTGTACATTCTGCAAAGAACACCCAGCAGAAAGCTTCCTGCCATTATGTATCCAAAGCCACTCCCAGCCTACCGACGGCCGTCGTTTACCGATGTCAGAGACAGTTTCGTAACTGAAACAGCTTGCAATATTCTCTTCTGACGGTTGCCGTAAGCACGAATTTCACGGGCAAAAGCAAGAAAAACGTTTCATCTATACCGCCGCCGGCAAGAGCCTGAGCGGTATACCTTTACGCCTGTCCCTCCCTCCGATAGACTACGGAATCAACAAGAATATACGTTTCGAGCACGTGCTCGGCCGGGAGATAAACTCTGCTGGCAACGTTAACAGGGCCGCCCGTGGGCCTCCCAAGGAGGCTTGTTGTACAAAGGCCAATCGAAAAGTCTCGCGCGTATACCCACTTCGGGAAGGAGCGACGCGAGGCGAGGCGAGGGGGGATAAATTACGTGCCTGGGCGCGCACCGGCGGAGCGGGCTCCTCGGAGCATGCACATCCGCCGGGGGAGCAGCATTCTTGGGAGCCGAGAGGAGGACCGTGACTGCGTTTCGCTGCAGCGGACACCATTCGGGACGGCGCAGGGGCCATAACGAGGCCAATAGCGCAACACCGAGGCGGGTCGCCGGTGCGCGCGCAAAAGAGAAGGCGCTGCTCTCTTTATTTCTCTTCTCTCCTCCCTTTGTGCCGCCCGACGACAACGGGAGCGCAGCGCGCCGCTAAAAGAAGCGGAGGAAAAGAGAGCGCCGTTTGTCGTTGGAACATGCGGGGTCCCTTCGTCCTCCGGCGGTCATTGAGCGAATCCCCCGTTGCGAATGATCGTCACCTATTCAGCCCCGAGCGGCGACAAAGGCAAATTGCCGACAATGCTTCATAAATTACGAGCTAGTTTTGCTGCAATCGTGTCCTGCACCCAAGCGGCCCCGCTTGCTCATAGCGTGTGTCGGGTTCGCTGCCTCTGTACCTCACCAAAAAAAAAAAAAAAAAAATCAAGAGGACGAGGAAGAGAAAAAAAAAGCGGTAAAAAGGAACAACAAGACAGGAATAGACAGCCGTGCGCTCCGGAAAAACTCTTCACGCATGGCACCGCCGGCGAGGCAACATGGAAAAGATCACTCGGGGAGCCTATAGCTTTGGGAGCAGCGCGTTAGAAGTTGCGCTATCTCTCTATCAGGAACAAAAAAGAGAGGCAGCGAACCTCTCGAGTGCGTGGTGGTCGCAGGACGCCTTCCGGCCCGGTAACTACGGTCGTTCGCGTTTTGTTATTCCGAGCAGGTCGCTGCGTCTATGACACGCACGACATCTGTTTCTTTCGCCCCGCTTGCCCCGTTTAGACGCCCTTTTCACGGCTGCGGCAGGGAACGGAGAACCCACTCGCTGCAATGGTAAATTGAAATAAAAGCGTGTTTGCCTTTTACCCGCCAGTCTGGACGACGGTGCACAAAGGCTGCCGTGCTTAGCACCTACCTACCTGGTCGTACCACTTCACCTCCAATTATACGGTAGTGAATCGCATACACCATTGCGTTTTTCATTGTAAAGGCCGCGCTTCTCAACTCTACTTTGTGCGTGAATGTGCGTTTGTGCGCATGCGTGCGTGCGTGCGTGTGTGTGTGTGTGTGTGTGTGTGTGTGTGAGTGTGTGTGTGTGTGTGTGTGAGTGTGTGTGTGTGTGTGTGTGTGTGTGTGTGTGTGTGTGAGTGTGTGTGTGGTATTCGTAATTCAAGTGCGTGCATCTTGCCACAGACAGCTCCAGAAAGCTTTAAAGCTTCATGCATTTACTCGAAAGCACCGCACCTGTACAATGACCATTTCTGTGCTCTTTAATTTTATTTCATGAAAGGCTTGGCCTTGTCCATCTGGCTCGACCACAAAAGCCGCGTAAGGTGGCCCTGTAAGGGCGAGAGACATGCTTGGTCTTTTTTGGTGTGTGTGTATGTGGGCATGGCTTAAAGGCGAACAGTGCGATACCGGGGAGCTTTTACAGTTTTCTGATATCAGAGTATGTTGTTTTACTGTACTTTAAATTTGGAATTTGCTGCAACCTCATCTTAGCGTCTGTGACGGTGTATGACAGCAGAATGGACAACTGGGCTTGTTGGTAGCTGTTCATCTTGGCATTCAAAGCGCTCACAGCACAGGGACGAAGAAAGAAAGAAAGAAAGAAAGAAAGAAAGAAAGAAAGAAAGAAAGAAAGAAAGAAAGAAAGAAAGAAAGAAAGAAAGAAAGAAAGAATAGTGCCGTGTACATAGTCTCTTTCTTCCTTCGTGTCGGTGTTGCGAGCGCTTTGAACACCAAGAAGATGTATGACTTTCCGTCGCACTAATAAACAGTAGTTTGTGTTTTTGCATCGCCCATAATACAGCCTAATAAATCTGAACTGGCTTGCTGTAGTTGCTGGGACTCAGCAACAACTGACCAACATATATAGACATATCGATTCCGTTCAGGCGGGCATGGTTGCAGCAATATTTTGGGTACATATGACCGCAACGCCGGTATAGTTCAGGGGAGGGTGCAGAATAAAAGCTCGGCAACTACGCCAATATATCCCCATTTTTCCCGAGCCAACTATACAGGGTGATCAAAGTTAAGTCGACATGTTTTATTATAATTACGCGCTTCGATGTACGATACAGTGAAGTTATGCACCCTGGGGGAAAAGAAGGAGGTGGTAACTATTCCTGTCGGTGGCTTAATTAACTAAAATTGATTAATCAACTTTTTAAGTGGCTGCAGTAGGCAGGCGTGTTTGTATTGCAAAGTTATAAATGCAATCGTGTTTAGTTTCATTTGGTAGAATTCTTCTAGCGCATCCGTGCTGTGAGATATCGAACTGCGAAGTTTACTTGCCGTTTGCATGATTACGCATGCAAGACAGTGAGGACCGGCGCAAAGCCCCTCCCTTTTGTCACTTGCCTGCTGTGTGTGGGGTTTATTTTGACAACAGGGTGGCGGTGTAGGCAAAAGTGATAACTGGCACCCTTTCAGTCTTGGCTGGCGTTATCGCAATCTGCAGTACTTGGATCCGCTATCACAGAACAAAAGGGGCGAGCCTTCCGCCGGTTTTCACTGTCATGCACGCATAATCATGCGAACGGCAAATAAACTTCGCAGTTCGATATCTCGGAGTGAGGATGCGCTAGAACAATTCTGCCAAATGAAACTGCGTAGAAACACGATTGCGTCTAACTTTTCAATACAAACATGCCTGTATACTGTAGCCACTAAAAAGTGAATTAATAAATGCTAGTTAATTAAGCCACCGACACGAATAATTAACACCTAATTCTGTGTCCTTCAGGGCGCATAACCTCACTGTAAAGGTTGTCTTCTCGTAAATTTAGGCGCCTAATTAAAAAAAACTATCGACTTAATTTTGATCACCCTGTATATATTGCGGAATTGTGGAAGGATACTGCTGGGACCGACATGTGCCCATCCGGTTGCTTTATTAATAATTCGCAGAGCATACTGCTGATACGGAGAGTAAACATATATATAACTGCGAACGCATGGACTAAGCAGCAGAGCGTACGAAGTTCTGAATGCATGTTGTTTGCTGTTATCAGCATTAGAAACTTTTTGACAATTAGCCGCGTTTACATGAATGCGACTAGTGGCGCATCGCATCGCATCGCATCAATTTTCTAGCGCATCGCATCCATGTAAACGGGGCTAATGCGCTAGGAAAGCGCGTCGCATTAATGCGCCAGACAGGGGTGGATTGAGACGCGTAAGTCGACTTTCGAAGTGCATGTAAACGCGAGCGCATCGCATTAGGAATTACGTCAACAACAAAACTAAGCCCTGCAAACGCAGCTTTGCATTTAAAAACGTCTAAATCGAGTTTAAGACGCCAGAAAATGCGAGTCGTGAAAAAAGAACAAGAACGAGCCGCGCCGGAAGCTTTGGAAGCGCCAGAAACGCTGCTTTACCTTCGATGTGCGACACCGTATGGCGCCACCATCACACCAGGGGTAATGCGCTACATGTAAACGCTAGCGCATCGCATTACTCGTGATGCGCTAGGAAATGTGACGCGCGCTATCGCATTCTGTCGCATTCATGTAAACGTGGCTATTGATCATCTTGGCCGGAAGCCATTTAAGACTGGCTCTCAATTTTGTAGCTCGCTTCGAGTACTCAACTTCCAGTGTTCTACAGCCGGAACCACGCAAAAAAATCTTGCAGAAAATTACATCTAGAGCACTTTGGCCAAGTTTGCGGGAGTTTTTTTTTTTTTTTAAGTTGGAAAAGCAACTTATATGAGTGCAGTCAAATCAATATTGTCGGTGCTCTCACGTGCATTGAATATGTGAACAAATGGCCATGACACTTTTTTCAAATATGAAAACAGAGCTGGCGTAGTGTAGAAAAAAATAACAGCATCTCCACTCCGTGGATGATGGCGAGGGTGCGGAGTACAGGGACTCGAAATGACATCCAAGTTGCGCCCCGTGTGACATCCGATTTGCGCCCCGACCGTCATTCGATTTGAGCCGTGAGTTGAACCTTGATTATTCCCTAAATGAAACTGCAACTCACGGCTCAAATCGAATTTCGCTTGATTTTTCGCCTGATGGTGGTGTGCGCACGGATGGACGCGGACGGACATTGGGAGGTCCTCAGGTACTCCGCACCGTTACAGGCGAGGGAGTAAGCCGTTTGATTCTCGGGTACTAACTCACGGCCGTTCCGCAATGGGTAAGACGACTGACACTAACTATGTCTGGTCTACCAGACACACTGCAGGCTCGAATCCTGCCGGTGCCTGTGTGATTTTTTGCGATTGTAAATGCTATAGTAAATGATTTTTGTAAATGTAAATCATTTTTTGCGATTGTAATTGCGATTGTAAATGCTTCCGTGCGCATATATGCGCACGGAAGCGGACGGACATTGTGCGGTCCTAAGGTATACTCCGCACCTAAAAAACCGTCTTGCAGCGTATGCTGGAACTCACGTACACACGCGTTCAGTGCGCGCCTCTGATCTTTGCTCATTTCGCTGGTTAACCGGCTTGGTAGGGAACTGACTTGCCAGCCATCTCTCGAGATTAACTAATTGGGCGGCTCTGCCGTACACGCCTAGATCACGGAATAAGCCAGTCAGAGAACAATATTTCTTTCTTGGAATTCTCCAGGATAAATGCTGTTTCATAAACCACGCATCTTTGCCAAGCGTGCAGGACATCTAGCAGTGCGTTCATACCCTGTCGCATTTTTGTTTTGTGCTTATTATACATTAGAACAGCCCAAATGTCGTTAGTTGTAACGTAGAGAAGCTCCAGAGAGTAACTAGTGTACGTTCACTTCAACTGAAGTAAAACGAATGTGTGGACGCACCAGTCTAAAAGACCAAAGGCTCCAGGACTACAGGTGCCTTAGAGACCATCCCAGGTAAATTACCGCAAGTGATAATTCTAATGAGGGAACGCTTTAGGTTTAGGACGAGTGTCTGGACCAATTTAAACTCCCATACACTTTTTTGTCTGCCTCTATGACTCCCTCGCCTTTTTGCGCTTATTCCTAATCTGCGTGAAAAAGAAACCAGAGTGAACGCCAGTGTTCAAGAGCAAACAGCATAAGAATTTCGATCCTTCAAACAGAAAGCGCAATTATGCCCTCCCACGTAACTAACGATGTTAGGAGCCGAGGGGAGGTGTGGGGGGACAAGAGGTCAACCAAAGAAGAAGCTACACGACTTCGTGAAGAGGACACGAGAGCCAAAGCCGCAAGATGGAAGGAATCCCTGATCAAATCAGGTGGATGGTCTCAGCCAGAAACTTCGGTCCAATGTGAGAAATGGGATAAAGCAGCATTAAAAACCGGAAGAAGAAAAAGGAGAAGCATGCATGCAGTGTATAAGTGTATTCTTGGCGTCTTGGCGTTTTTGACAACGGAGATGCAACCGTTAATAGGTAGAGGTATACAGCTTAGCTGTAAAAGTATCTTGCCTTTGAAGCACGAAGCTCTCTAGCGCGAGGCATAAACGAGTGTCCCGGTGTTTTTTTAGTACGCGTTAAGCTCTAGCGCGAGGCGTGAACCAGTTTCCCCATGTGTTAGTACCGTGACTACACGAGACGATGATTACGACGACGACGACGACAGGAGACGCCAACAGTCACAGCCCCTAAAATAGTGGCGGAATGAGACAGTGGTCAGCCTCCTAGGCTCAGGAGGCCGCGGGTTTGCTAATTTATTATCTTGCGGGCGCGGGGTGCTGTCTTATTATTGTTGTGGGTCGATAAAACTCCAAAGTAATTGTTGATACCAGGTACATTCCCGCAAGAATTGTCCACGAGCATTGCAAGGAAATAAGGGAATTAAAAAAAAAAAGGCGAGGCAAGAGTGAACAGGGATGAGTTAAAAGTGACCCTACCCGAACATCAATTAAGAAGTGAAGGGAACTCTATATGGCCGTTACAGTCCAGAATAGGCGCGCGCTTAACTTTACAGTTCCAGCAATTAGCACTGTAACTGCCCATATTCACTCAACGTTATTCCCAGAGGGATATTATTGGGAGCCCGACGGTTATACAAAGCCGTCGGTTCTGCGGTACGTGGGCGCTGGCTCAAACGCGTTACGACTTCCCGCATCAGCGGGAAAGCGAGACTGGCGCGAACTCGCATCATCTCCAAGTTTGCGGCCTGCTGGAGGCTAACATCAGCCGCGCCATCAAAGCGACGGCGTCGTGTCGGCGCTCATTGGTGCATTGCGCGGGCGCAGCACACGCGCTCGCAACCCGGCACGGGGCGCCTGATTGACCATTCCGGGATTGGAAATCGCGATCGGACGCTAACGAGGCCCGCCCAACTGGCAATTTGGAGGAACAACCGGGAGCGGAGCGCGAGCGCGCTGTGTGGACCCATTAAATCACGCGCGCACAGAGACCGACGGAGGAGGGGAGGCGGCCGAGATGCTCGTCCCGCAAACAAATCGTCATTATCATCAACCAGGGTCCGGGCAGTGCGGCTCGCAAGCAGGGCCGCCGCGCCTGTCTAATGCGATTCTCGGTGCCGGGCCCGGCGGAGCCAAGGAGCGCGCGGCCCCACGTATAATCCCGTTTGTTGCGATGGCAGATCAGTCATTAAAGTGGGCGCCGGGCGAGGCGCCAGCTACGGCCGCCGCACGCCGCCGTCTGGGCAACTGCGCGGCCGGCGGCAGCCGGGATGCGGCAAATCACGGCCAAGCCATTTAATTACAAACGAGTCTCCCCGAAGAGCGGGGGAGGAGGGCGGAGCGTTATCGGCAACGTGATTTACAGTTCAAAACGGTCGCTTATCGCCCCACGCTTCTCCCGCGCAGCTCGCCGCCGAGCTGTTTTCCTTTTGGTCGTTACATGTTGCCAAAGATCGAAGCCGCTTAATTAGCGCCAGATTACGGGGGCTCTGGGCAGCATCGAAAGCGCGACGGCCCCGCTAATGATGCTCAACAATTTGTTTAAAGAGGTTTAAAAGGTTAAAGAGTGTTTTATGCACGATCGGACGCGGAGCGCGTGCCTGCCAAGGGAAACAAAAGGAGCTCCTCGGGGCAAAAGTTAATTAGAGGCCTGCGCCGTCTATGGGCTTCTCTGCGCCGAGCAAGAAGCGCGCGCGCCCTCCTCTCCCGTGACACGGACGCTGTGCCTTCCGACCAACGAAACAAGACGCACTTGGAGACGCCGAGAATTAAACGATTAGTACATGATGGAAGAGGTGCCTCCTATGCTTCCTGAACCTGGATGGGCGCGGGCCGAGATATGACCTCTTTATATGTGGGGACCCTATAGTATACATTGCAAATCGCAAGCAAAAAGGGAGCTTCTTCGAGTCACAGCGCGTGCAAAGCACTCATGTCACTTGAGTTATTGCGACACACTTGAGTACACCTACGTACTTACGTGGAATAATAGCCTCTACCTGGTTAAGCCTGGCAAGGCCCAAAATTACTGGGAAAGGTGCACGTATTTCTGCTGGCAGTGTTCCATAGGTGTGCATGCGTTCGTATACGGCCGAGGATCAACACTTCGTACTCCAAAACTAGGGGCATGTCGATGTATTCGAACCTCTTTAGGGACCCATTTGGCAACCAACAATAACGTTATTCGACTCTTCCTTTTTCTTTCTTTAGTCCTTCAATTTTTTTGCACTTTATTTATATGGACACTTTGATGCCGTTATCGGGGCTTCAAAATCTTGTATTCTAAACAAGAAACATAATGTTGAAAATGTTTCTGAAGTTGTGGTCATACTGGTGGGGACGTAGATAGCTGAATCGAGTCAGCTATTTTTGGGTTGTCTGTCTGTCTGTCTGTCTGTCTCTCTGTCAGCCCAAAGACGCGGGTTCGATTACCGGTTGTGGCGGCCGCTTTTCTGATGGGGTCGAAAGCGAAAACGCCCGTGTGTTCAAGATTTCGGCTCCCGTTAAAGATCCTCGGGTGGTCAAAATTAATCCGGAGCCCACCACTACGGCGCGCCTTATCATCTGTGTAGTGTCGGCATGTTAAACCTCACAATCAACAGCAATCTGTCTGTATTGAAAAGTCTGCGCAATACAAAATTGACAACTGGAATAGGTACTGGGGCCTCAAGATGGCAAGTTAAGTGAGTTGGTAATTATTCATATCGGAATGCTTCATATCGGAATTCATATAGGAAGCACTGATATCCGAATTCACATCCCAGCGCTGTGTTCGTCTCTGATGTCACCGTCTTTCGCGCGCTGGTTTTTGCCTTGCAGAAATGAAAGAAGCCCTGTTGACTTTTGGAATCATTCGCAGAGGTTACAAACATATAAAAGGGTACTTAATTTAAGGATGAAGTATTGGGCTTGAAAAAATGTTTATTTGGCGTACATTCCTGTAGAAAACAAAGCATCGCAAAAATAACAACTTATTGTTTGAACGCGAAACCACGAGGGCGTAAAGGCTGCTATGCGGACGCACGAAACAGTTATTGTTACGAATACACGCTTATCCGTGCATGAAGCAGTCCTTGTAAATAAGCGGATAAATGGATTCTGCTCCCACCGAGGTAACCGTATATGTAGCACGTAAAAATTATACAGTCCGTGCAGATATGTTTTTTTTTTCTGGGAGAGTGTATTAAGTACATAAAAAGGTTTCGTTGGAGTTTTTCTCAGTTAGTCGTTTCGGGGGCAATCAATTTACGTATTTTGCAACCCATCAGTCGTTACTAATCTTTAAAATCGAAATGGTGTCATGGTTTTGGTTATGCGTTGGTTATAAGCGAAAACAGTGGTTACAATGTAACGTTTAAGAATATCAAACATAATGGATACAGTTCAAGCAATACGCTCCAGCTTCCTGTATAAATGCAGTGAACGTTAAAGAATCAATACCACGAAGACAAATCTTGCCATCGCAGAAGAAGCAAGACGTCTGGCATTATGCTGCGCATTATAAATTACTAGTATAAAGCTCCTGTCCTGAGGAAGTAAAAACATCTTCGCAGTTTGAGATTCTCGCGCAGGTCCCAAGGCAGCTGGCCCTACAACATGTTGTGTCCGGTGTTCCCCAGCGCCTGAAATGTGTCTTTTCTCTCGTTCAACTTTTATGGTTGTCGCGCCGTCGTGTGTGGCAGCGGGCGCAACCCATTTCGGCTTTAAAGTGACCGACACAAAACAGCGCCATTGTATTTTTTATAGCGTAACAAAGAGGGAGGGAGCCGAGAGGTCAGGCAGCAGGCACTAAAAGCTACCTTTGGAGCTCCTGTGGGGCAGTTTTGTTTTCTTTTACTTTCAATTTTTTGAACGCGCAATCGGAGCCGCCTTGCCGATACTATTCGGTTCCCTCCCAGAACACTTTTTCGTCTTATTCGGGATGAAGTAGGCTGTCCTCAACAAAACAGTCGGCCGAACACGTCGTGAAAGAACAGATAAATGAAGTACTCACACCCTGTTTTTGTGGCTGAATTTTATTGATTCCTCACTGCTATGGGTGAAGAATCGGGGGATCATTTATTGCCCCAGAGTTTCCTTGCTGCTTTATGGCCAACCAAAATATGTAAAATTTGGGCAGCTACTTATGTTGTCGCGCTGAACTTCGCGCGAGAATGGGAAAAGTTTAGACCCGTTCAGCTTCGCGCTGCTGAAGCTTCGCGCTGCTGACGTCAAACGGACCCTAGTTTAGCAGACGGCGTACGTATAGTACATCGCAGTATTCGTTGCTTCGCGCCACGTGCAAGGTGCTCGGAACCGGCCGTTCTTATCGTTCCTTTACATAGCTCCTGGAAAGTGACTTCCTCTATCGGAGCATGTCGCGAAACGGTGTAGGTAACCAGAACGCACAAGTGCGTTTCTATCTGTTTTTGTTTTTCTTTTAAGAGAAATTTATAAGGCAAGTGTACACTTCTGTGGCTCCAAGTGTCCTTAAAGCGCGAGGAATCGGAAAACGAACGTGTGGGCCCGCGGTCCCAACCAAAGTCGCACACGAGTTAAAAATGGCTGCGGCTTAGCTCAGCGAACTTTGGATATGCAAAGCAAAAGCTTGGATTAGTTCTTGGTTTCGCTTGCTGAACCTTTGACCACGGCTCAAAGCCGTTTGGTCCCGTGCAACGCTCACAGAAGGAGGCTCGGCCTCGCTTTCATTTTCGGCGAACGCGGCGCAAGATGACGACCCAGCGGCGCATGCAAGGGAGGCTGCGGTTTTGGTCGGCTGTCGATCAGTTGAGCGGCCGCTCCCGACTTAAAATGGGGCCCTGTGCGCAACGCTGACAGACAGCGGACCCGGCGAACGATGCGCTTCGAGGGGTGTGTCGCTGGAGGTGGGTCTCCCGTCAAAAGGTTAACTTGCGCATCCACCGCGAAACCGCTGGGCGAAAGTAGTAAAGCTTGGCTTTAAAACGTGATTTGAACATCAAGCTTATACGTCTCATTATGTGTATACGCATTTTGAGTAGATTAATTATCAACAGTCCCCATTTTCAACATCAGTAGAGTCGATGTAACCCTGTGTGCGTGTGTGTATGTTTCTTTTTTAGGAATGGCCGCCATCAGTGCTCAAGAGAAATAAAATTTGCTCATATCTTCCTTTAAATTTTGCGTCACCTCTATGAATTATGCTAAAAATTGCTTCGCTGCCGGTCATCCACGTTCATAGAATAGAGCGGGTCATGAGTTTTTCTACCCAGTGGCTCCTAATAAGCCACTGCGGAATTGCTGGCAATGAATATGCGCACATTATGCCCCTGAAACTACCCAACTTACCTGCATACAAGTATGGCGCCCTGATCTGCAACGTGACTGCGCCTCATCGGCCGCAAATACTTCTTATGTGGAATGTCTACGAGTCCTCGAACTCTCCCCTGTAGTAGCAGTAGTAGTAGTAGTAGTAGTAGTAGTAGTAAAGCTTTTATGTCACCCTACTTTGTCGCCGGTGGCTTGGAGTTGCCTTCCCGAGCGCTTACTCCGTCCGTATCGGAATGGCTAACATCCCTGCTTGTAACGTGTGGGCCAATGAAGATACGATTGAACACCTGTTCTGCTACTGGGGCTGGTCCCCAACGCGGAGGCAACACCTCTCAAGCGCACTCAGCATACTTGATAACCCGTTCAGAGCACGGACTATTTTGGGTCACACGCCTATCCCGCTACAGTCCCAAAAGGACCCAATAGCACCAGTTCCATTTCTGAAGGTCACAGCGTTGACAGCGTGCAGCGTCCCTCGTTCGCCCATTTCGTCGGTTTACCTACCTTTTTTTTTTTTGCTTTCTTTTAAAGCGAAACTTTCTTTGCTTCTTCTCCAGACTTTCCGGGCGCTGCTGCTGCTGCTGCTGCTGCTGCTGTGGCCCTGCTCCGACGTGCCGCTAGGTTTCTTACAACACCACCAGATGGAGCCCACCTCCGCGCGTCCCGGCGCCTCGCAGCCGCGGCAGCGTTTCAGACTGCCACGCATCTCGCAGTCAGCCCGGTTAAGTTTTCGCTGTCAGCCAACAAAAAGGCCGAGCTCATTTTCACTGTTGCTGTGTGCGACGCGTGCGTTGCGCGAGCCCAGCGTGTGGTCGTGGACGCCGCTTTGGCCACCCTTTACACCAGGCGGCAGGGTTGCCTGGGTACGATTCAAGCCACGAGAAGACGACTCTTTCTATGTCTCACTGATGGCGTACGTCTCGTTGAGAATGCACTGCAGGAAAGCCGTTTCTCTGGCGATAATCGTGGGTGAAGAGAAAGAGAAAAAAAAAACTTCTTGTACAGAGAATCGACTCTGAATCCCTCGTGTTATACAGCCAAAGTTTATCCCATTGCGCCATTTCAACAAGGTCGAATTAGTTTTGATTTCTACAGGGGTGCATGGACGTGTAAACAAGAAACAACAAAGCTAGCATCAGCCTGGACGTTACAGGCTGTTAAAAAACCGTAGATTTCAACCTCTACCTTTGAAAATAATGGGAAAACCACCCGCAGGGACGTCCCCAGGGGTGGGCCCAGCCCCCTCCCCCATCCGCCGCCGCCCCCCCTTTTCACATTTTTTCTTCATTTCGCTTTGCAGGTTTATACGAGGCTTGGAGGTCTGCTATAGGGATTCGACGGATAGCCAAGAACGTTCACCTTAATCCCCCTCCGGGGAGAAGACAAGTACGGAGCCGTCCGGACGTCGCGTAGCTCGCATCGAGGCTGGCAGCACAAAGTTGCAACGATCAACACTAGATCAGAACCTCGTAACCTGTGTTGCAATTAACGCAACTTCAGGGAGATTGCTGAAGAACTAGCGATTGCACTCGCGCTCATCCACACCAAGGGCTCGGTCACCTTAACCGACTCCTAAGCTGCCTGTCGGAGCATCTTGGCGGGGCGGGTGGCCCCACCAACTTTCCGCCTCCTCTTGCAACATCAGCTCCAAAAGAGACGTCACCCTCGTCTTGGACAACCGCACACTGTACATTGACGGGGAATAATTTTCACATCAGAAGCCTGCGCACTCTCTTCCCAGGCCCCATGAGAACAGGCGGGGTTCATACCATTGGTCGCATTTCCTAAAATTTGTACAGTACTGTAGACTAGACAGACAATATTTTCTTGAACCTCGCTCTCTGTCGAATGCCTTCATCTATCCAATTCGCTTACACCAAATGTTTGCCCCTCAATTTTCCGCTCAATGCATTTTCTGCTCTAAGCCAGGCACACTAGCCCACATTGCATTGGAGTGTGCACATAACCCCGACCACCCACCTTTTCCTACTCCTCCGCCCTTCCTGAGCTGTGGGAGAAGAATTTTGTTACCAGCGACCACTTGGACGTCCAGAAACTTCTGTCATCTAGGGCATCGGTCGCCTGGTCATCTCTTGGGTTACCTACTTCATGGCTCAATAAAGTTTCTCCTACTTGTACTACTATACTACACGTTTATGGTGAACTTTGATTGCGCAGCTCGACTCCCCCTCATTAGCATTGAAAAGTTACCTTGGGTTGCCCCACCCACCTCACTATAAAAAAAAATACGTGCCTGGTTACCGGCCTTCATGGAAAATGTCTGCGGTCTGCGTTTTGTTCGTTATCGTTCTTCCCACTCATCATCCCTGCCCGCGACATGAGCTGGTGGCCCGATTTTTCGCTGGCGGAACTGAAACCCTTAACGTAACGCCTTGTATTTATGGACGCCCTCACCACTGCTTCGCTTTACGTCGATTCCCACCTAGGCATGGGATGCGCCAATTTTTGTTCGCGGTTTGTTTCTGTACTTGCCTTTTCCTTCCCTGTTTTTCTGTTTTTTTCGACACTTTTCTTTCTCGTTCAATCTCCCTTTCCCCTCCTCATTCCTAGTGCAGCCAACCGGACCTTTCCCTGGTTAACCTCCCTGCTTTTCCTGTTGTGTTTTTTCTGCCCTTCCTTCTTTCGTTGCACCGGAGAAGGAGCGCCTCAACACTACGAAAAATGTCCACACGCTTATGTTATTTCCTTCACGCACACTCGACAGCGTACGTTTCGTGCTGGGCAGCATGCTAGCAGCGGCTCTTCGCGGCTCAAGTGCGGGTGCGAATAGACCACAGGAAGCAGACGTAGTTGTGTTTGTCACAATGTGCGGCCTCGCTGCGACAACCTGCGGTGGACACACGAGTGGGGCCCGCACAGTGCAGCACACGATCGCTCATTGCGCGCTCGTTTGGATGCGGAGCCTCCGCGGCGGCGCCGGCAGTGGAGGCTCGGGGTGGGAGGCGTCCTCTGTGCGCTCGTATATCGCCGCGATACACTGGGCCGCTCTCTTTGTGGCGCTTTTTTCCCCGCGGCAGATCGCGTTTACCCCGCGTGCTGCAAAGAGTATATTGCCGACGGCCGCCTTGTACGCTACACACGTCGGCATGCATAAAATATCAGTTACGGCGTGTTACCCACCTTGGAAATAAGCACTCGCGCGATTTTTTTCGCTCCGAGGCATCCGTGCGCCCTGTTTTGCTGAGCTTGGTGTATATATCACCGCCGTCTTGGATGATTGCTTTTAATATTAAACTCGCCCGGGCCGCCGGAGAAACAAGCGCGCAGTCTCGGGAGAGGCACGCTCGGCGCCGCCGCCGCCGCTTTCTCTTGGCGCCGAGGAACACGTGTATACGCAGGCTCGCACTCGCCTCCCGAGAGAGCCACCGCGGAGATCTCGGGACGTGCAGCTCCGAGGCGCTACGCCGCTCGGCCCAGCGAGCGCAACGAGCTTCTAGCAGTGCGCCGAAGCTGCACGCGTGTAGCGCATGTTACCCCGCGACGTTCTCTCCCGTCCGCTCCCACCTTGTCGCGAAGGCTGGTGGGAAAAGGGCGAGAGAAACGGTGAGAATGAATCCAGTGAGAGGCCATGTAGGCTTCGTGCTAACAAGCAGCACAAGGCGATCGAGCGGAGGAAATAATGTGTCCCCAGAAAGCAGCCACGAAGCAATAATCGCGTGCGAATTAGTTCGCTTCTCGCGTTGCTATAATAATCATCTTTATCTTGGCTACACCGAGGTGAGCTGCTGCTGGACGTTATCGCTTTCAACGAGCTTTCGTCGATTTCCTGCAAATTAAAATCTTGCGTCGTAATTTTTAAATGCGAAAACACTAAATGACTCTCGGAGCGAAAAGGCTGGCGTCGACCGCAACGTCGACGTTGACTGGCAGCTATGGCGGCTCCTAAATTCTCACTTGCTTGGACGCGCTACGTAGCACGTGTGTCTCAAAAAAATGCACAAAGAAATTGTGCGTGCCCAGTGGCTGCGAACGCTGGTATGCGCCGGCCAGACGTCCCCATTTGCTGCGACGTGTCGTGGGTCTGGGAACGCAACACAAAAGAAAATGAATGTAGCGTTCGATTGGATAACCAGCGGGGTTGATATGCGGTGGCCAGGACTAACGTTACGCTACGAGGTCCGAGGTCGTCAACCTGTACGATGAGTACGATAAGCTTGACGTACGATGAGTAACACTCTGGTTGGCACGTCGTCAGTCTTAACGTCAGGGCTTTGAGACGTTAAAGGGACCCTGCAACACTTTTCCAACTTTTTTTTTTTTTTTGAAATCTGAAATGCTTGAAGAACGTAGTCGCCCAACATACTCAGTACTTAGATTAGGGGGTCGCCAAGTACCTCAGCCAAAAATTACTGCTTTATGCCCATCAGATAACTTGGAAACTCGCTCAAAAGATTTTTCTTTCTTTCCCGATCTTGGCGTTCTTTCGACGGCTCGAATTACGTCATTAAGGCCATGTAAAGGCTGTTAGCCCGTTTTCGATAGCAATCGAAATCGATAGCAATCGAGCCGGTTTTCGATAGCTATCGACGCGTTCGATAGCAACTTAAAAAAAAGCTACAAAAACAAAGCAGAAACGGAAGGCGTATCTGCTGCGACCAGTCAATCCCACAGTGCCGGTGGCGATAACTATAGCTTTCGCAGTTCTTCCAGACGCGAAGAAAAGAGCAAAAGCGCTTATCTAAAGTGTTGCAGGGTCCCTTTAAGCGTTAATGTAGCCCTATAAGGGCGAATGGGCAAGGCTTCAGAGTAAAAGAGAAAAGGAAAAGGCACAAATACATGAAGATTATTATTATTATTATTATTATTATTATTATTATTATTATTATTATTATTATTATTATTATTATTATTATTATTATTATTATTATTATTATTATTATTATTATTATTATTGCTAATACAACTTCTGCGGTGGCGCTGATTATGATATTATTTAGAACACGTGATTTCAGGCCTCTGCCACCCCCCGGAACATAGCACTCACCAGCAAGTCAGGGGGCTCTGCAAGGCACAAGGTGGCGCCCACAACACCGGCACACTTAATTTTTTCACGTACACAACTCGTGAGAAGTGCTTAAGTGTCACCGAGAATTTTTTTTTCGGACGATAGTTGCAAGCTTTACCCTTTAGTACTAGCCTAGCGGGAAAACTACATGGAAATCAACACGTTTTCATTTCCGTTACAGTTCACGAAGTTACGTATACGATGGCGTTCATCTCTCCAGAACCACATAGAAAACGCCTTGAAGATTAGATTGAACTCAAAGCAAAGCGTTACCTTCAGTCATAACTGTGCAAGAGAATTTCAGACAACACTCAAAATCGTTCGAGCCATTACAAACGGAAGACGTGGGGATTTCTTGAAAGGGTGTTCGGAGAATCGACGAGGTATGCAGGCAAGAACAACGTCTGCTATATTTTTCTTAATTAAATATTATAAACTTAGCTATTCACATGTGATACATGAGTCCATAAACTTTTCCGTGCCTTGTTTCCAGCATATTTGTTCAGAACGACCATCTATTCATCCCTGCAATAGCCGGCAGCTAACGGAAGCCGGCAAGAGTCGCCTCAATGGTATACCCGACTGCTGCTAAGATTTTAAACCGAGTTTAATGGTCCCTTTTTCGCAGGGCCCATTTGTAGTGAGAGGCATGCGATGTATGTGAAATACTTGTCGTTCACTGTCGCGAACTAAAAGTGTCTAGGGCCTTCTGTACACGTAGACTCTCGCTTTTCACCAGATGTACACGCTGGGGATGTTCACCTGGCCGCATTTTGCTCTGCTTGACATCTATATTTCAC
This sequence comes from Haemaphysalis longicornis, assembly GCF_048455015.1. Classification (NCBI taxonomy): domain Eukaryota; kingdom Metazoa; phylum Arthropoda; class Arachnida; order Ixodida; family Ixodidae; genus Haemaphysalis; species Haemaphysalis longicornis. Next base: position 431,024,975 of record NW_027526203.1, read on the forward strand.
CGCCGATAACAAGCATTTCTCGTTTCTCTCATTTCATTCAACTGGCAAATAGAAATCCTTGGTACGCAGCATACAGTTACCATCCCAGAAAACTCAGTCTTTTTTTTTGTTGTTGTTGTTGCTGTTGTTGTCGAAAGCGCAAAAGCTCAAAACAGCGTGACGCATGCGCGTCCATCGGGTCAGGCAGAGTTCTTCGGTGAGGTCGCTCCCCATGTGCTGCTGTATTCAAAGCTAATACGGGGTATGACATCGCCTTTAGGGCAGCTTGCATGGCTCAGTTAGAATTCGGAGCTATACGACCCGATCCAACTATACTGGGTATTTTATTCGTGCCCCTCCCCCCCGCCTCATTGCCCTAATCATAACCATACCGCATGCTTACTCCGCTTGGATGTGCTTGCTCAGCTGCTTTCTTAAGAAAGGAAAACCAAAGGCAGATGTCCTTTTTTATTGCCTAAAGATACTTGTAAAACGCCAGTTCATTCGCTTTCTTCGAATGTAAAATCTAGCAGTGGTGCGCAAACGCTGACTGGGCACGCGGTTCACTGAATCCTGGTTTGCACGAAATAGATGCACTGACCGCCATAAAATCCAATAGAAGTTCGACAAATCTGCAATCCCAACTAAAAAAAAGATAGATCGTGTTTTCCTCCCTACCCCCCTCCACCAAAGTTGGCCGCATGACTGCGCTCACTTTATGCGCATCCATAATGAAAACGTCCTCGTGGGCGTTTATCCTTGGCGAGCTTCCCGTGTGCACACATATTCCCTATAATGAGCGTAAGCACTTTCTCGCGTCTAGACATGTTCACCGGTACGGAGATGCCCGCGTTGAAAACAGTTCCTCTCTGGCGACTTCCTACGCGAGCGCGCCGCGATGAACAAAGATGGTCGATTAGAAATTTGATAACGCGCGAACGGTCCGTCAGAAAGCAGTGGGCTGCGAAAAGAGCAGAAAATGTTGCCAGAGCTGCTATTTCAAACACATCCTCAATTGCCTCAAAAATGAACGGCAGAGCTTAATATCTTGAGCGACGATCGAGCGAAGCAAGGGCAAGAACAATCAACCATAAATGTGTGCCGACGGCCAGCTTCTCCCCAACACAAGGCCGCAAGCGGCTGTCTGTCTGTACACGCGCACTCGTCGCTGCAGCGAGCCTTGGGAGCGCATCGCTCAGCAAGACAGGCGAACAACTGCGTTATGGAGAAAGGCTCTTCGCTAAATGGACGCCAGCGTATCGAAACCATGATGCGGACTTGTGATGGATGCCGCGTCGGGACGGCCGTACGTTGAGGAGAATTCATTTCGGAGCGATGAGCTTCCCATCCGCTCCCCTCGGCCGTAGCAAAAGCTGGCCCCTTCATCTCCGAGGCGGGCAATCGGGGGCATCTCTGCGCCCTATCGCCAAGTAAAGAGTGGGGCCGGACAATGGACACGCGGGGCGCGCTGCATGACGGGAAAAGAAGGAGCCGAGGAAAAGGAGCGCACGAGGAGCTTTATGATCCTGTTTGGTTAGGCATGAATGCATGCCCATTTGCATCTGGCCCACCACTTTGCACGGATTGTTGCACTTTAATCCTCCCTTTGTTTGACATTCGCTTTACGGCGGCTCCCTCCGGCCGGCCCTGTCCGCTGCGTGGCCCGGCCTTGCGTCGGGGAGGTATATATGCGCCGCGCGACCGATTCTGCAGGGTGCAGACAAGTTTTTCAATGGCCCGGCCAATTATGCTGAGTGTGCTCGGGGCTGACTCGGATGGCGCAGGGTCGTTCTGTTCACCGCCGAGACGTGGATCTGACATGGATATGCACCCCGGGGAACCACCGGCCGCAGGGGACGGGAGCGCCGAAGAAACCATTCCCTCCGCTGGTGGCCTTTTCTGCAAAAGTGAACCACGCATCATGTTTTGTTAACATATTTACGTCAGCCCTGGGCTGCATTACTACTCTGAGGGGCTAATGACACGAACGATAAATAAAAGTACCTTACGAAGGGGTGAAATTGGACGGTAGTCATGCGTGTGCCGTTGTCTAATAAAATGCGTTGTTGGTACGGCATAACTGAAGAGGTTCAGTCCGTGTGACCATTCTTACCTTTCCTGTTTATTGCGCTACGCATTCCCCGCTCGTTGTTTAAACAAAAAGATTTTTTTGTGTGCACATGAGAGGCAATCACATGCTAAGAACCCCTGGAACAAAAAGCTTATACAATGTCTCGGATAATTATGCTGCAATGCATAAATCAAGCAAAACCTTGGAGAAATAAATGCCTCCGTCCATGTTTGCATACGCACATGGACACATACCTTTTTTTTTAAAAAAACAATAATCTTTCTTGGGCCACCTAACCATGAAAATCTGTCTGCCTGAACTTCGCCCGACTGTGTGGCATTTTTATGAAACTAAAACCAGCCTCTCCCTTTTGAACACGCGAGGACATTCGTATAGTTTGTTTAATTAACTTAGACTTCATTTTTTTCCTTAGCGCTAAACTTAAAAATAATCTTCTGGGGTTCTAAGGCCACCCTCTACCGCCCTCTAAAATCTTATACTTGTACAGTAACCGCCACGTACCGCATAAAACACAGCGACTTCTTGGTGATCCAATGCGGCCCGTGAATAATAACTTCCCAATTTTAACTTAACATTTTCATGTCAAGCTGAAAATTCAAACTTCTTAGCTAAGCCTATAGAGGCTCTCTCTTCTGACCAAACTGATTATCACCCTCAGCATCATCACCATCGTCGTCGTCGTCGTCGTCGTCGTCGTCGTCATCCTTTTAGTGTCCACTGTTGGACGAAGGCCTCTCCTAAAGATTTTCAGCCACTTCTTTCGTGACTTTGCTGAGTACATTCTTTTCCCCCCAATTCCCTTAGTTCACACATCCACTGAATATTTGGACTTCCCCTGTTAATCCCCCTCACGGTAATCATTCCGTCAAACGGATATTCTACCTATTGTATTATGCGATCTGCCCAACCCCATTTGGTTGCGAACATCATTCATCAACTCCCAGACGCACACACAAAAATCACGTCGTCCCCTGCAAATTAGATTTTATTATTAAATAAGCTTGGTCATCTCTGTCAAGGTTTATTTCTGTTTTGTCTTCGCATCAAAACATAAAAATGGCACGCTTAATAGGGTCACCGAGAGTAGCAGCCGCATGTCCACCAACACAAACGGACGTGCAAATGCACAACCGCGGGCAAGCACATCCATCTCCTCAGTCGTGTGTACCCCTAAAATCTGTCCTTTACCGCAGCCTTTTCCCTCGGTGGCTTTTCAACCGAGCCATTGGGGGAGCATGCTCTAACTTTGTGTCGACATCGTTTCGAGGTGGATTTACTCAGGTGAAACAAAGACGGAACTGGGGTGAAAGCCGGAGAGTGCGAAGTAAAATCTCTTTACGCGCAAAAGACCCCAGTGCACGACTCTTACGTCGGAGTTATCTTTTTGATCGGGATATCTAAGCAGTTTCGCGCAATCGGAGCCGTGCAATGACAGAAGGAATGCAGTGTCCGCCACCAGTTTGAGAAGGCGACAAGATTGAACGTTTAGCGTATTGAATACAGCATAGCTCATTTAAGGTATCCATGGTGTGGGGCGTATATTTGTAAGCACTTGCCCTCCTGGTCGGCCACTGTAGCCCTTGACTGTTCCGTCCAGTCGGTCCTAAAGCAAATTTTGGCTGCGTCTAAGCAAGTTCGAGAAGCGAATGGTTTCTGCGTTCATCATCATCATCATCATCATCATCATCATCATCATCATCATCAGCCTACTCAGGTCCACTACAGGACGAAGGCCTCTCCCATTGACCTCCGACCGCTCCTGTCCTGCGCTAATCGTGTCCACTGTTTACCCCCGAAGTTCCGCATTTCATCCCTCCATCGCGTTATCGGCCTTCCCCTTCTTCTAGACCCACCTCTTGGTATCCACTTTTGGTATCTGCATTGAATGCTATTGAATGCCACTGACTGGAAACTGACCGCCGTCATTCGCTCGGTAATCCCAGACTGTGCCGTGTAACAGGGATTTGAAAAGAAACCGCAAGGCTTCGAGTGAACCTGCTTCCTCTCAAGCGCGTCGCAGAGATCTCAAAAGCTTCACCTAACAGCATAACGGCAAACTTTGTATGGCTGTTGTCAGCACCCAGCCATGGACCGTGCCCGCGGAGCATGTTTAATCTCGGCCTCCCGCAGCTGTTCAGCCCGCTGCTCAATTCGCGCGGAAGGCGTCGTCGGGCGGCCCGAAACAGCGCCGAAGCGACCGCCGGGAGCCGCACTGGCACCGGATCCCGCGAATTTGGTGGCGCAGAAAAAATAAAAGCAGCTCCGGGGCGGGACTTTTATGATCCCGGCTAGCTTTACGACGCCTAAGTGTAATAAAGGCATGATAACTACAGTGTGAATCCAGAGAACCACCCCGCTCGGAACGGCGGTACATTTCTATGCGAGGGCGCTTGAGCGTGTGTGTGGACGCATGTTCCTCTATTGAGCCTCACTTTTCGGGGGCTGCCCAGCGATTTCTCGCTTTCTCGCGCGCGGCACACGGAGATGCGGTCTCCTCTCCTTCGCCTCACTCGCTTTTTTCGTTTTTTTTATTACTCGTAGTCCCTCTCGTTCTTTTCTTCTGCTTCCCCATCTTTCCCTCCCCCTTTTTTTTCTTCCCATCCTGCGAAGTTTTATTGGACCCAGAGCGAGCTTTCTTCCAGGGTCCGGTGGTCCGTACGGAACAACGCCAATGGCTGACCAGCCCGGCAGCAAATGGCACCGAGCGTGTTCGCCGTGCGAATGAAGAAGCTAAACGGCGCCGGTCGTCTCCGAAGCGCACTTCACCGCCCGCCGGCATGACTGCCGAAGCCGTATATTGCTGGCCACGAGAGACTGGAACACGTACGGGCGCGCGTGTGTGCTATGCGTGTACCCAGTAAAGAATGACACAAACGACAGGCGATGGGAAGGAAAGCGAAGTGCGCTGCCCTGTAAATTGCCGGAGCTCATGTTCCGCAGGCAGACCCGAATTCAACCCTTTCATTTTATTTCTCAGTTGCGATTAACCGAAGACGGGACAACGCTGTCGAACTGTGCCTTACAGAGCAAAGCCCTATAAATGCAACGAGAACTCAAAGCCATTCTCTATTCGGGAATGGAGAGGGGGGAGGGGAAGACAGCTCTGAAAAACCCGAAAAAGTGAGGAAAAAGTAAAAAGCAGCAAAGAAAAAAAAAAAACGAAAGACGCCCCACAAAAATAAATCAATTTTTTTTAAATATAACTTCGGGATGCCGTGTATGTAGAACATCCTTTTTTTTGTTAATTCTTGATATCAGGGGGTATGTCAAAATGGCTGATCGTCTCGACGAGTGGAGGCCTCGAAGTTTTTTAAGCTTGGTGCGTGGCTTACGGCAGAGAAATTATTACGAGTTGACTTTTTTTTTTACGATATGTGGAGTTGGTGGCCTGGTCTATTGCCAGGCCCATTCCCCTACCCCAAACTGACCCCATAAAGGGGGGTGGGGCGGTCACGGCATTCTCGCCTCCTCCCACGAGGGGCAGTGCACTCAGCCATAATTTAGTATACGTAATCCCGCGCAAAGACTGAAACTACTAACACTTGTCGGGAGAAGAGATTGGCAGTGAAAGTCTACTTACGTGCTGGGGGAATGCCCCTGCGATGGTCCTAAAGTATCACAATAATGATTTATAAATATACAAACTCATATACAATCTATCTGTTCTGAAGCCTCACGCACACAAGGATACTTGCACCGTAACCTGAAATTAGCCTCGCCAGATATTAAAACGTTAGCTTACCAAACTTTTGCGAGACCGAAACTCGAGTATGCCTGTTCAATTTAGCACCCGTGGCAATTATATCTTACTAACGATCTAGAAAGATTCTAAAACCGCGCCGCATACTCTAACGGTATCAGCGTCACCGCACTTAAACAATCATTGAACCTGCCGTCACTTGAATCTCGTCGAATAGTTTGTCGGCTCTGCCTTATCCACGCTTTTTTCTATCGCCCACAATCACGGCACGCCCTCTTACAACCATCACACAGAAGTTCATCCTGCAAATAACCACAGCCACCCTATAGACCCTATCAACGGCCGCACCTGATTTGATTGATTGTGGTGTTTAACGCGCTGACGCAACGCAGGCAATGAGGCGCGCCGTAGTGGAGGGCTCCGGATTAATTTTGACCTCCTGGGGATCTTTTAACGTGCGCCGAAATCTCGAACACACAGGCGTTTTTGCTTTTCGCCTCCATCAGAAAAGCGGCCGCCGCGGCCGGGAATCGAACCCGCGACCTCGTGCTCAGCAGCGCAACGCCTTAGCCACTGAGCCACCGCGGCGGGTCAACGGCCGCACCGCAGCCATGAACAACTCCATGAACAACACTATGGAACAACCTGCCTGATAACATAGTCACGTGCGGCAACCGCCAAACCTTCCGAAATAAACTTAAGTCACATGTCACAATCTGAGGGAATGCAGCAAACGTATGCCCTTGTAGATTACTTTTTGGAGCCCTGTTTTTTGCCTTCATGTCTATTGCAATACTTTTTTGTGCCACTCTGTTTTTCTTTTTTCTTTTTTCTGCTGTTTGTGTTCATGGTTGAGCAGAAAATCATACCTTGTACCCTAATGCCTTCGGGCCTTTAAGGTGGAAATAAATGAAATGAAATGAAATGAAATGAAATAAAGATGGCAGATTGTTTGAGAACGTACAACAAATAACACACACAAAAAACATTCCATCTCACTCGCACAGTATGCGATGGATAGCCGCGGTCGCTCAGGAGGACGTGTCCCGTTTTTTGCTTGTTTTCTATAAAATGTAGCCTGGTCTACCGAATGTTGACACGCATACGAAGTCCATGGTTTTATTGAAATTGCATTTTATGCGAATGGCAATTCGTCTGGAAGATGTACACCACCAAGGCGACTTTGGCCCAGTCATGTACGCATTTTCCCTGTTGACATGTGCACATTTTCCCACTTGCCTGCTTTTAATATTCACTATTCATGGTGTAGAGATGTTTTTTTCTGTTCTTTTACATTATGTTCAACGCGCCTGTATTTGTAAGCTGTTCTTTCATATAACGTTGCGCACTTCTCAATGAATGCTGTTAAAAACCAGAAGCCGTGGACGAGGGATAATGACGACCTCCCAGAAGCCATGGATGGAGCGCACACGCTATTGCTTCGATTCCCATCGAATGATTTTTTTTTGTGACTGAATAGGAGATCGGTTACGGTTATCAACTAACAACAGCATCCACCGCGGCGAAAGCGTTTTCCGTACAGCACAGGCTGTTCCGTATCACAAACAGCAGTCTTTAACGGGCACATTTGCACAGCTCGTGGGTGTTCGCGCGGCTGTTTCTTCGGTGCGAGCCACCTCGGACGTAAAGGAGGGGGTCGGAAAGGGGGAGCATGCGTGCGTGCGTGCGTGCTTGCTTACCACGCGGTGCAAGTCGATCGGGTCCGTGCGTGCAGCGGGCACTGTTGGGCGCGTAACCCAATCAGTGGCCCCTGGCCTCCGACGCGGCGGGCCAGGGGTCGGCGCGCAGCCGTCACGTGGCTCCCCCTCCCCTTCACCTCCCGAGCAGCAGCGGTACAGGTGTTTCCCCGTCCCTACACAATCGCCTAATGACAGCTTGATGCTGCCGGCCGCCGGTGTTATTGGAGCCGGCCAGCGAGTCGGCCGCCGCCGGCCCAATGAGACGGAATTAAGAAACGATAGCGTTCTGCCGGCTCGATGGGGTTACGGCCCACTGCCTATTGCCGCCCCATCAATCAGAAGCGCGGCAGTTGTTTCCTCTTGGGGACGTTTAATTAAGGGCGACTCGGAGCCGCGTCACCTGGTCTGCCCGGTGCCAAGAGCCAATCGACCGCCCGGCCTGCAGGGGAACGCGGCCGCTGGCTGTGGTGAGCCCCCTGCAAAGTTTGCCCAACCGCCCTCGCTGCCGTCTGTGCACGCACTGCCGGCTGCGGAGGGCGCGCTTCCCTCCTCTTAGCTGCATACGACTGCAGGCGTGAAGCCGGACCAGCGTGCCGCTCCCCTCTGACGATGCAGAGTGGGGTAGCGTGACCGCGCTCGTCGGAGCATTTAAGTCCTCACTGAGCGTGGTGTATGTCCTTTCGGTTGGCGGGGCTGCTTTCGAGTAAATACGCAGTAAACATTTCGACGGACCCCTTCGTGTGCTTCTATAATGGAGCAAGAAATGACGGGTGTGTAGGGACAAGCACGCTATGCAGCAGCGGAAAAAAAGTTTTACTATGCTATATATTTTCACTGTGCTTGAGAGAAAGAGAGCGATTCGTGTAGGGGTATACGTAATAAATTTCTTAACTCAGTGAAGGAGATTCAAGCCATTAACCCTGGTGGTAAACCAATGTCTGTGAGGCACGCCGTATAGTGAGAGACTCCGGATTTATTTGGACCGGAATGACCGCTAGAATTTTTTTCGTGTATTCTGCATCAAAAAAGAACAAAAAAATATGATGTGGCCGATGGAAATACCCCCGCTACCTTGTACAAGAGCAGAATCCACGGCAATGCTACGTGCCCTCGAGAGAGGATTTGCCTTAGAACAAACAAACAAACAAACAAACAAACAAACAAACAAACAAACAAACGAACAAACAAACAAACAAACAAACATGCAAGCAAGCAAGCAATCAAGCAAGCAAGCAAGTGAACAAACCAAAATAAATAAATAAATAAATAAATAAATAAACAAACAAACAAACAAACAAACAAACAAACAAACAAACAAACAAACAAACAAACAAACAAACAAACAAACAAACAAATAAATAAATAAATAAATAAATAAATAAATAAATAAATAAATAAATAAATAAATAAATAACGGCCTGCTATACAAGGGTTGAGCCCCGCAAGCAGTTGTTATATCAACTGTTCTGTATGAGCAACCGTGCGTAGCTTCTAACGGGACTGACTGCCACGTTTGCGCAGAACCCTTATCCTTCCCTGCATAACGCAGGGAGACGACGAGTTGAGGGGAAATCCCCCAGGTGGACGAATTTTCTTTCTTCAACTATGACGACAAAGCTTTGCAGCCTTCCTCTTTAGCCGTTTCTCTGCCTTCCCACCAGATGAAAAAAAAAAAAAAAAAAATATATATATATATATATATATATATATATATATATATATATATATATATATATATATATATATATATATATATATATATATATATATATATATATATATACTGTTTTTTCAGGATCTGAAATTGGCGGGGATGCGCGGGTGCTCCTCAACATGAGTTTTATGCCACACATTTGTCATTCGCACGCGCACAAAAAGTAGGCCACGTAGCATTCTTTTTTCAGGTACCAGACCACGAAGACAGGCGATGTACCATAAAATGGCCCATACAGCACGGGTGAATACATGCAGTTTTAATGGGCTCCACGTCGTCGCTACAATTCAAGCTGGCTAGTGAGCCCAAAACTGCACAGCAATGGGTTATCATTTGGGGTACTGTTGTATTATTTATGTATTTGCAAAAAGATTTTCATGAAGTTTCAGTACTTGCTGCCTCGCACTTAGTTTGAGGCTGATCCTGTAACGGAAGCGGGAAGGCAGGAAAGAGCCACCGAAACCATTCGTCCAGTGAACGAGCATTCACCGTAGCTGACACGGTGATCCAGTTGCTGCTGAAGCCAAAGAAATTTCGTAACAGTATCATTACAAAAATAAAAAAGGGGGAAAAGACGGGAACAGGGGAAAGCACGGTGCACACGGTCATCGAGCGTGTCCACATGACAGGACACCTGAGAAGCGATAGGGCACGCGTTGGTCTAGCTTGCGTTCTTCACTTCGCATGTTCGGTTGTTTTCATGACTGGATTTATGCTTCATTTGAAAAGAACACACAAAAAATGCCGTATAAACAAGCACGGCCACGCACACAATCCTTCATTTTATTTTTACTCACGGCAAGAACAAGTTGATTTAACCTCGTTGTTTTCGCCGGGAACCTGGCGGCGCTCATAGCAGAGGTTAGATGCGTGCTGCTTGTTTGGTGCATTTGTCGCTACCACCAAATTAGGATGTTACAAAACCTCAATACGAGGCGCCTGGTAGACTTGGTATAAGTTTTTCAGCTTCCTTGAGCTCAGAACGGGATTACTTCGGACCGAAATGTGTCATAGGATGCTGCAGCTTTTTTTTTTTTTTTTTTTTTTTGTGAGAAGTACACTCGACAGAAAATTTGGATATATTATTTGTACACTTGTTTAAACTTACTACGGTCTTGTCAAGGGTTCCTTTTTTTTGTTTTTGCATTCGACGAAAAGAAAATTGTTGCAAGCGCTGCTAGATGCCCGACTTTCTTACTTCATTAGAGTCAGAGCTTAAACGACCGTTTATACTCGATCAAGTCATGCCCCTTACTTGGGGGCGGCAGTTACTATTTCCCGCTGGAAACAACTGCAATGCTTTCTAATGAGCTGGATGGTTCAGTGGCTTTCGTGCTAAAGAAAATTAAATGGGCTAGGTCGCTGTTAGTTTATTCAAAGCCACTTTAATTTGTTTTGGAGTTTAATTTGTTTTGGAGTTTACTCTTCTATAAGAAAAAAAAATCTACAGATCATTTGGTTGCGTCAACCACCGAATATCAGGCGAAAGCAGTGTGCATTCCTGACTATAAAGCGTTATCCAATGCACCATCCCAAATAAATGCTGCTCTCGGTGAGTGCGTGCCACTTTTATAGGCAGCATAGTAAATACACGGTACTCTAAGTACGCGCACAGATTTCTTGTCGTTAACCTTCGCAGCGCAGTGCTTGCGCTCTCATTGATTGATTGATTGATTGATTGATTGATTGATTGATTGATTGATTGATTGATTGATTGATTGATTGATTGATTGATTGATTGATTGATTGATTGATTGATTGATTGATTGATTGATCGATCGATCAATCGATCGCTCGATTGATCGAACTTATTCGCTAACTGAAATAGAGTTCATTAGCCACTTTGTAAAGCCTTGCCAAAAACCCCTCTGCCACTGTCGGCGAGCTTAAAGGGATCGTGAAGAGATTTAAAAAAAAACGGTGTTGTGTGTGCGCTTATAACCGTGGAACATTGATAAACAAACAAAGCATACCCGTTTCGTCATCCGAATTCGGCAAATAGGTAAATAAATGCAGTTACGGTTTCACCGTGGCTTTCCTCCTCAACTCGTGAAGTGACGTTTCAGTAAGTCAGTAAGAAGCCAATCATAGTTCTCCCTCGTATGCACAATATGTCAGCATAAAGCGGGCTTGCAAAGGGTCAGATAATGCTACAACATCGGCGCCATGATGAAACTCGCCCTGCAACTGAACGGGAGACGTCTGATCTCTGATACGACTGATCAACATGGTCGAACTTTCAGTCAACAACACCGGCGGGTGGTGCAGGCAGAAGTAACAACGTTTAATCTAAACTGGACATTCGTAAACTGCTTACGCTGTTTCGCAAGAGTCTAAACTGTCGTTTTGCTAGCCGATATTCTTGCACAAGTTTGCCGACGTCTGTCTCACGTAGCCTGTAATGCTAGTTGCGCGAACGTGAAATTTCTGACCTGACAAGATGCATGACCGAACGCTTAAAATGAGAGTTTATTACACAAACACGTTTATCGATGGAACTTCGAATAGTCGGAACTTAAAACCAATCCATCATTCATTCATCAAGCGCAAAAATAAATAGCGAGAAGCAGCGATACAGCGCCGAGTCGCCGAGTCCCAACATCACGCAGTTCGACGATTGCTTTCCTGTTTCCTGCAATAAACAATGCTGTTAAGGCTGTTTTGTTGATTGTATACGCCCCGCTTTCGCTTACTGCAGAAGCGCTCAACAGTAAGTTGGCGGTTGAAGCACTGGGTAGATTAGAATTTATGAAAACACGACAGACTTCTGGGTTACAAATGCGAAGAGGCTTTTATGCAGCAGTTTTTTACTGCGCGCGCTTCCCACGTCGATAGTGTAATGGATAAAGTGTCCGACTAGGCTCCCCGTAACGTTGGGCTGGCCCGGAGGCCGCAAGTTCAAATAGCACACGGGGCACTTTTTCTTTTTTTTGCTTGAGCGATCTTGGGCCATTTCATAGAAAAAAGATAAGATTCCGAAGAGAATTCGAGAAAAGAACGTGGAATTCAGCAGGGAAACTGGCTGCAAACTGTACAGTAAACATATAGGGACCATACTAAACACCCAGTAGGTCTGAGTTCTGCTGCAATGGTTGCCAGACAACTGAAGCGGTCACGACATCGCTCGCGTGGATAAAAAACTGTTTTTTTGGCAACGAATAAAGGATGCATTATTTTTAAAATATTGGGTTTGCAGCTTTCCAGAATATTATACACAAAGAACATTGAACCGCGTTGAACTCTGGAATGTACTTGACGTGACGTCATTCTAGTTGCGCTGCCGACCGCCGGCGCGCGCATGGTCGCTTGCGATGCGCCTCAAAACGAGAATTTCAACGGCGCCTCCTAAATTCCGGAAGCAATGAATTGTGAAAATATTTGGGATTTATGTTCTTAAAAGGTCGTTCAAGCAGACAAAATTAAGCAAAGACAAATGCATTTTCTCTTCACGACCCCTTTAAAGGAGCACTGACACCAATTTTCGGCGTTAATATTATTGCACAGTTCGCTTCCTTCACTCAACAGAATACCCTGGGTGAAATATGAGCGGCCTGCGACGCGAAGAACATAGTTTAATTGAATCTTATTTATCGCGCCGATGGAGCAGCGCGTGGAGCGGCACTCAGCAAATGGACATCAGCGTGGCATCATCCAGGGAGAGCCAAAAGAAGTGACGCGGCAGCGCTCGTCAAAATCTCGTGACGTCACTTCATAAGCGCGGCCCCATGAGCGGCGAGCGGGCGCAACACCCTCTCAAGCGGGCGCCGGTGACGTGCGCACAAAGCGGTGAGGTCAGGCAGGGAGTCTGTCATATGCGCCGTTCGGGATAAAAGCCCGGGAATTTGAAACAAACGATTTTCAGGCCAGTCAATGTAATTAACTATCGCGTGCTGAAGTATTTGAAGTGCTGTTTTAGGTTCGCCAGGCCATTAAGCATCGATAAAAGCAATAAAAGTGTAACAAAATTTTCGTGGCAGTGCTCCTTTAAGATATAGCCGTGAAAACACATGGTTATTCTTGCGCCTTTCTGTCTTTTACTCCTCTGTCGCACCGTGACTAAGAGATTAGGCCAACTAACGTTGGTATAAGCTTAACGTTTGGCAGCCCTAACTCCAAGTTTCATGACCTGCCAGGCAAGGTCAAACTCATTTATGTGCGGGTGCAGTTTGGCGGCATTAGACCGCCGGCGATGCATACAATAAGGCCTAACGTGAGGCCGGCGCATACTCGCGTTTCCTCCACCCGCTGAGCCACCAGCCGTTCGTCTGGCCCTTTAGCAACGGTGATGCCGTCACTCATGTCCCCTCCGCGATATCAAGGGAGGTAGAAGTGCTTTCTCACTAAAAAGAAGTTGTTGTTAAAAAAGAAACAGAAAAACAATGAAGTCGCACTGGCAATACCGTTGCTCCCTCACCAATGCAGCGGTCTTTTCCCTGACAATTTCAAGGAGGCGATCACTGCTGCCGTCTGTCACCAAACCGCGTTGCCGACTCGCTGGCAGTGCAGCTGACGGCAGCGGAGAGCGAGTGCCGTTCAGCCAGCAGGGAATAGCGGTCTCACTCGGTGGGCCCTTTCAGGATTGAGTTTCCCCGAGCGGGTTGTTCCCTCACAGTATCAATTAATAGCGTGCACGTGCACCGTTCGCACCCCAACTGGCTCCCGCCAGGCCCCGCACAACGGGCTCCCCCGCAGGCGGCCGGAGGCACCGGGCACGGCCCTTTGTAGAGCGCGCTGCCGGAGCGGTCAGAGGTCGCGCTCACAATAGCCCTTCTGGCCCTGCCTCCAGGCGGCCGGGATTAGTCAAGTGAAGTCCGCGGACCTGACTTCTCATTGTGGACCCGACACCTGAGCAAAGAGGCTCGCCGCTGGGCTTCGTTGTCGCGCCGCAGTGGGCAGTGCATCGCGCCGCCGCGAGCCAGCGCGCACTCCCTTCCGCGTACTTCGCGCCGACCAGGAGGAATGCGCGCCCTTCGGAGCCCGTGCACGCGCGCCGAGACTCTCCTCTCGTCCAGGCCACCAGTTTCATGGGGTCGCCTGAATAGACCGAGCGCTTCGCGCCGATTCGAACCCCGAAGCATTCAAAGCGTGCGCCCGTGGTGACTGTGCGCGGCTGTGCACACCGGCGCACGACTGTGCAAGGCGCGTTGTTCGGATTATTGAATGAAACGCGCTGCCTTTTTGCCTTACCAATCCGAAATCAGGTGCGAACGAAGGGTTTTGAACGAAGTGAGAGAAAGGAAAAGTCAGGGAGGCTACACAGCTGCTGCTGCTTCACCAAAACAAAGCTCCGAGTCACAAAACAAGCGCATCATTTCATTTCATTTCATTTCATTTATTGGTACCCTCAGGACCGGGAGGTATTACAGAGGGGAGTGGTACTTGCACATGGGGGAAAAAATACAGAAGTGCAGCAGTAGATATGCATGTTATTACAGTGGTGCGGCTCCTACTCATACAGTCTTAGCTAATAGCGTTTTTAAACAATTCATGATCTCGGATAGTTGCTATTGATGCGGGAAGGTGATTCCATTCAATGCTCGTTCGTGGTAGGAATGATGTGTAGCAGCCATTTGTTCTGCATAATGGGACTCCGACCTTGTGACGATGATCTAGACGAGGCGAAATATATTCTGGTGGTGATATAAGTTCTTTATGTAATTGGGGATGGTGATATATTTTGTGGAAAAGACACAATCGAAGAATCTGACGGCGAGATGCTAAAGATGTGAGATTCAAGCTAGATTTCATTGCTGATATGCTGGCGGTGCGGTTATAGTTAGAGATAATAAAGCGGACAGAATTATTTTGAACCATTTCGACCGAGTGTATTAGATTAGCATATAGAGGATCCCAAACCGAGGCAGCATATTCTAATTTGGGGCGAATCAGTGTTTTGTAGAGGGTGAGTTTCAAGGAAGAAGGAGCTTTAGCAAAGTTGCGACGTAGGTACCCAAGCATTCTGTTTGCTTTAGCAATTATGTGTTCAGTGTGGATTGCCCAATTTAAATTGCTGGTTATATGTAAGCCTAGATATTTATAGCTAGAAACGGTATCCAATGCAAGATTATTGAGATAGTAGGTAGGAGGTGGATTAGTTGTTCTAGACACTCTCATAACTTTGCACTTGTTGACGTTGAGTTTCATTAACCATTTTTGACACCAAGTTGAGACAGCAGTAAGGTCAGTTTGAAGAGCAGTTACGTCGGCATCGGAGGTTAATTCACCGAAGATTACACAGTCATCAGCAAATAAGTGTACATGAGAAGAAAGACACGCAGGTAAGTCGTTAACATAAATAAGAAAAAGAAGAGGACCAAGCACTGACCCTTGTGGTACTCCAGACTGAACAGCGGTGTGGCGGCTATTCACCCTGTTAGCTGCGACATACTGAGAGCGATTGTTAAGAAAGAATTCAATCCAAGTTAGTAATTTCCGGTCAAGGTTTAGTTGAAGTAATTTGTGCATTAATAAGCTGTGGGAAACTTTGTCGAACGCTTTAGAAAAATCTAAAAATATGCAGTCGGCCTGGGAAGAGTGGTCCAGTATAACGTTCAGTTTATGTGTAAAAGATGCTAGTTGGGTCTCGCAGGAGTATGTTTTTCGGAAACCATGTTGTGCTAGGGTAAAAAATGAATTAGATTCGAGGAAGTCTACAAGGTTAGAAAATAAGATGTGTTCTAATATTTTGCACGGTATACTGGTAAGGGATATAGGTCGGTAATTTAGTGGCGCATGGCGGTTACCAGCTTTGAAAAATGGAGTCACCTTCCCGATCTTCCATTCAGCGGGCAGGCAACCTTGGTCGAGTGACTGTTGAAAGATCATTGTTAGTATAATCGATGAATAAACACACGTACTCTTTAAGAACTTCGGGTCGATTTGGTCACAACCAGGAGCGGAAGACGATTTTAAGGACCTAATTATCGCTTCAACACCACTAGAAACAATAAATATTGGAGGCATAACGGGATAGGGAAAGGGTTCTGCATTAGGTAAAACATCATATGCATCAACAGAAAAGTGAGAGGAAAAAACATCGTTTAGAACGTTCGCACATAATTGAGAAGGAATTTGATGTCCACTAGCGTCTTCTAGGGTGATTGCATCGTCGGGTTTAGGGTTTATTGTGCGCCAGAATTTTTTAATATCGTTCGTTAGCATGGATGGTAACACGTTTTGTAAGTAATAACTTTTGGCCGTTTTTATTGCTGCTACATAATTTTTAGACGCGAGCTTGTCGGCATTCCAGCGATCCTCATTCCCACATTTCTTGGCAGACCTGTATAATCGCTTTTTTTTTGTTCGATAGGCGCTTTAGGTGTGCGTTAAACCATGGGGAATCTTGGGTGGTTGTTATTGCGCGAACAGGAATGTATTTTTTTGACAAGTTGGCAACTGCAGCCGAATACATGTCCCAATTTTCTTGTACACTGCGTTCGTGAAAGTTTTCCAAAAAGGTACTAAGAAATGAACCAACTTCACTGTTAATGGCTTCAAAGTTTGCTTTTGAATAGTTTTTAATCATTTTTATTTTTTTAAGCTTCTTGGGACGCTGAATATTTAGCTGGAATGATATTAATGAATGATCACTTAAGCCAGGTGACAGTGTAATATCCGAGACAAGTTCTGGCCTCGACGTTAGTACGAGATCTAGAGTGTTCGAAGCAACTTCGGTTAATCGTGTTGGCTGAGTAATAAGTTGGGTGAGGGAGAAGACAGTGCATAAGTCCAGGAACTCTTGGCTAAGAGTCGAGTAAGGCTGCATAATCGGTGGTTCTGAAGTCCATGATATGTTCGGCAGGTTAAAATCGCCAAGCAAAAACAGAGGTAAATCGGGATATCTTGATGAGACCAGATTAATTACGTCATGTAGTTCATTCACGAAGTTGCAGGAAAAATTTGGTTAGGGGCAGCCGTAACACCAGACGCAATACCTTTTTCACATGGCCGTACCTACAGAAACCGGGACAAAATATACACGAATGATCAAGCAGGCCGAAGAGAAAGTGCAAATTTTCTTTGAAGATTTGGTGAGCCCAAGGACGCGGGTTCGATTGCCGGCCGCGGCGGACGCTTTTCTGATAGAGGCGAAAAGCGAAAACGCCCGTATGTGCGAGATTTTGGCGCACGTTAAAGATCGCCAGGTGGTCAAAATTAACCCGGAGCCCTCCACTACGGCGCGCCTCATCGCCCGTGTAGCGTCGGCTCGTTACACCCTCAATCAATCAATCAATCAATCAATCAATCAATCAATCAATCAATCAATCAATCAATCAATCAATCAATCAATCAATCAATCAATCAATCAATCAATCAATCAATCAATCAATCAATCAATCAATCAATCAATCAATCAAGCAATCTCTTCGAGAATTTGGGGATTTGAAGGAGTGAGAGCTTCGCACGTGCACGTGGTGCGCTCCGTTATTATAATTACAAGAAAATGTCTACAAGGTTCACAATTTTGCGTATTTGTAACTTCCCGCTTTATTATCATGCGCTTCCGTTACCCGTGCGCAAAGAAAAGCAGGGTCTCCCAAAGCGCGCGAGCAATTGGGGACCCCGCGAGGATCATGACCCCACCAATAGGCCTGCTCCGAAAGTGAACACGGAAATCATCTCGACATACTTCCCCCACGCTGTTTGCTTTATTTTCCATCTAAGACATACAATTCGGAAATTACTCACAAAACGCTGCGCATACATATGATTCGCAAACAGCGGCGCCATAAATACGCCGCGGTAAATTGAGCGCGTTACCGTTTCACGGGAGCGCTGGGGCGAATATAGACGCCTGTCGAAATTCGAACCCGCGCTGCACCGCGCCCCGTCGCCAGGCACTCAGACCACGCGCAGAGTGCGGGGCGAAAACAGTGCACGGAGGAATCATTTGTTTCGGCTCTTTTGCTCCGGTAGCACGGAGGATCTCGGGAATGGCTCCGCTTCCGACATCTGGCCATCTCCTCGGAATACAAACGAGTGGATGCTTATACAGCTTATCGCTGTTCATGTTTGCGCCACCCAAAGACTCTCGCTGTGCCAGCACACGGCAAAGACAGATGAGCTGAAACAGCCGGCAGAAGCGCATCCGATCCGAGACGCTAATGAAATCTTCATAGAAAGCAAGTCCAACGAGAAAGAAGGAGAAGAGGCCGAACAGAAGGCAGTATATAGGCGCTGAGTGAGTGCATCGAGAGGGGAGCCGGCTGTACGGTGCCTCGAATCACCGACGCACGGTTTACGACGTCTACGGCGGTGCCGTGTTGTATAAAAACCCGTGCGACTGGGATCCCGCAACACTAAAACTCGGCCCCAGAGCAAACACCGCCGTATGCGATTCCAATGGACACTGCTCTCACCCTGCCCATGGCAAACCTCGCTCGGGTGCTGTTGCCTCTGTGAACTATACTTCCGAGGCGCCATCAAGAATAAAAGATGGAAAGCAATGCCGGGCTTCGCCCGTTGGGTGCATGAGGTCACGAGTGTAAAATTCCTCTTCCTCGATTCTCGAGAACGGCCGCGAAGGACAGGGAGCCTGCGCGGAAAGATCCAGTGGGCGGGTAGGGGTCAGGAATCCACGATAGATTGCGGCCGAAGGAAGAGCCATGATTGAAAGACGGCGAAAGAGATCGTGACAATGGGCTGGGACAAAGTGGCAGCTAGCCGAGATTTGATGCGAGTCAAGCAGCGGCTTCGGACTTTCTCTGTGCATTGCTCTTTTTGTAGGTCTGAAGCTTGAGCCAGCAGAAAGACGCGGATTCTACTTTAGTGCTACGAAGGAGGGTTGGGGCGAGGGAGGCTGCCGACGTTCAGAGCGCGCGAAATGAATGGATGACTATCGAACGGCATTGTGAACCAGCCACAACGATGAATGGATTGTCGCCATGGCATCCACATTTAATGACATTTCGCGATGGCGCCGGCAACTTTCATGTCTCTCACACGGTAACAGCCAAAAGCAGTGTTAGAGACGCTGTACAGAAGCCCCTGGCTTGCTTCAACAGCGAGAAGAGCCCTTCGTGAAAGGAAGGAAGAGAGCTGGGGACGATTACGATTAACGAACGCACCGCCGCTCGGACGGCTCAGACTATGGAATTCGAGCTTCTAAATTTAGGGCAGACGCTGCAGTGTAGCGGAACCGGTTCAGACAAATGGGGGAACCCACGCTTAATTGGAAAGACACAATATGAAGGAAAGAAGACCACAGCGTTTTATGCCGTTCGTCTCATACCTTCGTGTGATGTTTTGTCAAATAAGCAGTGTTCCCCTCTCTAGCAGCAATGTACCAACTGACCCAAGCCTCAACCCTAGCAAAGGTATTCTATGCAAAGGTGTTCTTTTGCACGAAATAACCAACACGGACAGAAGGCTGACAGGGGCATGCACTGCAAAGAACGTGGTTATAGAATATCAACTCGCGCGAATTCATGCCCTACTTTACTTCTTCACTAAATTGTAAACAAGTAATGCTGACTACATGATTGTCAAGAAATTATTTCTCTTGTACATTTTTTTTATTTCGCATCGACTGATCCCTGGTGGACTTCGGGGAAACAAAGCGTCAGTTTCAGGATTGACATAAACCTTTCAAGCTGTCAAGTCACCTTGAAGTTTGATATCTAAAGGTCATATGCTGAAGCACCAACAGTCGCGAGTGGCAATGTTACGATTTCGGGTAACATCGTAACATCGCGCTCACTGTTTCACATACCGCAATGCGATCTCCGGGTGTAACTTTTGTCTGCAGCATCCTGGCAAATAAACAGCCTATTGGCGACTCATACTAAAGTTCGTAGACTGTTTTCCAAAAGCACCAGGTGACAGCATAGGTATATAGTTGTGAATACTTTGCGAATGAAGAGGCTCACTATTGCGTTTCCCGCATTAAATAGGGATGCGTCAGAAGAAAACAGAATATATTTACTTTACAATGACCGTGACTTTAATAAGTATAACTTTTAAACCAGTTAACATCGATACGAATATATACATATGCCTAAAAAAAGCAAAAATTTACATATAAGCTTCGAAGGTACACCGTATTTAAAAGAATAAACCTTAAAGCCACAAACCTACGCCCAAGAGATACTTTTAAACAATAAATACTCATGACATTGTTTTACCGAGACAGGCTGTCACGATTTTGCAACGCGCAGCAGTTTATTAAGAATCTCCCTGTAAAAGCTTCTTCACTGCAAGCAGAGTCATAGTGAAGGAAAGCCAGCTTAATGAAGCAGCGCATGATGGATGAGTGCAAACCAAAAGAAACTAAGTGAGCGCACACACAAGAATTCAGCGACGCTTCATTTCATGAACACGGATTACGCGCAAGCCTCATGTGGAGCTAGAATCCGCGACTTTTGACGATTTCTTCACCCTGTTTCCGGCGTATGCTCAGTTGGGGCTCCGACCGGCAGTGCGTACGTGATCTGCCGCTGGCTGTCCTAGCGTGAACGGCGTGTCCTTGAATCTGCAGCCTTCAAAAATTCCCGTGGGTTTCTACCGAGAGGACTGAGAGGAGGCGTTCTGCTTTGCTTTTCCTTGTGTTTTATTTCCAGGAGCGCCTGCTTGCTCCCCTCTTTGTCGAGACAACCCCTCCTCCGGCTGCCGGTTTCCTCGTCCAGGTCGTCGGCCCCCGACTTAATCTCGCCCATTGCACAGACTGGGGACTTACGCTTGCGCTTAAAGTTTCAGAATGTTTCTGCTCGTAAACAGGAAGTTTTATGGCACATACCCTCCCAGGAGATTGGCCAAGCATCTGATTGTAAATCGAAAGGAAGTTTCATTGACCAACTTCATGTTAGTTGGCAAAGGGAGGAGGAACCTGTAAGCATTCGTCTCCAGAATGACTCACAATTAGGTTAGAGGTTGGATGCCCTTTGCCCATCAAAAACTTCTCAGTTTCACTTTACTACTAGCATGAGGTATACGAGTGAAGTAAGTGGGATTTTGCAGACCTACAACTTCTCCAAACTTCAACCTTGCGCGCAGCAACACAGCGCCCCTAAAATGTTATCTGGCATTCGCCACAGCCATCTCAGGAGACGCATTGCATTTATACTGAGCTGTGGTGAAATAATTTCATGTCATGAACACATGCACAGTTGACCGCCTTCCAAGAAAAATGAAGTGATTCCAGAAGTACGTTTTGTTTGAAGCCTCGTAGCGCTGTGTCGGCGCAACTTTGAAGAATGAAGGTTTCGAGGCATAGTCAAAACACCTAAATATCACAAGCAATGTCGTCGTAACAGTGCACATTCCAATAATCATGTATCAAAAGCCACGTGTTCATTTGATTGCCCTTCGAGAACTGTACACACATATGAAAATATTATTTTCTTGCATATGAAAAGTCTATTTGTTTGCTTTTATTTTCTCTTGCTGAAGTGAGTCCCCTGCCTGTTGTTCCGCTCTCGTTCGGGATTGTCTGTTTTATATTGCATTGTTGCAGCTTAGGTGCTCGATCTCCTTTTATTCAGTGCTTCCTGTCTAGTCTCGCAGTACGTGCTCGCATTTGCTCAGTATTAAATGGGATCCAACGTGAAAGGTCGCTTTGCATAACAGGTAGTAATTATAGCAAATTACCATTCCACCTATATATGTGTGCTGTGCGTTTTAGATTTCTGGCATTGCCTTTATGTTTGCCAATAATTGATTCATTTTGCGCCGTTTAATTTATTTTCTACCGTTCATTCACTGCTGCTCTCGCACAGGCGTTCCTCAAGGCGCGCAGGGACAGTTGTCCTCGGGTACGCCTTTTGTGCTTTTTATTCACCCTTTAAACCTAAATTGGCCGATGATTTCTCATTTACAACTCGAGCTTTGTTGTACAGGGAACGCTGTAACGTATGAAATGTACACCTTAAAAGACATAGTGTTGCAACCGCCATTGCACATACACAGCCACCACAAACGCATGTGTGCTCCGTACCCTCAAGGTGCGTCAGTGCAGTGCGCGCTGTTATGTTTTCCACACGCGCGCAAGGCTACAGTTGCTTCCCAAAAGGGCGGCGACAATAATTCCCAAGCTGCTGGGGCCCAGCGGGCACATTTGCCGCCATCGAATGGCACAAAAAGCACGAAACGATGGCACCAGGGATGGCTGCCGGTGCCTCGATCCCGCACGACGCCTCCCCCAGCCTCCTCCCATTTATTATACAAGGGAACGTGGCTGTACAAGAAGCTGGTCCCGCAGGGAGCGTTTCCCGATCTAGCCGCCATGGCATCTCCAGACAGTGACGGAGCCGAGACAGATGGAAAAATCGTTCGCCGAATCGACGGGCTCTGAGTTAGAAATGAAACTAACCTGCGAGATCTGCGGCACGGCGCAGCAGGCAGCTCCTACGGTTCGGCACCACGCCTGCAGCGACGCGTCGGTTGCAGACGCGGCCATGATTATTTTATTCCCTGCGACCCGTTGCCACGGTTGCGATGGGTTTCGTTTTTGAGCCGTAATGGTGGTATTATTCCCGACCTCGGGGAACCACGGTATTCGGTGCGAGCTATAGCTCGATGAATTTGAATGGCGCAAAATGCGACGTACGTGTTTTGGAAACACAACTGGGACACCAGGCGGGAAGGAAACAGCGCAAGGAGCATAAGGCTTCGTTTCAGTCAAGCCGTGCTGCTATTTTTATCTTCCTTCCCACTTGAGAAGAACGCCTGTGGGACAAAATGCGAGCAAAATGGTCGCCGCAGATGCACGCCGCAGACGCCTTAGAAAGTAATAGGAGCCGACGTGCAGCGATTCGATTTTGAGGCCCGCTAGGGAAGTTGGGGAGCCGGGGCTCCGCAAGAGCAGAAATTCGCGTCGTTGGAAAAGTGCGAGATACAGGAAACAGGAGAATTGTACGAATAGAGGGGAATGGTGGCTCGCAACCACGGAGTGACACTTCGCACTGCTTTTTTTTTTTTTTGTCCGGTCGCGTTGTATAGCATGCCGAACAAGAGGGCAACAGCAGCGGTACCATTGAGGAATCAGCACTTCTACAGCGCGTTAGGCCATCCTTTTTTTGATCCAGAATGGATGGAATTAAAGTGTTTCCAGAAAAAGTTTCCTTTGTGAGATGACGCACGAAGGGCTTTTTCATATGTAGGCGAATTACAGAAGTATCTATATGCTTCATATGTTTCATATGTACGGGAATTGCAGAAGTATATATGTTATATGGGCTTGTGTGTGAGTGTGTGTGCATGCACGGGCCCATCATGGTTAAATAAAATATTGACAACCCGTATATATACCGAAATTTGGTTCACGAAGAATTCGGTCGTCTTGACAGGGGCAATGGTGGGACTTATTCACATTACATAACACCCACCCCACCTTAATTCTTAGGCTTTGCTGTACTTTTTGCCGCAAAGTGGTGTTGAATAGAGCATATAAAGAAGGTCTGCATCGAAACATTTGCGGCCTTTATGAAAAAAAAAATAATTTCGAAATTTCGAAATTTTGAAAATCCTTCAAAACTTCATTTGTTTGCCAGCAGTTGGAGTATATTGTTCACTCGAACGGATGGTTACTTGTATGTTGGCACAACTGCATAGGACACCAGATCAATCTTGTGGACTAAAGATTTTACAAAGCCTTTAAATAAGGTAGAAATGAATAAATAAGGGGGTTTAATTCAATTCAAATATGAAATGTAAGGTAATAAGTAAGTTAAATGTTTATTAGGTAGATAAGCTTTAAATAAGGTATGTTTTTTTTAAACGGCCAGAAAGACCGATGTCAGGCTGCGGCGTGGAGTTCACTGCCCTGTGAATGATGGTTTGATAGAAATGGTTAAGTTATTCCCTGTAGCGGTCATGTTAAAACACCTCAGGCATATTTGCGAAAGGCGATAGTAATAATGGATGCAGGGCTAATGGGCTGTCTGAGGTATACTATGGCGTGCTTTTGGGGAAAGAAAATGCAGCAGTTTAGAATAGAGCGAACCACTCTTCAGGTCATTAAAGGGTAATGTGCCTGCCATATTTCTGAATATCTTTTTTGATTGATTGTAGGGTTTAACGCGCCGACGCAACGCAGGCGATGAGGCGCGCCGTAGTGGAGGGCTCCGGATTAATTTTGACCACCCGGGGATCTTTAACGTGCGCCGAAATCTCGTACACACGGGCGTTTTTGCTTTTCGCCTCCATCAGAAAAGCGGCCGCCGCGGCCGGGAATCGAACCCGCGACCTCGTGCTCAGCAGCGCAACGCCTTAGCCGCTGAGCCACCGCGGCGGGTCAATATCTTTTTTGGCAATATTGCTTGGCCATATGTGTTGGTGTGTTAACTAGAAGATAAAAGAGACACCGGCAAACCAGTTATCAAGCAACCAGAATATCTCTTTCCCTATTTTCAAAATAATTTCTATACTTCTGGGATCAGCAAAATCTCAGTTTGGGTTCGGTGTTAGGACTTTAGTGTTCTTAGATTTTTCTTATAATGGTAAGAGATCGGGTTTAATTCATTATAACAGTGACAGTATTGTGCCCCGAGGGACACAAACGTGGCAGCCATTCCTTGATGTGAACAAACCAGCAAATGGTTGAAGGCAAGCAATAAGAAATAAACTTGCGCGAAGAGGACAACCAGGAAGGTGGTCAAAGGCTTTGTGAAATCCAGAGAAACAGTGTGGCCATGGTTGTTTATTGAGTCTATTGTCCCAGCAACTATAGCAATACAACGAAACATCAACTGCCATCGAGGCTTCTCGTCGAGCGACCCTGGCGGGAATTCCCAGCGGTAGCCCCCCTCCTCATCTCTTGCGCTGTCATCGACGACTGCACCCTGCTAAGAATCGGCCGTGTGTGGGTGCGTGTGCTGACACGGTGCGCGGGCTTCAACAGCCCACAGCGCGCCTAAATGCTTTTTCGCATAGCACTGGTGCCGGGAGAGGAAGACACTTGCAGTGCTCATGCCACTTCGAAAATACGGCACTGCCGGAAGTTCCTCTCGGGCATGCAGGGGCTTGCCCGAGCGGCCGCTGACGGCGGCGGCGTCTGGATAAGCGCCTCTCCGGCTCTGCAAGAGTACTTCTGTTTGTGCGTGTTTGACTCTGGCGTCCGTTGGACCTCTCCTTTCCCTCCCTTTCTCCAGCACAGCATACACCGTCTCCTGCGAACGCATCACGGGACCCGGAAAGAGTGTTTTGTATATCTGTACTTTTCGGTGCCGTACGCAATACGCTGTAAAGCTGGGGACCGCTTCGACTCCTGGCTTTCCATGAGCGCCCAGCAGTCCAGGTGCCGGGCTCGACTGAGAGCGTTGCTCTGTCCCTTTCGACTGTCATGCTGTAAGCATTCCAGCGTACTGCTCCTGTGCCATCACTGTTTTCTTCTCGCCATGCATTAAACAAGTTTTGCTTTCGGGTCTTCGTCGTTCAGAACCGAGGCAGCTCTCCTGCTCGGCGCTCGTTCACCCCGTTACCCCTACGTGACGGAGGCGACGGAGCTCGGTTCTGAGACGCCCTCCCCAATGTAACAACCCCCAGACTTCCACGCTTCTCATGCGGTCAGTGACACGTGAGCGGGCGTGTGGCTTTATAAAGGGCGATGCTAGAATAAAGAACAGCAGTTGGTTTCAATTCTGACCCGCAGTTTAAAAAAGCTACAGAAATTCTGACAATTGTCTATTATGCTTTAGAATTCCCACGCCGTCTCTCCGCTTCACCAACCTCAAAAGAACACAACCGAAACAGCGTCTTTTTCTCTCCTTTTTTGCTTTTTTGTAATTAATTGCGTGTGGATGGTACATTAGGTAGACTTGCGATATCGCTACTTGATTTTCAGCTACTTTTAGTTTTAAATTTTTTTCTTTTCTCAGCGGAGTGGTTTAAGCTTGAGCTCTGGCCATGCCGAACGTCAACAGAAAACTCCGCTCGGGGAAGGGAAGAGGGGGCCAAACGCTGGGCCAAGAAGTGGGAAGGACTGTGGCGAGGAGGCAAGGAGCCCGCGGAGTGCGCGCCTCGAGAAAATAAAACGCTTCCCGTGGTCGGGATCGAACCGTGTTCCTTCGCGCTATGAAACCGGCGTCTAAATCCAATGGCACTATCATCGCATTCGGAGCGCTCAGCATTTCTTTTGGGTTCGTAGCGCGGGCGGTAGCTTTGGACTTGGCTGAGTTGAAGTAAACTTTGGTCTCCGACTTGGGCAGTGCAGGTTCTGGACTTTAGCAGGGTGGATTGAGGACTTTGATCTAACTCAGTTTGCATGGAGAAGGCTTCGCTTTTTAGCCATCTCTCTCTTAAGAAAAAGCCAAACCTAAGAAAAGCCAAGTTAAGCTAGCGAATACCTCCAGCTCTGCTGTTCCCTCAGTCTTCTCATCTCAATTGCGCAGGTGGCTGATTTTTTTAGTTTCGTGTGACGGCCTATCGTTGTCAAATTTGGCGATCACTGGCTGATCTCGGCGACCTTTGTTTGTTTGGTTATCGTTTGGGTTATTATTGCTTTTGTTGGTTTTTACAAAGATCTTCAGTAACAGCATTTGCGATTCAATTTCTCATCGTCGCCAATTACGTGTTTTGTAGCGTGAGCTACACTGGCCAAGGATGAGCAGTTTCGCGTGGCTCCTGGAGAGCCGTGCTGCGCATGCGCAAGGAGCAGTGCCATCTCATGGCGCAAAGCTGGCGCCGTGAGATTGGATTGGACTGGACTGGACTGGACTGGACTGGATTGGATTGGATTGGATTGGATTGGATTGGATTGGATTGGAAATCGTTTCAGCAGCAGTAAGCATGATAATAAGCTAATTCTAGACAACCAGGAACCCTAACAATAACCAGCTGAACCTTAGCTCACGCTACGTATATCCTGGCATAGCCGAGCTAAGCCACTGCTAATTTTTTTTTTTTTTTGTGCACGTACAAGGTACTACAATGTTAGCGTTGGAATACCCAAAAAAGGTTGGTTGCGCCTTAAAACTATGGCGAACAAAACCAAGTGGGGTACAACTGATTCGAAGACTACCTTCCTTTGTTGCTTAAATATTCAACCTCAGCAGATTATAAGGGTACCGCAATGCCGCTAATGTAGTAATCGGCTCTTTCCGTCAGATTTCACATGAAGGAAGATATTCCTCCCTTGATCAGAATACGCGTTAGTGCTTCAGTGTAGCTTTTTAGTGTGCCCGCTGGCCGCTCCTAAAAACAAGTGTCCCGGCTGCAGCCTCATCTGACGTAGAAAAAATACAGAGCTGTCGAAGGTGAATATAACTGACAAAAGTACACTAAGGAGATTGAATGATTCGAGTGACTACCATGGCGTAACCCCAGGGAGAGTATTAATGACATTAATTTGAGCGACCTTGACAGATGGCTGCTCAAAAATAAGAACAGAAACCGCTGGAAGAACGTAGAAAATGTCATAATGAAGGGACCACCATCAGAGTGAGGCTGCGCAATCATTTTGAAAAAAAAAATGTTGTTGAGCAAGTTGGCATGCTAAAGAACACATAACGGCGCGAGACTGGCGCACGCGACAATGCTAAAGCACTTTGACATTATGTACGAGCTACCTAGCGATTACATCGAATGAGCATTAGTTTGTATCTTTATTTTTGAAAGGCACAGCTTTCTTCTTCTGAGCTGGGATAAATGAAATGGAAGAACATGAGAAAACGTGAAACAAATCTTATTCGAGAAAATTTGGGGCAGTGCTCAAGGTGTGTAGATGCATCCCAACACCGAATTATGCTTATATGGCGTGTCTAGCAGACGATAGCCGGCACGAGCTCTTGAAAAAGCATGCGTGTGAATAGATTTCTTTTTTTAAAATTAAGATAGCTGGAAGTTTTTGTCAGAAAGTGGGTACGCATGAGGGAGGACAACAATAAATGAAAGCGGCATGTCCTGGTCAGGATCAGCGGGCTCAACGGGGTCTGTTAGCGTGTTTTTCTTGGGCTAAAAACACCGGAGTTGGTTATGTACTGACAGAACCTCCTTAATACGGGAAGATTTCGCGAAGCTAGCGGATACCACTCGGTGAAATAACGCCGATGCGCACAAAACTTTGCGTCACTGGTGTATTACGACAAAAGGAGTGGGCAATAATATAAACGAAACCCTGGCCACCGGAACGACAAGACAGTGTGGAAAGCGCAGGCAGTTCACTAAGTAACAGCATGGCGCTTTACCCGACACACGTGATTGCGCTTCATCTAAAAGCGCACGTTGTATCCTTGCAACCCCCGGTGACGCTGTTCGGCTCTCTCTTCACAACAGTCGCAGTTCTGGCCTACTACGTGCACTCGCCCGTCCTGGCCGTCCCCTGCCGCACGTGCACTCGAGCGTCCCAGGGCACACTACCCCGCTCGGCATCGTGAATGCTGATTTTATGTGCCACCGGGAACCCCTGAGCACGCGCATGGCTGGGCGACTGGATGTGCACTACACGTTTTTTCATCGTACGATCACAATGCAGGCCCCAGCACGCACGGGGCACGCGACACGCAGGGGTGCGCGTCTGTACAGCAAAAACCCTCGTGAAGAGCGCTCTGGTTAACAAGAACCTTGAACAGTTCGAAAAGCTGCTATGAACTGAACAGTATATCTGATCTTGCATTGGAACTGGCTTGTTATCCTGTATGTGTGTTGTAAAGTGCCCTAGACTAGAGCGCCATTGTACTAGGGACTAGCAAGTTGAAAGTTTGAATCCTACTCGTAATAGCTGTTCTGGTTTGTAGTATTTGTTTACGAAATTAATGTAACTGACTATTTCCATGCATCTAGCGCGACGTCTCAGCTCCTTAAACTATGTCTCTAGTTCGCAAAGCCCTTGCCGATAATGCCGTGAGCGGGTAAGAATTCGTTCTCCCTTCAAGGAATAAAAAAACTCTCATGGAATGATATTTCTAGCCTGGGTATAGAATATTAAGAAGTGTCTTCATTGGCCAGTAGGTGAACGCTGAAATTTTGTTCTGGTCGTCTGCCATACGAAAAGTGAAAGCAAATTGAGCAGCCAGAAAAACATTTCAGCCAAGTCGCTGGTGGGCGTCGAACTATACTTCACCTAGAAATTGAGCCACACACGACTGTGCGCTCTAAGACAATCTGTTGCTTCATCTTTACCACAGTATACCCGAGTTACCAATGCATGCCATCAACAAGGCAAATTCGGCAAACAGCGACGTCCGGCGTACAGTTTGACTGGGTCTGAGTATCACGCAATTCAAGCATGGAGTTCTGCACTGCGCAGTGACACAACGCGGAACACATTTTCGAGTGATATAGTATGCAAGTCACTGTCATTCGTAAAATTTCTTTGGCTGTCGGCATAGATTGGTCATTTGGGGGTATTGCTGTGAGGCTGGGTCATGTGATCGTCTTAGAGTGCAAGGTGTTCAGAGTAATGACAAGTGCTTGTGTTGAACCCAATCCCCTCGCCGTAACCGCTGGT
Source organism: Haemaphysalis longicornis (assembly GCF_048455015.1). NCBI lineage: Eukaryota > Metazoa > Arthropoda > Arachnida > Ixodida > Ixodidae > Haemaphysalis > Haemaphysalis longicornis. The sequence continues at coordinate 431,054,540 of NW_027526203.1, forward strand.
GTCACCCGACAGTTCTGGACGTAGTTCTGGACGTAGAGCTGCTGGAGAACCCGTCCCGCATTAAAAATAGGCATGCAGGGCCCACATTTTTTAACACGAAAGTGTTTTATTCCGGGATTCACGAAGATTTCACTTACGTCATATCCGTCACGGAAATGACGCCAGTACAAAGAAGCAAGTGGCCTGTAAAGGGTGCACCCCTGCACACAAAGTCTTCTTGCGGGGAAGCAACCTTTAGTACTAAAGAGTACGTCATACTGAGGATTGCTTGTTTTCGGGTTTAATATTTTAACACGAAAGTATTTTATGCCAAGATACACCAAGATTTCCCTCGTCATATCCGTCACGAAAACGACGCCAGTACACCTTTGCCGAAGCGACCCGCCAGCAAAACGTCGCTCGACAAGCAGACCCACAAGACAGCCGCCGACCCGCAAATAATGCTCAGCTTCAGATTTCGCTGCACATTTCACTTTCGTGTTGTACCGATTCCTATGAGAGAGGAATCAACCACAGTTTTTTTTTTGTAATTATATTCGTGCAATACAGAGAGGCCGGCTTAACAGGGCTGCAGACTAGTGCCCACTAAAGCAACGTGCAAGTTGAGCATAAATCCGATTTCCTGGACAGCACCAAAATATAAAACCGACAACTGAATTCAGAAATACGAGCATTACTCGGCAGCGGCAGAAACGCTGTTGTCTTCGACGGGATTTGCAGCCAACTGAGCATATACACGCGGCCATTTCTTTATGTGTGAAAAGCAAGTTACTGTCATTCACCGAGTTTGCTTTGTTTGTGGCATCAATTGGTCAACCGAGCGCATTCCGGTGAAGCTGAACCCCATGATTGCCCGAAAGTGTATCTTTCTGAGACTGATTGATTGATTATGAGGTTTAACGTGCCGATGAGCGCATGCGATGAGGCGCACGGAGGACTCCGGAATAATTTTCACAACCTGGCGATCTTTAACATGCGCCGAAATCTCGAACACAAGGGCGTTTTTGCTTTTCGCCTCCATCAGAAAAGTGGCCGCCGCGGCCGGGAATCGAACCCGCGTCCTCGTGCTCAGAAGCACAACGCCTTAGCTACTGAGCCACCGCGGCGGGTATCTTTAAAGAAATTATGAAGGTCTGCTTCACCACAATACACCTGAGAGACCACCATAATAAACCTGAGCGACACCTGAAGGACGAATAAGGAAGCCAGACGTACGATTCTGTGCACATAGATTACCTGTCTCATTACATGACGAAATTGAAAGCGTCGGGTTTGCGTTGCCCAAGTCAAATCGCATGCTGCGCATCGCTATTGGCACAATTTGCTGCTTTCATTGCCGTACTGAATTACCCATACAGGACCTCTGTAGGGAACCGGACAGATGGGCATTTTAACATGAATCATAGTTATTTGCATTGCCTAATACTCTACTGCCATAGTCTGTGTTTTTTTTATTAACTTGAACAACATATGTGGTGCAGGTATGAGGCGCGATCTTCAGGCAACCGCTAGTTCCTACAGGTCACTTTTCTTGCACTGGTAACATAATATCTGCTTCCTTCCACGTCCCACGCGTTGTATTTATTTCTTATCACTTGGTGTATTTTTATTTCCCGTCAGTATGCAAATTACCGTTTAAAGAACTGTGTTTACGCTAAACAGAGTTCAAAAGGCAAGGACGTTAGATCGATTAAGCAGCGCATTTATGTTTCTTCTAGAAAGTAACTACATTTGTGGAAAACGGTTACCAGTCGTTCAATATACTTCGCTTTTCAGAGATTGAATACACTCAAATTTCCGGTTTTGCAAATCGCTAGTGAAATGTTCCCTATTGTATAAATTGTCTCAACAAATTCGAGTATACAAAGCATTGTATCTTTGTTTTCTCACAGCAAAGCTGTTTATGGTTAAGAACCAGCAGAGCGTCTCTAGAGACAGCCCGAGCGTAGACCAACAGTTTTCAGCGTATAGAAAGATTCATAAAAATAGAACAGGTCTTAGGGCCTACATATTTTGATATAGAATGGTATGTAATGCCTCACAAAAAATGCCTTCCCCGCACTTCATTGATTATGAGGTTTAACGCGCTGACGCTACATAGGCGATGAGGCGCGCCATAGTGGGGGGCTCCGGATTAATTTTGACTACCTAGGGATCTTTAACGTGCGCCGAGATCTGGAACACACGGGCGTTTTCGCTTTTCGCATCCATCAGAAAAGCGGCCGCCGCGACCGGGAATCGAACCCGTGTTCTCTTCCCAGTTATGCATTTGTGTTCAGAGGTGAAGCTGACTTTAAAAAAATTGGTGTAACATTGTTTTTTGTAAGCTGACTTTTCCATCGCATCAGCAACAGCGTTTCCAGTGACGCGACACCCGACCTTACCTTCTCCCACAATATCAAGAACATCCAATGGACAAGACTGGACGAAACCCTGGGGAGCGACCATCACATCCTTCGCATCCTAGTAAAACATAATCGGATCCCCCAAAGAATCGGGCAAGCGAAGATCACGAAGCGGACCGCATTCCGTGAGTCCGCGCAACTTACAATTCTCACTGATATCGAGGAATGGACTAAAAAATTATTGATTTCTGTCAATGAACACACTAAAACAGTTTAGCTTACGATGGACAACCCAGCGGCGGGCGCGCATCTGCTTCATATCTGGAACGCCCGGCGGAATTCGATACGTCGCTGGAAGAAACAAAAACACAACCGCAAGTTCAAACTGCGAATAGCGCTGCTGACGAAACAAGCTGAGGAATATGCAAACACCCTCAGCCGACAAAACTGGAGCCAGATTTGGGATCAATTGCAAGGTACGTTAAGTAATCGCCGCACCTGGCTCATTCTCCGGTCGCTACTCGGGCGCACGGAAAGCAAAGCAACTACAGGACACCACCTCCAGCGGCTCATCCACAACTATCCCGGTACCGATGAAGAACTCCTCCGCGACATCACTGCCCACCATATTGGCGCCTCTCTTAGCGCTTCTTCCCCGACCACGGGCCTACCCGATTACGCTGGAAGACCCAACGCGGACCTAGATGCCCCTTTCACGACGACAGAAATTATCGCTACTATCCGAAAACTGACCCGCAATACAGCACCAGTACACGATCGCATCAACAATAAAACACTGCGAAACCTTGACTACAAAGCCATTGACAGCCTCGTACAAGACATCAATGAAAGCTGCGAGCGAGGACAATTACCGGCGCAGTGGAAACATGCAGACATCACCATGATTCCCAAGCCAGGCAAACCCATTAACTTCCGCAACTTGCGCCCCATTTCTCTTACCTCTTGCGAGGGCAAACTCTACGAACACATGGTGCACGACAGACTAACGCCGTACTTGGAAGACAAGGAGTACCTCCCCCACACCATGTTTTGCTTTCTCCCCGGACCTTCAACACAGGACATCCTTCTTCAAATTACTTATTGGATAATCTCAGCAGCCAACACAAGACCGCCATTCTCGCACTTGACGTCAAAAGCGCGTTTGACAATGTCACCCATCAAGCTATACTCGAAGGTCTGCAATCCACCCACTGCGGAGAGAAAGTCTACCGTTATGTGCGCGACTTTCTCTCCGACCGCACGGCCACGATTGGCGCGGGACAGCTCCGCACGGCAACTCTAAAAACACCACCAAAAGGCACCCCCAAGGTTCTGTCATTTCTCCACTGCTTTTTAACTTGGCAATGCGAGGGCTACCGCCACTCCTGAACAAAATACCAGGAATCAGTCATGCGCTGCACGCAGACATCACTATCTGGACGCGTACAGGCTCAGTAGGAAAACAACAAAACGCACTCGAAACAGCAATAAACATCACGGAAGAATACCTCCGGGCTCGCGGGCTTTCCTGTGCCCCTGACAAATCGGAACTTTTACCTCTGAATAAACGCAGCAGAGGTCGCCCACCCGCCCCCATACCCGACCTTAAACTCTCAGTCAATGGTAACCCCATACCCCTGGTTATACCCTACAAATTCTCGGCTTAACCTTACAGAGAGACGGAGCAGGCCTTGTCCCGTCTCTCAAGAAACAGTACTTCAAGTTCAAGAAACAGTACTTCAAGTCACCCATCTCATTCGCCGCGTAAGCAACAAACGACATTGTCTCAAAGATCACGACATAATATGCTTGACCTAAGCCCTAATCATCAGTAGGATTACTTACGGCACTCCATACCTGTCTCAAGAATAGCGAGCACGCCAAACTGAATATTCTTATCTGGAAGGCCTACAAGCTTGCACTTGGTCTACCTCCGACAACTCCTACCGACAAGCTAATGAAACTTGGTCTGTACAACACTTGGGAAGAACTCGCTGAGGCTCACAAAACCAGCCAACCCGAAAGACTTAAACTCACCAAAACGGGTCGTCATACGCGACGTCGGCTTGGCTACGATGCACAGGAGACATAATAGTAAACAGCGCATCCCCCTGGTTCTACGCCAACTTATCACCGTTGCTCCCATCTCCAGAAATATGCATCCCGTTGTCAATGCATATCGAAAAAAGCCAGGGTCATCACCCTCAGAAAATCCTACGGAGACAACAAACCAGCGGTCCGCTACACAGATGCTGCCCGGTACCCTCGAAAGTCTGCGCATGCCATCAGCGTTGTCAACAACCATGGCACAGAACTCACGTCGGCCACAACCCTAATCCCGGACACAGAGTCTCCAGAGGAAATCGCCATCGCCCTCGGGGCTACCACGGGCTCAGACTACCTCACTGTCATCAAAGACTTCAAAACCGCCTGCCGCAATTACAAACTATAGGTCGTGTTTCTGGTCAAGCCATCCGCATCCTGAACACTCTACAAAGCCCCCCCCCCCCCCCCCGAACTCCGCATAGTCTGAACCCCAGGCCACACCCGCGAGCATACCTTCCGGGCCTTCCCCTCGTTGGCAGACCAATCGATGACCTCCAGCGATGACATTCCAAGAAGATATACGGATATCCTCGCCCATTACCGACTGCAGCGCCGCATTTACCCCCCCCCCCCCCACCACACCCCAACATGACCAGAGAGGACGCCATTACCCTCAGACTGCTGCAAACTAACACCTACCTTCCCGGAACACTACTCCATGCCATCTACCCAACAACATACACACTGACTTTTCAACACTGCCCCACACCCAACACACTCTGCCATGTGGTCTGGGAGTGCCGACAATCACCATCATTAACCCCCCTACCAAACCCAACACTGGAGCAGTACCAGCTGACCAGCTCACGCCCTCAAGACCAGCAACGACTGGTGGACAGGGCCCGCCGGGCAGCCAAGGACCAAGGCTTCCTGGACTAAGGAAGCCTCCCTCAACGGAACTCATACAGTTGAATAAATGTTTATTCCTCCTATATGTTGCACAGTGAAGTATGGCCATCTATGGAGGAAGTATGGTTACAGCCCCACTTTATGTTCTTTCCACCACTCTCTCCACCTTATACTCTCTCTTTCCCGAATCGTGTATACTGTTCGCCACTCTCGGCGTCTCTCTGTCACCCTGGACATCGCGTAATGCCGCGCGCTCTTCGCCGGCTACCTGTGCGACGCACTAGGCCCTGCAAAAGGATTGGCGTAGTCACGCTATAATAATGCGTCATTGTCTCTACCCGCCAACTGTGTGTGTCCTTAGTCTGTGGCGTAGAGGCTGTCCTTATAATGAACCACTCTCCTTATAATGAAACCGCAAATACGCAACCTAGCTCAACGCCAACATAGCGAATTCCACCCGAGCGAGTTTCCATGGAATTTCCTCTTCCCGGCGCGTTCAGTGCGGCATACCCCTTTCGCGTTTCTTTCAAGTAATGTACTGAGTATCGCGCTTTTTTAAATATACCATGAACATCGGTGTTGTTCGGTATGCCTGTTATGTCTGCCTAGTCAACCCTCCTCATTAAAAAATTATCGGGGCGGATACGAAAACTTTGAGAATGGATATTCTGATATAAACGACTAATACTGAAATACGTATCTGCGAAATTTGGAGAGTGCTGAATTTTTAATCAATCAATATTTTTTGCAGTATGCTTTTATTGTAACTGTAAGTTCTGCGTTTTTAGAATGAGGTAAACTTTAAGGGTCTACTTACAGTGCGCAATGTGTATTGAAAAATATCATGGCAGTGAACAGTGATTTGTAGGGGCATGTTTCCCACAGCAGAGCTGCCCGGGCCACCGTCACCTTACTCACGAGGAATGGGGGATCCAAAGCGCTTGGGCGTGCCTCTTCCGTTCATACGCCATTATTAGACAGTTTTAGTTGAGCGCACGCAGCAACACTGCGCCCGCACGAAACTTTCGGGTGCTTGCGCAGTACCCAAGCGGAAGCTGCGCGCTTTGCGTGCGCCCGCAAGTTTGGGCATCTTGCGTTGCGGGTTTTGCGGGCTTTGCGAGCCGTGCGCGAGGCCCTTCCCGTCCTCTTTCCAGTCTCTCGCTCGCGAAATGAAAGGAACAAAGGAACGGCGTCTCCCCAAAAACCGGTTCACGGCTTCTTCTGGCTGGGTTTACGCCTGGCGCTGGCCGACATGTTTCGGCAACCGCGTGTTTCATTCGCCAATATGGCGTTTGGTGGCACTGCATGACACACAAATCGCGAATTTCGGCGCCACTGGTTTATCCATGTATCAACTTCTGCGTTCGGTCAATTAAAACTGGTTCTTCGCGAGAACTTGGTTCGCGAGTTGCGCCGCTACGTGCGTACGCAACGCTCGACTAAAACTGTCTATTACTATGAAGTCGACCTTGCGTGTCGCCCACCCCTTACACTCCATGCTCGAAGGATAACCCGCAGAGTCTTCCAAACCAACTTCTAAGGTCTTTTTCCCCTGATGCCATGCAACCGAAGGAGGGCGTCGGTTCTCGCCCCAGCCCCCCCCCCCCTTTATATTTACGTCTGTCTGTCTGTCTGTCTGCCTGTCTGTCCGTCCGTCCGTCTATCTATCTATCTATCTATCTATCTATCTATCTATCTATCTATCTATCTATCTATCTATCTATCTATCTATCTATCTATCTATCTATCTATCTATCTATCTATCTATCTATCTATCTATGCGTTTCTCTCTCTCTATCTCTCCCTCTCTGTCTTTGCGGGAGCTCTCCCTCCGTTCTTGTAAAAAGAGATAGATTGTCTTCCTACCATATAATCATGGTTGACACATGCGCGAACTGAGCAAATCAGCAGCTTTCCTTCCCGTCTTATTGAGTTGATAGCTATGCTTCAACATGTGCGGTGTTAGTGTTTCGCCCCTTTCGTTCATCGGAATGGTTCTACACATGCAATCACATGCTCTTATTAGGTTTCATATAACAGCATATAGTAACCTTAAGTTCGGTCGGAAGCCTTATTTGTTTTAGTGTTTCGTTTTTCTGATAATAAAATCTTCTACAATTTTTTATATGACTTTCCTCCTTGGAATGATGACACTTTGTGAAAGCCCTCAATCCAAATACACAATACGATCATAACAACGGGGTGTGGACTTCTCCGCATACTTCTGGCAAAAAGAGACAAAACTCCGGGATCCAAACCAGGAAATTGGACAAGGAGCCCCTATTTGCAACATATTGCCTCCATTGACGAGCTTCTCCTCGGGACGCGATGTCATGAGCCAGTAATCCTCCGATCAAGAAAAACGGGATGAAGAAGCTGTCCCTTGAGACTGCAATGACAGTCCACCAGTGATAACCAATCTTAGAAGAACACAGAAGAAAAAAAGAACTCTGAAGCACCACCCTCATATGTACTGTATGAAGACCGCAGAAAGCCCAGAGAGTGTTCTCATGGCGAGCTCAGCAACATAACAACTTGCACCGTGCAACACATGTGCGGGTCTCTGTGCGAATCATGGATGGTTCACCGCAAATGTACAACGTCCCCTGCTTCGTTACGGGGATTAGAAACGACCACAAAGCGTATAATCCCCGTAAATGAGCCCATCGTACCGGGTTTGGGCGCCATTCGGTTAATAGAATTTTCAAAGTTATCCAATTCAAAGCTAAAACCCTCCGCCAGGCTGTATTGAAATAGAATTCGCAAACTTATAACAATCGAAGATAGTAAAGCTCGAATCTTCCTTTTGCCGCCTTATCAAAAACGGTATTGATGGGTTTACTTTTTACGCCACATTTTTAACAAGTGTATACAATTGTATGGGCGAGATGTATCGTCAATCAGCCGTGACAACGAGTGGAACAAAAGACAACGAGCTAGAAACATTTCCAGCCAGGATTTAAACCTTTCCGCGAGAGGTTGAAAAGGGAACGGATGGGCGGGTGCAATATCTTCCACGCAATCCCTTACGTTTCTAGCCCCTACACCGGCATTTCAACACCATTTCGTCTTGCGTAAACCAGACACATAGCGACCCGCGAGGGAGGAACACACTTAAACTCGCTCGAATATCAAAAACCCAAACGAGCTATTGAAGCGAGAATGGACTTAAAGCATCAGGCCCGGCGAATCCTAAAGGAATGGGGACGGAACTTCCCAACGACGCCGCGTCATCAGCTGACAAACGAGGATACGAACCCGCAATAAGTCAGGGCTGCGAGACCCAGCAAATGGACTGCACTGCTCCATAGCGAGCCGCTTTAAGAAGTGCGCTCAGGCGCCTTTAAAGCATCCGCGGGGAACAAATCAAACGATTCTTGGACGTCTGAAGGCTGTAGGGACAAAGAAAGGAAAAAAGGAAGGCGCATTTACGACGCCTTAATGCGGGGCCGTGGACAATGTCAGCGACATGACGTGCACTTTGCCACTGAGCGCTGAGTAGTCCAGTACGGTTCCCGGGTCCAGCGCCTGCGACGATATCACGTCAGTCTCGAAGTGAGATCGCCTCGACCATTACGGGCTCCTGCAAGACGTGAGTCTCTCGAAGGCATCAAGCTCACATCAGCAGTGGAGCGGTCGCTCTCAGACGAAGAAATAAAGGTCAGCATAGGCGGCTCCTAAAGACCTCTTCACGGGGAGATTCAAGAATCCGCTTCTTCGCAGTTTGTGCCTTTTTCTGTGGGAACAAAGGAAAAAAAGAAAACGTAACCGGTGATTCACAGAACAAAAAAAAAGCAAAATCTGGTTTGCCTTGCACAAGTGGGAATCAGTGCTGGCGTACAAAGAACCAAAGCCCGTGAGCTAAAAAAAAAAAAAAACCGAAAGGGGACAACATTCTAATACAAGACGTAATAAGGGAAGCCAAAAAAAGGGAATAAAAAGCAATTCTCTTTGTATGCATTTTTGGGAAAGAAGGCGATGTCAGCGCGAAGACGGGGCGAGGGGGTGGAGGGGTGGTGAGAGGACGGGGAAGGAGGAACCGAGTGAACCGGAGGGGCGCTCGCTTATCTAATCCTCGTCGATGTTTCAACTAGGTCTTGCCAGAGCATTCGCCCAATTTTTTTGCGCTGCCATCACGGCCGCTTAATAACCTCGAAGGGCGGCCAGCCTAACGACGCCCCGCTGCAGCGGGCTCTGTCGCTCCTCGGAGGGGGAGGAGGGGCCACCTAAAGACCAGACATCAGAACCCTACGAGCGAGGATGGCGCGATATAGGCGGCTTCCCGGGCGGCGCGCAGTCATGCAAATTGCTTCCAGATGGAGATTTAATTCCACATAATGTATTTGGAGACGCCTCCAAATGGTTCCCTCTGAGATCGTCGCGCACAAAATTCTTCGCCATTAGGGCCGGGTGCGAAGTTTCTCTTGCAAGGAGCGGGACAACCAACAGGGAGGAGCGCGCTGATCTGTGCGCAGGGGTGAGCGGGGGGGATAAAAAGGCCAGCAAGAAGCGCGCGGGCCAGGCGACCGCAGCACTGGCGATGCCTCGAGCCCTTCAAATTCGCGAGCCTTCTCAATTTTGTGCGTTCGCGCCAAAGTGACGGAGGCGTGTAAGTGAGCGTCGTAATGACGCGCCCGCTGCTGCCGACAACTACCTCCTCCACGCGGATCATGCAAATGCGACCGCACAAATGATTACTTCCCCCCCCCCTCTTCTCCTCCCCCCACCCTTGCCGAACAACCCGAGCTTGAAAGACAACAGAAGCGATAATTTTGCTCGCTGTTCGATCGTGTAATGGTCTGGCTTTTTTTTTTTTTCGTCTTCTCCTTATCGAGTGTAAACTTCGGAGCAACAGAAGACTGCCCTGCTTAAGAGCTACATGCTTATTAAGAGAGAGCACATCGATAACGTTAAGCATGTTCTACAGCTAGCTCTACCATGAAACAAGGGGAGAAAAGTACAATACTGTAGATAATCTAATTGGCACGTCCAGAATTTCCGCTGTACAAGCTGTATATTCCCTCCGCCTTATTTCGCGAAATTAAACATTTATAAAAACATATATTCTATTTCAATCCCTACAGCCCCGCATTGATCTATAGAACCATACGCTATAGCTGGTGGAAGTCCACAATGCTGAGGATGACTTAACATGCACCCCTCACCGCGAAGAAGACGAAGACCCCTTCGATGCATGATGACGATTACTAGCACCGCAACTATGCAAACAAACAATGATACTGAAACTTAGCTATGTGTCCGCCAATGCTCCTCTACAACAGCCGCCATTCAAGTCTTGCGCGTGAGTGCAAGCTTCCCTGAATTTTTTTTAAAATGTAAGGCATTGCTGGAAACAAGGCTGGAACTAAGCCGCAGAAGTGGTCGCTATATATATTTGTCCGAACATATTTGAGTCGCACATTGTTCCGCGGTGCAGGCAAGGTGCTTCAGAAGACTGAAACGGGCTTTCAGGAGTGAACAATTGAACTTTTTGGAACTAAATTTTTAAGCGAGAATCCTATACCTAGGTTTGGGGATGTTATGGCTTCCGCGCGCGTTCCCGCGGAAAAACGCAATGAGGAAAAGCCATCTTACCAAGCCCAGCTTATATTAACGGCGGAGCTGTTGTTACTGGCCGTACGTTCGGGGTTCGTGCGCGCCGAAAACTCCCCGAGAAAAGGCCGAGCGCTCGTGCAGGCGTACTTCGAGTGCACGTTCGTCAAGCTAGCATACCTGCCTAGGGTGATTGGCCAATATTGGAAAAAAAAAATCTCCAGCCTTGGTCGCGTGCCCCGAGCGCACGTTCGTCAAGCCAAGCATATCAACTTAGGGAGATTTGCCAACTTTGGCCACAAAAACACTCCAGCGTTGGCTGTATCGTGTCAAAACTTGCTCAGAACGAGGAAGACGCGTCATAGCGTACGCCTTTCATTCGTTCGTCCTCGTGTCGTCTTGCGCATGCGCTATGTACGTAGAAGAGCCGCAACTTGAATGTCGAAGCCGCTGTAGGTGATCGTCCACTCCCCATGGCCCAGCCGCGGATAGTTCACCCTGCCGCGGAAAAGGCCGCGCTTCGAGAGGCTCGGCGTGCAAACCATCCGCTAGAGACGACAAGTCGCGCTTGGAGAGTGGCGTACGAACCAAAACGACGAGCTCACTCTGGCCTTGCTCAACATGAGGTAATTGAAATGGCATGCCGCCGACGTCAACCACGACACTACAACGATACTAAAACTCAACTTCGTGTCCGTCAGTTATCGCCTACAACAGATTCGCCATTTAAGTATTGCGCGTGAGTGGAAGCTTCCCTGAATTTTTCATATCAAATCCATATCGCCGCTCGCGTCGGAGCGGGAACACTCCACTAAAAGGTAATATGAAAGAATCAACAACAAAAGCAAACGCTCATCACCGCTTTCGTCGGAGCGGAAATTCTCCCTTAAAAAATGAGGGTGAACGAGCCAAGTGAGTGTGCAAAAACGAACAAGAGAAAGCGTATATGGCCAAAGTATGCACATGCCGCCATTTCATTCACCCAGAAAAAAGAAAAAACGCAAAAGACGGGACAAAATAAAGAAGTTTTTCTTCGTAGTACAATGTATCAACTGGCCTTTCAGCAAACCCTTCTGCAATTACAGTCAAATCTCGGTACAACGAACACCACATTAACGAACTTTTCAGATTAACGAGCATTTAAGAAATCCCGCGCCGATTGCTTATAGTTTTAATGTAAAATTATTTCACTACTACGTACTTCAGAATAGCGAACTTTTCAAAATAACGATCATTTTATTTAGTTCCGTACCGTGTTAACAACGCCTCAGTACTACGAACTCATATTTTCAAGGCCGGGGATTTTTAGATTTCCGTTAAACAATCGCGGCAACCGGAGCCATATGCTAGTAGACGACACGGCAAAGCGCAGCGCAGAGAGAGAGAGAAAAAGGTGACGAGAAGAGAAAAAAAATGAAGCATGGGTGCCCTTCTCCGTCCAGTAAGCCGCGGCCACGGTATTCGCGCACCACCCCAAGTTTTTCTACGTTCCGCCGCTGCTCGGGTGGCTTGCTGGATCTTCACGGACATCAGCGGAGCTGACAATAAAGGACATTCTCCAGAGCGGGAGCATTCAGAATGAAGAAGGTAGCGAGGACGGCATGAACGACGGTGCCTCTGAGGGTGCCGCGGCAGCACTCGAAGACTACGACGGGCACGTGACGACTGCGGATGTGCCCGACAGCATGCGAAAACTCCGCAAATTTCCAAGGAAAAACCGCACGGCCACTGACTCAGTCCACAGGAATGTGGAAGAGTTGGAGTCCCTCGTGCTAGGAAGCTTGTGCTGCACGCGCCAGAAGAAAATTTCCAACTACTTTAAATAAACGTGCATTGTTTCATAATAATTTGTGCATTTTTTGGGAAAAATGACTTCAAGGATGCACTGCTGTACACGTAGGTCATTTTAGGCGTTGAAATACTCTTTGTTGTCTGAAATTTTTCGATTTTCACTACAACGACCTTTCAGAATAACGAGCAATTTTCCGCGCTCCCCTGAAGTTCGTTATATCGAGATTTTACTGTAATTCACCCATTCAGTCTATCACTCACTCACTCCATCCGTGATCCCAACGCTAATAAACAATTTTTTCCGGATTTAAATAAATTTTATTCCCTCTCCACCTTCCACCGGATTTATTTGTCAAGAATAGAAGCTCCTTTCAAGCATTCGAATCTGAATTATTTCATATTAAGGTATCAACTTAAGCGACTGCCTGCAGTATACAATGTTGAATGCTCTCAAACAAGATGGCTGGGCTTTCAACACTCAACACGTAGCCTGTTCTCCAAATTAAAGATCTGTTTCGCTGTATTTATTGTATTCTCTGTCGGTCTGTCTGGATATCTACCGAAAGCTGAAGCGAGCAACCACTCACGAATACAGATGCCTGCTTCGTCTCGGTCACCCTGACTGTCAGTGCCGAGAGCCCTGGTGCATTGCGTTTACGTGGTGGGGTTTCAGTGCCTAGGGCGTCGTGCTACTCAACACAACCACGTAAACAATGCGCATCGAGATCGATGTCCGGCTACCGCGGCTGTCTTCTGACAACTGCAGGAGGAGGAAAAACGCCCGTGTGTACATCATTTCACCCCGTGTTACACATGGCCAGTTGGTCTAAATAAACCCACGGCCGTCCAATAGGTCATGCCTCATGTTTTAGGCGGGAAAAGGCGTCAACTTGATCTCCCGAACTTGTACGTAAACACCAGCCTTAACCCCAAACGAGATCTTACTGTTGGTGGCGGATCCCACCTTTTCAAACTTTTTAAATAAATTTAGTTCGACTATTAACTATTCTATTATACATTCCCACTTTTTTATCTTTACTTTTAATACTTCTTGGTGCTGAAATTGGGTTTAATTAATTTAATTACACTTGTATCTTTCTATGTTACATATTACCAGCTAGTGTAATTTGCTCCTGTGATTGGTAAATGTTTTGAACCACTCAGGCCCCTTTAATTGCAAGCTTAGATCACTTATAAATGCTTTATTGTTGTACTGATCTCGAATCAGCACGCAACCGCTCAATGGGAAGCGATCGATGGGGCTTGTTCAGAACTTACTGACAGCACGAATTCGAAAACTTAAATAGAGATTTCTTTTTGCTCCCTCTAGGGTTATGCAAAACAACTGAGTCATCTGAAAAATCTGAGCAAGCACATTTTCATTTCTTAGTTCTACTGATATTGAGACCAGAGTTGATTTTCTTGTATATGGTGCGTGTTATATTTTTTCATGCGCGTACTTTTTTAATGGTTGTCTATATATTACGCTGGTACTGATCGTTCCAGCGATTGACGGTAACCGACTCACCTAGTTCTGAAGCATTTTCATGATGCCTTTGTCCTCATTTGTAATAAAAACTGTTTCCCCAGTTATACAATTTTCCCAGTATGGCAAAATTGCAGACAGAGGTCATAAAAACGAAGTAATGGCTTGTGACTCGTTTCAGCTACCTTGACAGTTTTTCAACTCTCCAATGTTGAAGTTCGTATTTATTTATTTATTTATTTATTTATTTATTTATTTATTTATTTATTTATTTATTTATTTATTTATTTATTTATTTATTTATTTATTTATTTATTTATTTATTTATTTATTTATTTTTCCCTCGGGGCCAAATGCATTCTGAAGGACTGGCGGTTAAATGCGAATAAAAGAAGTCGATCAAAATATGATGGTAAAATATTGTCGCGTAGATAGCAGGGCAATATCTTTCGTGGGTATGCACCACACGGAATGTCCACATCGGGCAATCCCCCTGTTGAAGGTACGTGCCATGTGCGGTAGGCGTTCTTGGAGTCCTTTGGACTAAAGATGATGGTAACGCACCCGCATCCTGCATTCGCGTGCCTGAGTCAGCCAGAAATGCTCGCGGAGACCCACCGTTCGAGCATCGCTGCTGCCTGGCCATTCCAGTTACGCGCCACGCCAAATGTTAATTTTGTACCCTGGGAAAATCATTTTTGGAATATCGTACAACATTCCCCAAGAATCTTCAAAAATTACCAAATAAAAAAATTATAAAACACCGGTAATATACTATCCCGCATATCCTTAAAACTTCTTTGCCAGGGGCCTTACTGTCCGACATATCCTGGAAGCGCCATGCCAGCGTGAAAGCTTTTCTGGGTCGCTCTGAGCTACTGAGCCGAAATGGAAAGCCAATGAGGACAAGCGAAAGGCGATGGCTTCTACGAAGGGATATGTCGTAGACTACGCGGGCATAATAGCAAAGAGCAGTAGTTACAACGAGTCAGTAAATGCTACTGAGGGGAATTGGACACGGCGATACGCGGTATGCACCTAGTTATGGGCCAGTGCTCGCAACTAATGCAATTCCCGAAATACCGCGAATTTAGTTGGTAAGTTCATTAATTTTTGCGTGAATTTGATGTCACCAAAAAGGTAGGCCAGAATTGGCGGCCTTCTTGGTAGTCCCCTGATGTTAGTTTTCTGCGTGCGCTTGATCACCATCATCACCATTCCCTCGGGTGCTCAGTGTGCGTAGGTGAGTCGGCATCGAATACCTCCACGTAAGCGGTCAGCAACCGGGTTTCCTGTAAGTGCAAGCTTATTCTATTCCCATTACTTTGTTGTAAGCGACATTAAGAGTAGTTGGACAGTCTCACCGCTCCGAGTATACATATTTGGGAAGGAGTTGAGCAATAAGCCAGCCTTGCCTGGAGCACGTTTGTGATCAGAACCATGGCTCATGTGCAAGCAGTAATACTTGGTGTGTGCGGGACAATATTCTTCAGTTCTATGGGATTCGACGACTTCTTGCGTGTGGGTTGTTGCTTTTCAGGGGCTGAGCACGGCGCGCTTATTCAATTCAATTCAATTCAGTGCATTTTCTTGCAGCCGCGGTTTCAACGTGAGACGTTCCTTTGCGAGCTGTCCTAGATTTTGTTTTCTTGAAATCTGTGGCCCACAGGAGTGAAGCCTAGAGAGGAGGTTAGCAGGTGGGGAGGAGAAGGACTCCACTGATTGGCTGAGAGGTGTGCGAGGAGGTCGACACGCGGAGCGTTGGGGGGAAGTTTATTAGTGGTGATGAGGGGGGAACAGAATAAAAAAGGAACAGAAAAATTATAAAGGGGGTCTGGAAGAATACGACGTATAAGAAGTAGCCGCAAAGTGTAGGTTAACTGCGCTTATGGCAGGTTCTGTGAGAGTGCCAGGGTCTATAAACCGAAAATCGCTTGAGCATCACCTCATCCTGGTAGTGTTTAGTAAGTGCACACATGGTAACTGATAAGCTAGTTCTAGGTGACCTAAGCAATTTGGAAACTTCATTGTTGATCGGACCAGATTGACAAGCAAAAACATTTCGCGTAGGCAACGCTATTTCCTAGCAATTCGTCTGGTAATTGTATTTCTTTGATCACCTTACGGCGAAAATTTTGGTCTGTCTGTCTGTCTGTCTGTCTGTCTGTCTGTCTGTCTGTCTGTCTGTCTGTCTGTCTGTCTGTCTGTCTGTCTGTCTGTCTGTCTGTCTGTCTGTCTGTCTGTCTGTCTGTCTGTCTGTCTGTCTGTCTGTCTGTCTGTCTGTCTGTCTGTTCCTTGACGGCGAAGTATATGTAGGCAGGACCGCTACAAACTATTAGAACTGCTTGCTGGGGTCGTATATGCCTACATAATTCAACGCAAAGAAAAACTCGGGTACATTTGAGACAAAATGCAAGTACATAACCGAGAGTACCCGCGTTATCGATGTGTTGGTTAACTTTTCACGATAGAAAGTAAAAAGCGTTGTAAATAACACAGAACAGCGAGATAAAAGCAAACGCAAAAACAACAGAGCTCGAGCCTATGCTGTTCCAGGCAGAACAAGGAGTAAAAGATAAAAAAAAGTGCGTGCTGTTCACATGCATGACACTCGATCAGTGCGAATGCGAGAAAATTTAATGGCAGTTAACAAGCCTCCGTTGAATTCGTAAGGTCAGGAGTGAGACGGGAGGGGAAGAGCAAGGGGGCGAGACCGGAGAGCAGACAACTAGTTACGTGGCAGGGGCGGCAGAAGATTATCGTCTTTTGACGGCATTTGCAGCGGAGCAAGCACATACGCGGGGGATGTTTTGCACTTCACACTCAACTTCTCGTCGGGGATAGGCACTGCGGTACAAGGCACTACGATAGGCACTACGGTGCAGGTGGTCTCCCCAAAAAGAGCCCTAATTGATTAACGTTTAAACATGATTTTTGAAAAGACACTCCAGTGATCGTTTCAGCTTCGTGCGTTACCAGTGCTACTCCAAAGTGCTAGGAACGGGTATACGTATGTCTACAATGTAAAGCTATCACTGTTGCGCTCCTTGCCGATGCGGGTTGATGGCAGACATCTTCTCTGCTTTGAGTACTTGGCTGCGTATATATCCCGCATATTCTGAAAGCCCTATTAAAACAGGGCATGCTTTCATGCGATTCTGTCGATTGCTGTACCCGGAATTCATTTTGCAGTATGCTGTTTTAATTAAATATTGCTGCCGACCTACATACTTTCGCTTGTGTGCTTGATGTAAGAAACACTTAGCAATTAAGTCATTGCATGGTCATTGCAGTCATCGACCGTAAGCTCAGCTCATCAAAACAATCTCAGCATACAGAATAGACACTAAGAAGACTGCACTTTTTCTTCGAAGGATTTGTTTCGGGCCCAAACAAGCAGCTGTGCTCGATGATATAGGTTTTTGTTCTTTTATTGGCAAGAAAGAACAATTGGACGTCTTGTCTTATACGGGACGTGTTTCCTGCTGGTAAAAGTTGTGTATGGCAGTTTGTCATTTCAAGTAGTGTGACTGCAGGGTGCATCGTATAGCTAACAGTTGACGATCTGCGAACCATCATTTTTAGTCGCTGCGACTTTTAAATGCTCAAGTATGTTAAAATACCGGAACCTACTAACTATTGTATATCTTCGCGCACTAGATCTGTGCAGGTGGCCGGACATTAGAAAACGAAAGTTGGACGTCGTTCCTAGAGATTACGGCCGCCTGAGGGTGTTTGGAGACTGCCCCGAGCTCATCGACGCTTTTTCCGGAAATGAGCAACACCTCGTATACTGCAGCTGAGATTGGCGATGTTCTTCCGCAGAGGAGGACCTCTATTTTAGGTGCATCTGCCGAAGTGCCAATAACATTCCTACTACTCCCAGCCTGCAGCGACATCTAGGGCTTCGATTAGCCAGTTCTCTGCACACACCAACCGTGGCAGCCGTACTTCAGCCTGCAGATGAGATTGGCAATGTTCTTCTGAATAGGATGACATTTACCTGAGGCGTATCGGCCAGCCTCAAGATGTCTGCCGCATTTGGAACTCGCCGACGGAAGCTGGGGAGCTGCCTGCGGTGACATCTAGCGCTCCGATTAGCCAGACCTCTGCCCACACCAACCGTGGTAGGCATGCATCAGGCAGCTGGGATTGGGAATGTTGTTCTGAAGAGGATGACATTGACCTGAGGCGTATCTGCCGGCCGCAATATGTCTGCAGCATCTGGTACTCGCCGACGGAAGCTGGGGAGCTGCCATCGGCGACATCTAGGGCTCCGATTAGCCAGTGCTCTGCCCACGCCAACCGTGGTAGCCATGCCTCAGACTGCAGCTGGGATTGGCAATGTCCTTCTGAAGAGGATGACATTGACGTGAGGTGCATCTGCCGACCTCAAAATGTCTGCAGTATCTGGAACTCGCCGACGGAAGCTGGGGAGCTGCCTGCGGCGACATCTAGGGCTCCAATTAGCCAGTCCTCTGCCCACGCCAACCGTGGTAGCCATGCTTCAGACTGCAGCTGGGATTGGCAATGTCCTTCTGAAGAGGACGACATTGACCTAAGGCGTATCTGCCGGTCTCAACATGTCTGCCGCATCTGGAACTCGCCGACGGAAGCGTGGGAGCTGCCTCCGGCGACATCTAGGGCTCCGATTACCCAGTCCTCTGCCCACGCCAACCGTGGTAGCCATGCTTCAGGCTGGAGCTGGGATTGGGAATGTTGTTCTGAAGAGGATGACGACCTGAGGCGCATCTGCCGGCCTCAAGATGACTGCAGCATCTGGAACTCGCCGACGGAAGCTGGGGAGCTGCCATCGGCGACATCTAGGGCTCCGATTAGCCAGTCCTCTGCTCACGCCAACCATGGTAGCCATGCTTCAGGATGCAGCTGGGATTGGGAAGGTTGTTCTGAAGAGGATGACATTGACCTGAGGCGCATCTGCCGGCCTCAAGATGACTGCAGCATCTGGTACTCGCCGACGGAAGCTGGGGAGCTGCCATCGGCGACATCTAGGGCTCCGATTAGCCAGTCCTCTGCTCACGCCAACCGTGGTAGCCATGCGTCAGACTGCAGCTGGGATTGGGAAGGTTGTTCTGAAGAGGATGACATTGACCTGACGCGCATCTGCTGGCCTCAAGATGACTGCAGCATCTGGAACTCGCCGACGGAAGATGGGGAGCTGCCTGTGCCGACATCTAGGGCTCCGATTAGCCAGTCCTCTGCCCACGCCAACCGTGGTAGCCATGCCTCAGGCTGCAGCTGGGATTGGGAATGTTGTTCTGAAGAGGATGACATTGACCTGAGGCGCATCTGCCGGCCTCAAGATGACTGCAGCATCTGGAACTCGCCGACGGAAGCTGGGGAGCTGCCATCGGCGACATCTAGGGCTCCGATTAGCCAGTCCTCTGCCCACGCCAACCGTGGTAGCCATGCTTCAGGACGCAGCTGGGATTGGGAAGGTTGTTCTGAAGAGGACGACATTGACCTGAGGCGCATCTGCTGGCCTCAAGATGGCTGCAGCATCTGGTACTCGCCGACGGAAGCTGGGGAGCTGCCATCGGCGACATCTAGGGCTCCGATTAGCCAGTCCTCTGCCCACGCCAACCGTGGTAGCCATGCCTCAGGCTGCAGCTGGGATTGGGAATGTTGTTCTGAAGAGGACGACATTGACCTGAGGCGCATCTGCTGGCCTCAAGATGACTGCAGCATCTGGAACTCGCCGGCGGAAGCTGGGGAGCTGCCATCGGCGACATCTAGGGCTCCGATTAGCCAGTGCTCTGCTCACGCCAACCATGGTAGCCATGCTTCAGGATGCAGCTGGGATTGGGAAGGTTGTTCTGAAGAGGATGACATTGACCTGAGGCGCATCTGCTGGCCTCAAGATGACTGCAGCATCTGGAACTCGCCGACGGAAGCTGGGGAGCTGCCATCGGCGACATCTAGGGCTCCGATTAGCCAGTCCTCTGCCCACGCCAACCGTGGTAGCCATGCCTCAGGCTGCAGCTGGGATTGGGAATGTTGTTCTGAAGAGGACGACATTGACCTGAGGCGCATCTGCTGGCCTCAAGATGACTGCAGCATCTGGAACTCGCCGACGGAAGCTGGGGAGCTGCCTGTGCCGACATCTAGGGCTCCGATTAGCCAGTCCTCTGCTCACGCCAACCATGGTAGCCATGCTTCAGGATGCAGCTGGGATTGGGAAGGTTGTTCTGAAGAGGACGACATTGACCTGAGGCGCATCTGCTGGCCTCAAGATGACTGCAGCATCTGGAACTCGCCGACGGAAGATGGGGAGCTGCCTGTGCCGACATCTAGGGCTCCGATTAGCCAGTCCTCTGCCCACGCCAACCGTGGTAGCCATGCCTCAGGCTGCAGCTGGGATTGGGAATGTTGTTCTGAAGAGGACGACATTGACCTGAGGCGCATCTGCTGGCCTCAAGATGACTGCAGCATCTGGAACTCGCCGACGGAAGATGGGGAGCTGCCATCGGCGACATCTAGGGCTCCGATTACCCAGTCCTCTTCCCACGCCAACCGTGGTAGCCATGCTTCAGGATGCAGCTGGGATTGGGAATGTTGTTCTGAAGAGGACGACATTGACCTGAGGCGCATCTGCCGGCCTCAAGATGACTACAGCATCTGGAACTCGCCGACGGAAGCTGGGGAGCTGCCTGTGCCGACATCTAGGGCTCCGATTAGCCAGTCCTCTGCCCACGCCAACCGTGGTAGCCATGCTTCAGGATGCAGCTGGGATTGGGAATGTTGTTCTGAAGAGGACGACATTGACCTGAGGCGCATCTGCTGGCCTCAAGATGACTGCAGCATCTGGTACTCGCCGCCGGAAGCTGGGGAGCTGCCTGTGCCGACATCTAGGGCTCCGATTAGCCAGTCCTCTGCCCACGCCAACCGTGGTAGCCATGCCTCAGGCTGCAGCTGGGATTGGGAAGGTTGTTCTGAAGAGGACGACATTGACCTGAGGCGCATCTGCTGGCCTCAAGATGACTGCAGCATCTGGAACTCGCCGACGGAAGATGGGGAGCTGCCATCGGCGACATCTAGGGCTCCGATTACCCAGTCCTCTTCCCACGCCAACCGTGGTAGCCATTGCCTCAGGCTGCAGCTGGGATTGGGAATGTTGTTCTGAAGAGGACTACATTGACCTGAGGCGCATCTGCCGGCCTCAAGATGACTGCAGCATCTGGTACTCGCCGACGGAAGCTGGGGAGCTGCCATCGGCGACATCTAGGGCTCCGATTAGCCAGTCCTCTGCCCACGCCAACCGTGGTAGCCATGCCTCAGGCTGCAGCTGGGATTGGGAATGTTGTTCTGAAGAGGACGACATTGACCTGAGGCGCATCTGCTGGCCTCAAGATGACTGCAGCATCTGGTACTCGCCGACGGAAGCTGGGGAGCTGCCTGTGCCGACATCTAGGGCTGTGATTAGCCAGTCCTCCTCCCACGCCAACCGTGGTAGCCATGCCTCAGGCTGCAGCTGGGATTGGGAAGGTTGTTCTGAAGAGGACGACATTGACCTGAGGCGCATCTGCTGGCCTCAAGATGACTGCAGCATCTGGTACTCGCCGACGGAAGCTGGGGAGCTGCCATCGGCGACATCTAGGGCTCCGATTAGCCAGTCCTCTGCCCACGCCAACCGTGGTAGCCATGCCTCAGGCTGCAGCTGGGATTGGGAATGTTCTTCTGAAGAGGATGACATTGACCTGAGGCGCATCTGCCGGCCTCAAGATGACTGCAGCATCTGGAACTCGCCGACGGAAGATGGGGAGCTGCCTGCGGCGACATCTAGGGCTCCAATTAGCCAGTACTCTGCCTACGCCAACCGTGGTAGCCATGCTTCAGGCTGCAGCTGGGATTGGGAATGTTGTTCTGAAGAGGATGACATTGACCTGACGCGCATCTGCCGGCCTCAAGATGTCTGCAGCATCTGGAACTCGCCGACGGAAGATGGGGAGCTGCCTGCGGCGACATCTAGGGCTCCGATTACCCAGTCCTCTGCCCACGCCAACCGTGGTAGCCACGCTTCAGGCTGCAGCTGGGATTGGGAATGTTGTTCTGAAGAGGATGACATTGACCTGACGCGGATCTGCCGGCCTCAAGATGTCTGCAGCATCTGGAACTCGCCGACGGAAGATGGGGAGCTGCCTGTGCCGATATCTAGGGCTCCGATTAGCCAGTCCTCTTCCCACGCCAACCGTGGTAGCCATGCTTCAGGCTGCAGCTGGGATTGAGAATGTTGTTCTGAAGAGGATGACATTGACCTGACGCGCATCTGCCGGCCTCAAGATGCCTGCAGCATCTGGAACTCGCCGACGGAAGCTGGGGAGCTCCCTGCGGCGACATTTGGGCTCCGATTACCCAGTCCTCTGCCCACGCCAACCATGGTAGCCATTCTTCAGGCTGCAGCTGGGATTGGGAATCTTGTTCTGAAGAGGATGATATTGACCTGAGGCGCATCTGCCGGCCTCAAGATGTCTGCAGCTTCTGGAACTCGCCGACGGAAGCTGGGGAGCTGCCTGTGGCAACATCTAGGGCTCCAATTAGCCAGTACTCTGCCTACGCCAACCGTGGTAGCCATTCTTCAGGCTGCAGCTGGGATTGGGAATGTTGTTCTGAAGAGGATGACATTGACCTGAGGCGCATCTGCCGTCCTCAAGATGACTGCAGCATCTGGAACTCGCCGACGGAAGCTGGGGAGCTGCCATCGGCGACATCTAGGGCTCCGATTAGCCAGTCCTCTGCCCACGCCAACCATGGTAGCCATGCTTCAGGCTGCAGCTGGGATTGGGAATGTTGTTCTGAAGAGGATGACATTGACCTGAGGCGCATCTGCTGGCCTCAAGATGCCTGCAGCATCTGGTACTCACCGACGGAAGCTGGGGAGCTGCCTGTGCCGACATCTAGGGCTCCGATTAGCCAGTCCTCTGCCCACGCCAACCATGGTAGCCATGCTTCAGGATGCAGCTGGGATTGGGAAGGTTGTTCTGAAGAGGATGACATTGACCTGAGGCGCATCTGCCGGCCTCAAGATGACTGCAGCATCTGGTAGTCGCCGACGGAAGCTGGGGAGCTGCCATCGGCGACATCTAGGGCTACGATTAGCCAGTCCTCTGCCCACGCCAACCGTGGTAGCCATGCCTCAGGCTGCAGCTGGGATTGGGAATGTTCTTCTGAAGAGGATGACATTGACCTGAGGCGCATCTGCCGGCCTCAAGATGACTGCAGCATCTGGAACTCGCCGACGGAAGCTGGGGAGCTGCCATCGGCGACATCTAGGGCTCCGATTAGCCAGTACTCTGCCTACGCCAACCGTGGTAGCCATGCTTCAGGCTGCAGCTGGGATTGGGAATGTTGTTCTGAAGAGGATGACATTGACCTGACGCGCATCTGCGGGCCTCAAGATGCCTGCAGCATCTGGAACTCGCCGACGGAAGATGGGGAGCTGCCTGCGGCGACATCTCGGGCTCCAATTACCCAGTACTCTGCCTCCGCCAACCGTGGTAGCCATGCTTCAGGCTGCAGCTGGGATTGGGAATGTTGTTCTGAAGAGGATGACATTGACCTGACGCGCATCTGCCGGCCTCAAGATGTCTGCAGCATCTGGAACTCGCCGACGGAAGATGGGGAGCTGCCTGCGGCGACATCTAGGGCTCCAATTAGCCAGTACTCTGCCTACGCCAACCGTGGTAGCCATGCTTCAGGCTGCAGCTGGGATTGGGAATGTTGTTCTGAAGAGGATGACATTGACCTGACGCGCATCTGCCGGCCTCAAGATGTCTGCAGCATCTGGAACTCGCCGACGGAAGATGGGGAGCTGCCTGCGGCGACATCTAGGGCTCCGATTACCCAGTCCTCTGCCCACGCCAACCGTGGTAGCCACGCTTCAGGCTGCAGCTGGGATTGGGAATGTTGTTCTGAAGAGGATGACATTGACCTGACGCGGATCTGCCGGCCTCAAGATGTCTGCAGCATCTGGAACTCGCCGACGGAAGATGGGGAGCTGCCTGTGCCGATATCTAGGGCTCCGATTAGCCAGTCCTCTTCCCACGCCAACCGTGGTAGCCATGCTTCAGGCTGCAGCTGGGATTGAGAATGTTGTTCTGAAGAGGATGACATTGACCTGACGCGCATCTGCCGGCCTCAAGATGCCTGCAGCATCTGGAACTCGCCGACGGAAGCTGGGGAGCTCCCTGCGGCGACATTTGGGCTCCGATTACCCAGTCCTCTGCCCACGCCAACCATGGTAGCCATTCTTCAGGCTGCAGCTGGGATTGGGAATCTTGTTCTGAAGAGGATGATATTGACCTGAGGCGCATCTGCCGGCCTCAAGATGTCTGCAGCATCTGGAACTCGCCGACGGAAGCTGGGGAGCTGCCTGTGGCAACATCTAGGGCTCCAATTAGCCAGTACTCTGCCTACGCCAACCATGGTAGCCATTCTTCAGGCTGCAGCTGGGATTGGGAATGTTGTTCTGAAGAGGATGACATTGACCTGAGGCGCATCTGCCGTCCTCAAGATGACTGCAGCATCTGGAACTCGCCGACGGAAGCTGGGGAGCTGCCATCGCCGACATCTAGGGCTCCGATTAGCCAGTCCTCTGCCCACGCCAACCATGGTAGCCATGCTTCAGGCTGCAGCTGGGATTGGGAATGTTGTTCTGAAGAGGATGACATTGACCTGAGGCGCATCTGCTGGCCTCAAGATGCCTGCAGCATCTGGAAGTCGCTGACGGAAGCTGGGGAGCTGCCTGCGGCGACATCTAGGGCTCCGATTACCCAGTCCTGTGCCAACGCCAACCGTGGTAGCCATGCTTCAGGCTGCAGCTGGGATTGGGAATGTTGTTCTGAAGAGGATGACATTGACCTGAGGCGCATCTGCTGGCCTCAAGATGCCTGCAGCATTTGGAACTCGCCGACGGAAGCTGGGGAGCTGCCATCGGCGACATCTAGGGCTCCGATTAGCCAGTCCTCTGCCCACGCCAACCGTGGTAGCCATGCTTCAGGCTGCAGCTGGGATTGGGAATGTTGTTCTGAAGAGGATGACATTGACCTGAGGCGCATCTGCCGGCCTCAAGATGACTGCAGCATCTGGAACTCGCCGACGGAAGCTGGGGAGCTGCCATCGGCGACATCTAGGGCTCCGATTAGCCAGTCCTCTGCCCACGCCAACCATGGTAGCCATTCTTCAGGCTGCAGCTGGGATTGGGAATGTTGTTCTGAAGAGGATGACATTGACCTGAGGCGCATCTGCTGGCCTCAAGATGCCTGCAGCATCTGGAACTCGCCGACGGAAGCTGGGGAGCTGCCATCGGCGACATCTAGGGCTCCGATTACCCAGTCCTCTGCCCACGCCAACCGTGGTAGCCATGCTTCAGGCTGCAGCTGGGATTGGGAATGTTGTTCTGAAGAGGATGACATTGACCTGAGGCGCATCTGCTGGCCTCAAGATGGCTGCAGCATCTGGAACTCGCCGACGGAAGCTGGGGAGCTGCCATCGGCGACATCTAGGGCTCCGATTACCCAGTCCTCTGCCCACGCCAACCGTGGTAGCCATGCTTCAGGCTGCAGCTGGGATTGGGAATGTTGTTCTGAAGAGGATGACATTGACCTGAGGCGCATCTGCTGGCCTCAAGATGCCTGCAGCATTGGGAACTCGCCGACGGAAGCTGGGGAGCTGCCATCGGCGACATCTAGGGCTCCGATTACCCAGTCCTCTGCCCACGCCAACCGTGGTAGCCATGCTTCAGGCTGCAGCTGGGATTGGGTATGTTGTTCTGAAGAGGATGACATTGACCTGAGGCGCATCTGCTGGCCTCAAGATGCCTGCAGCATCTGGAACTCGCCGACGGAAGCTGGGGAGCTGCCATCGGCGACATCTAGGGCTCCGATTACCCAGTCCTCTGCCCACGCCAACCGTGGTAGCCATGCTTCACAGGCTGCAGCTGGGATTGGGAATGTTGTTCTGAAGAGGATGACATTGACCTGAGGCGCATCTTCCGGCCTCAAGATGACTGCAGCATCTGGAACTCGCCGACGGAAGCTGGGGAGCTGCCATCGGCGACATCTAGGGCTCCGATTAGCCAGTCCTCTGCCCACGCCAACCATGGTAGCCATGCTTCAGGCTGCAGCTGGGATTGGGAATGTTGTTCTGAATAGGATGACATTGACCTTAGGCGCATCTGCTGGCCTCAAGATGCCTGCAGCATCTGGAACTCACTGACGGAAGCTGGGGAGCTGCCTGCGGCGACATGTAGGGCTCCGATTACCCAGTCCTCTGCCCACGCCAACCATGGTAGCCATTCTTCAGGCTGCAGCTGGGATTGGGAATCTTGTTCTGAAGAGGATGACATTGACCTGAGGCGTATCTGCCGGCCTCAAGATGTCTGCAGCATCTGGAACTCGCCGACGGAAGCTGGGGAGCTGCCTGCGGTGACATCTAGGGCTCCGATTAGCCAGTACTCTGCCCACGCGAACCGTGGCAGCCGTACGTCAGACTGAAGCTCAGATTGGCAATGTTCTTCTGAAGAGGATAACATTTACCTGAGCCGTATCTGCCTGCCTGAAGATGACCCCTGCACCTGGAACTCACAGGCGAGAGCTATAGAGCTGCCAATCGTCCAGGCACCCAGCAACACATTGTACTACTCACGGCCCACTGCTATGCACAAGCGAACCGCGGCAGCAGTACTGACTGCAGCCTGGACTTAGAATGTTTTTTGGAAGCCGGTGACCTTGATCAGAGGCGTATCTGCCGGCCTCAAGATGACTTCAGCACCTAGAATTTATCAGCCGGAGCTTGGGATGAGCTCTTTAATGGGAGATTCTTAGTGCCTCCACCGCCGAAGCCATCTTCTGATTGATGGGACGGATTGCAGTTGCAAGTCCTGAAGAAAGTTGGTCGCAGTGGTTGTCTGTTCACCCTCAATAGCTCATTTCCAAGAGCGACCTGCATTGGCAAGGTTCGAGGAGTTGCATCATGCTCTGTGAGCAGCGAGGCAAGGTAAAGAGCTTCGTAAAATTCTGGGAGTGTGCTATGATTAAATGCTGGAGAACTGAAATTCAATATGCTCTTAACGACTCCGTTGAAGAGGGTCTGTGCGGTTCTGACGAACGCTTTTTCTCTTTCCGTTGTACCTAGAAGCTCCACCCTGGATGCATAGTTATCAAGAATCTATCAGCAGTCCTGCGGGGTTTTTGCCAAAGCAGGCAAGTTTTTTGTTTCTGCATTGCTATTGTGGCGATTTCAGTAATATGCTTTGATTACTGCTTTGATTACTTTGATTACTTCGAATTCTTTGATTACTGCAGGAGAAACGAAAGCGACAAATAGTGGTGAAATTGCATATGTGACGTCCCATAGGTGCAGACCAAGTACCTGCACCTCAAGGAAGGTGGGAATGATTTAAAAATCTCTTGAGCGAAGTTTTTAGTTGCTATATCTCTCGGGTATGCCTTAGTAATGCATTATATTATATACCTGAGTTATATGTGACTGGGATATTTAGTATTTCGACATCGCAAAGGCGGAATGCGCTAATGTCTTATTTTTTTTAAGTTGTGCGATACGAAATTTCAAAGCTGAGATAACCATGTCAAAAACTCTCTTTGCATATGAAGATATCTCCCTGGAAGTTTTAATAGTAACCGTTCAGTATTATATTTTTAAACAATTTTATTCTTTGCATGCTCGAGAAAGCTTGGAACGGATACCTTTTCATCGTCGGCATCAGCCTGACGCGTTGAATACCTCTCCATGCGCCTCGCCCTATACTGCCGACTTGAGGGGTCCCGTGGCGTTACCAAGGCACTGGCTCCTGTTGCACCTAGGGTATCACGATACAGTTTTGGGACTGACGTCATGATGGTCGGGCGCGTGCAACAACAACCGAACGGTCGGTCGCTCCAGCGTGCGCTTTCAGACCGACCGGTGTGCGACGAGAATAGTGACGTCAAGAGTGCCACACCGTCATAGAGGCTGTCTCGGTGATTGTGTCGCCTAAAACCGAAATTGACAGGAATAGACGACGCTTTAAACAATTATTTACACTGTGGTAGACCGTCTAAGGCGCCATTCTATGGTGACTGATCTACCCAATGCAGCGAAAAAGAAAAATATGTAACACGAAAATCTTGTGTCAGTACCCCTTTAACAGCCTTTTCAGACGTTGCAAAAAGTTTTGCAGGGCCCTTTAATTCTTGATGCCGGCTTTGTGTCGCTAGGTGTTACACTTAACATCCACTCTTTGACTTAATTTTATTATTGCGCGAACAAAAAAATCACGCAACCTTTCGTCTAACGACGACGATGGTTGAACGCGAAGCTCTCTCGGGATGGATTCCTTGGTTGACCAATTCCACACTGCGAGTATGTGCTTCTCGGGAAGTATGCACCACTTTTTTAGAATAACCGCACCAACTCTCAGGTATGCACTCCGTAGGCCTAACGTCTAGGTTTGGGGCCTACGGCGTGATTAGATACCTGCTGCTTGGCGTACAGTGGGCACTTTTTCGAGTGGGTGCCAGTTCAAGGGGTTAAACCTCAAAATGTGACCTTAGGCCTAACATCCTGTGGCTAACAGCCTCCGCATGCAGAACGTCATTCTCATCGTACGTCGAGCTGTGGGTAACGGCTGTCAACGTTGACCTCAGAACATGACGTTAGCCCTATATACGTCGCGCCGTCACACGCCTGCGCCGCCTCCTCTCTCTGGTGCCCATCGACCTTTAGCGGAAGGGGCCTCACGGAGCTGATGTCAAGCTTCGCAGGGAAATGTTTTAATTTTTTCTTCTCTGCACCCAGGATCATCATCATCTTAAGAGAAAGTTGGCTTTCCTGTAGAGCATTTTAGCGTATGGACATCATCAGTGAGAGGCTGAAAGCTTTGGTTTAATAAATGGCCCCATAAGCAAAAAGCCAGTGTCCGGCAACTTTTTTGAACGCTAAATGACTAAAAAAGGCATTTTGTGGGGCTACCAGTCATGTCGCAGCTAAGTTGAAGGTTCCTACGGTGCGCCCAAAGTAAATTTGGTCGATGTGAAATTTTGGTGCAGTGGGCCTTTAACTGCAAATTCCCACCGCTGGCCTGTTTGACTACTCGTGCTCCGAATACACTTCCAGGCACTAATTAAGTCTACCTTTGCTTGCAGGACAACAATGAAGGCTCACGAACTGTTGAGTTGGTCTACTGCCAACCAGTTGGCTACGCCGCTAACGTGGCATTCCACTCCTCCAACCACCTCAACGCACGGAACGCCAACCCTGCACTCAGCGGGCCGCGGTAAGCCTTGCACCCCCGGCGCCCTGGCACCGCCAAGTCAACGAGAAGCCGCTCTCAAACCAACAAACACGTCACCCAGTCCTTCGGAATAATGCTTATGGTGTCTCCGGCCTCTCCCTTCTTCGAGCTAGAGAAAGAAACTTGCTACTCCCCAGATACCCAGTCGCCGCAAGAACTTTTGCCCGCAATCTACGCATGGAGTCTCGAAGTCATCTCCGGAGCCGGTTATGGCAGAATCGGTCCGCTCCGGCCGTCAAGAATGCGCAATTGACAACACCCTGGGCACGTTGCACCAGTGCAACACCAAGCCTGTACAGTGGCGACGAGGACTAAATGTGCCGTGGTCCGATACTAACTACCGCCAGGTGGTCGTCGTCCTCGCAAGTGGTGTTGGTGGCATTTACAGTCGCTACACTATCTGGAAAACACTAGCCGTAAGCGCTCTCCCGCAAGAGTCTGGTGACTGTATTGGGTCTCGTGGACGCACACTACCACCTAAACGTCATTTCTAAAAGGTTGGCCACTGTGCAACGTGCGCCACGTTAACACTAAAGCACCGGAAGAACTTCCTGGACTGCGACTAAGGGTGCGTATACGAAACGCCTGCAACCCGGGCACCTTCATGCAGCTTCAAGCAGGAGCGGCGCTGTCCATGCAGTTCCTCTGCTTCCCACCGGGACCAGATCAAGCGGCTCTACTCTAATCCTGTGCTAGTGGCGGCACATTTCTTTTTGTTACACATGCGCACCAGGAACTTGGTTTTGCTGATGGATTGCACGGTGTTCGAGGGGAGTTTTCTTTCCCAGGAGTGGTGGTTCTACTGCAAGTTAGCTTCACAGATAGCTTTCTGTGGATTTCTGGAAGTGCCGTTTGTCACAGTGCGGGGAATGCTTTTTGCGGTAAATAAACATGTATTCGTTCCCACTGTAACTCGTTAATGTTGGCTGAGCTTCTCCAAATAAAATAATCGTATCACATTTAGATTTCAAAAGGAAGCGTGAAAGAAAACTAGGCAACCGGTGGTGGTGAAGCTTGAAACAAAACATGCCTTGCTACGAGGCACAACATTGTGGCGGGATCACAACCAAATAAATTTACCCTGTCCACAACCATATCAGTCCAGCCGATAGGTACAAGAGCATTTGACGCCCGACTCTTTCGGCCATGGTGCGCGCAGTATTGGGGTGCTGCGGTTTAATTCAAGCTCCTAGGGTCCTCCTGCATGCGTCGGAATATTCTTTAATGTGGACTCGGTTCTTAACCACTGGTACAGATTAATAATATGCCAGGCTATATTAGTATAGGTGCAGAAGAACTCAGAAAGACCAAAGGTCTAAAAAATTAAAAAAAAATAAAGTTAAAAAATTTACTACATAAAAGTAAGTGTATTGCATTACGAATTACTTTTATCAAAACGGCCCAATATTACCCCGTTAATTAAGAAATAATTTCATTACAGTTTCAATTACTTCTGAAAAGTAATGAAATTACACTTTTACTATGCCGTTAGCGCGAGAAAGGAGGCACATTGTACTTACTTTTCAAAGTTCGTAAGGCATCTAGACCGCTGTTTTTGCACCAAAGCAGCAATTCATCGTCCTAGTCATCGGTCTCAGAAAGCTTGGTCCATTAAAAAAAAAAAAAAAGCGTCCTTCACCGAGCAGAGGAGCCGCTCCGCCGGTGGAGGTGTAGAAAGGGGCTGTGTTGTGCTTGATAGAGGATTTTTCAGACTTGGACACCGTTCGCTGACTCCAAAAATCAGTTCCGTCTTCATTCCACCGGCCCTGGAGCTCGTCAAGTGCGTCAGCGCGAACTTCAATCTCCACATCGACGATGCGGTTCAGTTCAGATATGACCCCTGGCCTGGCGCAGTTGCCAGTAGGATGCGGTCCTCCCTGTGTGAGGATACACGCTCCGCGGCGACAATTATTTCCATTTGTCGACATGTCCACACGCAATGACCGCGCAACCCGTGTGCCACGAAGCGGTCGTTCTAGGGTGCCTGGATACCCGCGCTCTCCGCATGGTGGCGGCGGGCGCGCATCTCAGAATCTCAAATGTAATCTCAGAAATAATTAAATACGAATTACCGTGATAAGAAATTCATTACGTCATAAATTATCTCTCCAAAAAAGTACAGTACACTCGCGATAATTCAAACTTTCGGTTAATTCAAGCAAATTTTTAAATTTTGCTTGGCCACATATGTTATCAATGCATTTTAAAGCCGCCTAATTCAAACTGCTCTATTGCTAAAATTCGGTTAAGTGGAACTTATTGCTTGTCCTTGCCGAAAAACATCTGCTGAATTTGCCGCTTTAGCTGAACATTGGCCTTTTATATCACTAACAGTAAAAAAAAGCCGACTACCTATATACAAGTGTCAAAGTGAAACCACGCAGTGCGCCAGCAACTACGTGTGGATTTAACTGGCTGCCCTGGCTGGGAATGAAAACTTTGTTTTAAACTGTCATGCAAACACAAAGCAGTCACCCATTGTTGTTGTTGGAAAACGTTTATTCACAAAAAGGGAAAGGGGAGGGGGAGAGAAAGAGTTAGGAGCGGTGGGTGGCCATCCTATACCGTAGGCCGCGCAGGGTCACCGCCGCCTTCGCCCGAGAGATCAGGGCTTCCTGGTCCTCGAGCTGGCAACTGCGCAACGCGCTCTCCCATTGCTCTACAGAGGGGGGATCGGGTGGTAGTGGGTTCAGTGGGCACATCCAGACAAGGTGCAGGGTCTTCACTTTTTTTTTTCAAAGTGCGCATAATACTTCATTATTGTTCGTGAATGTTGTGTTATTAAATATACGTGAATGTTTGATTACAACACAATTCGTTATGTTGCCCCGAGTCATATTTATGAGAACTTCTGGTAATTCAAGCTTCTGATAATTCAAACAAAATGCTGGGGTCCTCCAAGTTTGAATTACCGCGAATCTACTGTAATTAATTGCGTTACCCATTACCCCGGAAGTAATTAAATTACTGTAGGTGTGGTGTATATACTGTGCATATATATATATATATATATATATATATATATATATATATATATATATATATATATATATATATATATATATATATATATATATATATATATATATATATATATATATATATATATATAAGGAACGATGGCTCCTTATGCATAAGCTTTGGCCAATATTGAAATTGCCTGGTAGGGAGGTACCACCTGTGGTATGATCCTGTTTGGTAATGTTTACTGACGGAAATTAGCGTCTCTTGATAAACCTTAATCAGCAAAAATCACAGCCTTTCCACACTGGCAAGAGGGAAGTGCAGCGAAGCTTACGGCCTGGTTGGGTTTGCTATGTTGCGGTTTAGCGGTATATTGAGTATTTGCTTATTGAATTGTAAGGACAGTTACCCGATCTCTACGTCACAGACTAAAGACACACCCGAATGTTGGGTAAAGACAATGCAGTTTTATTACGTCGCGGCTACACCAATCACAGCGCAGGTTCTAGGGCGCCGCGCAGGTGGCCGCCGAGGAGCGCGCGGCATCGCGCAATGGCAGGGGGGAGGGAGACGCCGCGCGTGGCAAGCGGTATACGCGTCCCAGGAAAGAGGCGGCGGCGCTGGAGAAGAGTATGAAGTGGGGCTGTAACCCTATGCCCGGTGATGATGATGGTGATTGCTATTGGTTTCCCCTTTGTAGCGGGGTGATCACGTGTCATCTTACCAAAATGTACTAATATACCTACGTTTTATGCTCTTGGTTTACTACTAGCGCTGCTCTTTGGGCAGGCACAAAAACTTATCAGGCACAAAATGCTTTTTCCCCCTGTTACAGGTGGCAACTGTCCTAGGCAATATTCCCCTCTCTGCTTTCCGTCCACCATCATTCTAATCTTCTTTTCGCCGCCTCGACAGCCTTGAAGTTAACTTCCTCTGTGCTACCCTTAAATCCCAGAGCTTCTGTAAGACGAATATTTCCCTCGTGTAGATTTGGATGGATGCCCTCGCATTCTAACACTATGTGTTAGAATACGAGGTCTAACACTATGTGTTAGACCAGGCATGCCCCCATGCTTAGATGGCCATGCTTCGCTGCGCAACACAAAGTGCGGGAAAGCCAGATTACAAAGACCAAGCTTACGCCGAGCTCCTAGAGTCAGCTTCGCCTTTAGACAAGCATGCATTGCTAGTAAGACATTTTTTGGGCAAAATAGCCCATTTTGCACCCCACTATAGAAGCCCTAAGACCTTTTCTTTATTTTTTATGAACTTTTTCACCCGTTCAACACACGCCGCTGAGTAAAGCACCCACACTACCGCGAAAACCTGAGGAATCAGACGTAAACAGCTTAGCTGTACAACTGCAAGATACGCGTTGCACATTATATCCACCCTACTTGTCACTGATCTTTTCATAAAAGTAAACACTTTGCGACCTTCCCCGAACAAGTTGGATAATTCAGTGTTTGTGACGTCGCAAATCGAAAGAGAGTATTGGACGCCAATACCAACTTTCCTGCTTTTGGGATCTCCTAGATCGTCATTAAACAACTACTTGTGACAAATATTATGTATGCATGGCAATGGAAATTTTCCGATACAGACTAGCTTGTTGTTACCATTTACCACCCCTTTAAAACACACAAGCGAACGTTGCTGTGCTGAACAAAAGCATTGGTTATGAATGCCACGTATATACTTACCTAACTGTGGTGGGTTTTTTGTTCATGTTATTGTTATTTTTATTTTTTTGCCGAAGATTGTTATTCCGGAATACATGAGCTGGCTAGTTTCAGAGGATCAAGAGGACAGGAGAAGGTTAGAAAGCCGCAAGAAAAATTGGCGGGAAAGAATGAGGGATGCTTTGGCACGGATATAGGCCGAGGTGTACAAGTAAGAGATTGGGATCCCCGCTTGTTTGCTTTGAGATGAGGGGAATATCCGCCCAGACGATGGAGCGGGATTTCCCTGAGCGTCCGCGTGTCGACAGCCGTGCTTCCACGACGGGTCCTCCTCATCTTTATTAACAGGCGGCCATACAGCGAGCAGATGGGCTGTGCACACACACGGGCCCTTCCGTCGTCGACAGCGCTGACAACTGCGCGAGGCGCTTGCGCACGCCTATTGGGAGCAGAGGTGTCGACTTAGTAAGCATGGGCACTTGGGCTGTCGTCGGATACGTGCAGCTCATATTTGGTAACTTCATCGCCATCTTGTGGCAATAAATCGAAGCTAGTTTCAGGAAACTATGTTGCTTGTGTTCCATGGGCTTGCAAACAATATATGAGAAATCGATAATTGTGAAAGCACCACATGAAAGGAAATGTAAAAAAAAACGCGTGAAGTCCAGTGTACTTCTCTGAAGGCCAGGAGCACATACATCAACATAACGTCACCCTTAGGGGCATTCTGGAGGCAAATGATAATTTAAAAGTTTAAAAAACATTTCTTTATCTTGAAACAACCACTTTTTGTCTTTGAGATGTTCAGAACATGTCCAGGCGCTCGGATTTTGGTTAGCCTACTTTTATACAGGGTAACTGGAATCTCAAGGTTTAGAAAAGGTCAGTACAATTTAATGTAGTTTAGGTGACGGCCTCTAGAGAAATAAGTTAGAGGCCGATGCCACCTGGTAGAGGACTTATGAACATTTATATATATATATATACTATACCTATAGTCAAGCCCTAGTAAATGCTCAAAACTACAGAAGTAATTTTTTTCCGGCGGGTTTCAGTGTTGCTACCATTTTCACGGTAAAACATTGCGCCAAAACAATTACTCATAGGCATTCGTCTTTCGCTCTGCATATGAAAGAGTCCCGTTCCGAAGCATGCATAGTGCGTGCTCATAGTTCCAGTATTCCAGGAAGGGGAAAGCAAGCCAAACGTCCGCTCTATTTTATGTGTCAACCCATCTGTATCCTTGCATCTGTTTGTGTGTGAGAGTGAAAAAAATCAGCCAATATCCAGCGCTAGTCCTATGTGTCCTCTTTCCTAAGTCTTGTCATTAACCCACTGTTTTAACATGTTTCACCCCTCCAGCAACCAATTCGCCCAGGTTGCGACTTCGGAGGCATTTCTTAGGCCATAAGCTCCAGCGTTCTCGGAATTGAAGGCAAGCCAGCAAATGATTAAGAATTTGTTTTTATTATGGGGGGTTTACGTATCGAAGCTGCTTACGAGGCGAGTCGTATAGTGGATGATTGCGGATTAACTTCGACAAGCTGGAGAACTTTACCGTGCACCAAAATCTCGACACATCGGCGTCTTCCTTTTTCGTCTCCATTAGGAAAACGCCCATTCCGTTCAGGATCGAGCCTGCGTTCTTAGGTTCAGCAGCACAACAAGGATTTCTGTCTGTGACCAATGCTTGGGGTCGTCGTAGACTGGAGATGCCGATCGCACTGCAACTGTCCGGCCAGCCTGTGCGCACTGTTACCTCTCATCGCGTGCTGGGATTGGAGATTTAATCGTCAGGGTCAGATGCCTTGTGGCTTCTATCGGCCCGCCAACAAGGATGTCAAATGCTACATCTTATCCGACACATTGCACAAAAGTTTGGAGGCTCCTGCTCCAAAATGGTCCGACTCTTGGTGCGGTCAATACTTCAGCCTCGACTTGTCTATTAGGCTCAATTCCAGCACATAACTCTAGCGGAGTGGGCCCGACTTGATGCAAATAATAGCTGCAATGCGGATGATCACCTCCTTCCCCCAAATAATGCCTATACCTTCTATTCAGGCAGAAGCTCAACCTAACACCCTAAATGAGCTTTTGCATCAACGCCGCTACGCCCGTAAGCACAAACGTAATTTTGTTGCTGAGGCAGCGGCGTTGGCAATCTACATAGGGCGTTCACTACCCGCCTTACCAGCCCACCCTCTAACTAGGCCGCCCTGGCTGTACCATCAAGTGACCAACAACCGGACGCTCACTTGACTCCACAGTCGGTCGACCATGGACCGACGCAGACGCGCATTCCGCGGGCATATAATTACTGGCGGCTGGTAAACAGCCCCAGGTTGTAGAGGCATTTGTGGATGCTGGGGCGCAAGACGGCGTTTTAACTACAGCGATTGAATGTCCCCCCCCCCATTCAGAAGCGAACCAAACCTGCGTTGATAAAACACTCCGCACATTACCTTCTATGCTGGCGGAGCTTACAGCCATCCGGGACGGACTGCAGGCGCTAATACCGGCCCTTCTTCAAGCCCCTGAAAGTTCTACTGTACAAATTTACACGGATTCAACGGCGGCGATACAAGATTTGTGCCGCGTGGCCTCGAACTCGTCTGTCCGAAGAGAGAGATGTCGTGGATCCGGAGTAATACCCTCGCCGTTCATATTGCGGCGGGTAGTTCCTGTCACCTTACGTCGGTTCCACGACCGCTGTCCTTGCTGTCAACTGACCAATATTTAAAATTTGTCCTACTAAAGGAAGATCTGCGTCGCGCCACACGCGCTCTCATCCCACCATGTGGAACAGGCCTTCCCAGTGGGCTCGCTAGCTGAGAAGATGTCTTGCTGCTTAGACTTCGAGTTGGGGTGGCCCTGTCTCCTGTGGTTACCCAGGCGTGGACACCACGATACCATGCCCCATTTGCCAACAACTGCCTCTTCTGTATGACTCCTGCCGAAGACGCGACACCAATCACCTGTTATGGTATGGACGTGCCCTTCCCTGAGTTCAGCGAGATCCCAACACCTTCGCGACCCAGGCCGGCATTCTGGGAGACCCCCCGATCTCCAGCGATGGCTGTGGGGGCCCCATCACCATGGTCTTCTCGACTTCCTCCTGTAAACGGTTGCCAACTTGTACCTTTAGGACTTACTATCGCAATTAAAAAAAACTGATGTTAACTTTGCACTGAGCAGCTTAACGTTTCTGTGACGAACCAATAGTTTGAACAGGTTTGCCATTGAAGCCATTTCGGTTCCGACAAATGCAGGCTCATTATTGCTGCATTCGAGGTTTTTAAAGACAAGCCTGATAGGTCACAGTTTCCTGTTCCCCTGGTTTTAGTGTTTTATCTCGTGAAGCGATGGAAATGCATATCAAATCTGCCAAACAAGAGAAAGCAGAGTTTCAAATTGTGAGTCCACAAACTGAATATTGACGGGCCATGTATTGTGAACAGCAGTACAACAAAAAAGATGTCATTTCCTCAAAGCAGCTCCCGAATTCACACAGTAGGGTATCGTTCCTCCGCGCTGGGTATTATTCTAGTTGGAGCGGCCGACACGACCGGCGCTTAGGTGGAGCAAAAGCAGTATCTGCGACTTGTTCAGACGCCTGCAGCATTGCCTAAACGCAAAACTGCGTGTTTAAATTACGCGCCAAATCTGCACCCCCTCCCTCCCCCCCCCCCACCCCCCCCCCCCCATTTTATCGGGCAGCATTTTCCTTCCCCCCCTTTCTTTTCAGCTCACTGAGCCAGCCTTATGAGACATTCATTCGCATATGCATTGCACTTGGTCAGAATTACGCATTTAAATTCCGCACCGAAAAGTTTCTATGGACAGCGGCGCCAACCAGCACGCACATACAGACCAGTGCCAACGCTAGGTAGCAAGCAAAGCCTTCCCTACACCAGACAATGCAGTAATTTGTAGATTTCATGCTTTACGCTATCAGCCAACTCGTAACATATTGATGTTCACTGACATCTCGCCAATTTAATTAGCTTTCCATCGAACAATTAGCTTTCTATCTGCAACACTTACTTTCCACGTCCAGCGGATCATCGCGTATCATATTCACCATTCTTTATACCATATTCCCTTATACCATATACCATTCCTTATACCGTATTATACGCCTCGAGCTTCGCGATCGCTGCGCCGCCTACCGCCGCTTCTCCGTGGCGTTGACGGGATTTGCGCTGCATGGCTGATGGGGACCCGTGCGGTGTTTTGGTTCTGTTTCGCTTCTTTTCGCCTTTCCGCGTCCTAAAACAATCTTGTTATGGTAATGTCTATAGGCAAAGAGTACGCTTAGGTCACTGAAAAAGCAGTTGCGACTTCGTGAGTACGCGATCGCCTGCAAGAGCTACCCGGGGGCACGGTTCTGTGCGCTTCGTCGCCGCTCTTTCGGGCGTGGGCGACCGCAGCAACATATCACCCATGTCACCTCCAAAACATCAGGCACAAATGAATTCTACTGTAGTTTGTTTAGACCTGATACTGGCACATCGAGAGGTTGGCTTCATTTTGCAGCGTGGACAACGAATGCGGCTTCGTTTCTAATATATACGTCGCAGAAAAATATGTTTCAGGGATGTGATTACCTTATAGTAAGTGACAATAACTTATGCCTTTCATAAGAATATAAACCATGCGAAAATGTTAAGTATATTCCAAGCCTCAGCGTCGTTAAATATGTGCCCACACACGCCATATAGCAAGAAGCAAGGCAAGTTAATGAAACCACGAAAAATAAATGCTGTGCAAGTGCGGAATTAAGAAACATAATAGCTCTAACGGAAATAAAAAAAGAACAGTGCAGCTTCTGACATGCTAAAGACGTTTGTCGAAACTTAAGCCAGGTAGGGTTGACTTGGCCAACTATACGCGAAATGCACTGCTATTTCGCGAGACATCGGTGGGGGGGAGGGGAGGGGGACGCTGTGTACAAATGCGGAGCGGAATCAAGCAATGGACGTTTTAGTAATGCAACACACAAATCTCGCGTTCACTTTCCTTTTGTTTTTCTACTTCAACAAAGAGCTGATCATACGGCGGACGCATTTTTGGAAGTATACAGGGTAGGCTGTTCAACAAGCGATGAAAGGTGTCGTTGGAAGAGTGTACACTTTTTCAACGTGGCATGTGATAAGGCCCTCTGATTTCAGTTTCTGCTTTATTCTGCAGGCTCCCTGTGCCATATGACGATATTTCGAAGAAGCATTTAGTCGCGGACGCGGATTATATTCTAAGCCCGTCTCCGCGCTGCTCGCAGAGGATATATGCAGCATATGAATGTTTGCGGGCACTCACCTCACGACAAGACGACTCTGTCGTGTGCTGATTCCCGAGTATCATTATGCATTTTCCATCGTACATTTGTTGAATATCCGCGAAATTAACACAGACTGGCTTGTAAATGGTGGTGATCAATGTGTGAGACATACAATATTAGAGGGACACTGAAGTGATATGTAAACATTGCGGGATTACTAGCGCAAATTGTAGTCCGGAGTCCCCAGGCCATGTTTCGACCACTCTAGGCGCGTTTACGCGATTTTACTTAGTAGAAAAACTAATTCGAAAACGCTGTCCTCCTCTCTTTACGCTCGCCCATTTTCTGTGGCGTTTTCGTGTGACGTCAGGAGGGGATGAGCTGGCAATTGGCTGCGCCACGGCTGCGCTTTTGCACGGCTCCCCGGCCGACAGAGTCAGTCGGCCCAGCGTTTCGTCCGCCGGCCGCCGGCGGGTCGTCGCAATCAAGGAGGTTAAAAAAAAAATTACTTGGTCGCAATTTGTTCGCTTAGTTGAAACGAAGCCAGGACACGTTTGTGAATGGAAGAATGTGCCTTTCTTTACTTGGTTTGTTTGTACAGTGTATCTAGCTCCAAGTCAAGGTCGCTTCACACAAGCGCTGCACATGCGACGCTTCGCTGACTGGTACGCCAGTAGGAAAATATAAGGCCTCTTGAAGGCGGGAGAAGAGTCAGCGAAGTCAATATAGGTACTAAGCAAATAAAATCAACTGATATTTTTACCCTACAGCGTAAAACTAGGGCGCGGGAAGCACTTTTTTGCGCTGGGCGAACAAGCACAGCGGTCAGCAGCACGACTACGCATCTGCGAACGCTTTTCCGTCTACGAAATGCAATTGCTAGACGTGAGCTACTGTGGAAACTCGGGCGACGCTTACTGCACGATCGCAGTACAACAAATAGTCACCTAAGCGGCTTGAAATGCCAAAACTAAATAAAAGTGTAAACCGGTTGTACAATATATACCCTATATTAGCAACGCTTTCGCGTCCCGCTCCGTAGCCTAGCAGTCTGGGGCGCTAGGAATTCACCGCAAATCTTCTGCGAGTCAGTAGTTCGAATCCCCGCGGGGACGTGCTTTTTTTTTTTTTTGTAAGTTAACTTTTTTGTTTTCCGCCGATGTTTTCTATATTGAGTTCACCTTTTTTGGGGCCGCAACGTTCATGGCTACACGAACTAGTTCACAAAACGCGCGCAGGCTGGCACTGGCGCGCTAGCGAGTTCTCGTTGGCGTGCTGTTGCCATAAGCACCGACTGCTTGCAGGCAGTGGGCACAGGCCAGAATGAACAGACCCTTGGCCTGGTGCGAACACGCTTTTTACGATACAGGCATGAGGGAGGCAAGCTCCAAATATGGGGGAAAAGCGCATGACATTTGGGCGTCTGCGGGTACGCGGAGGGCGTTCATGCACTGCGTAGGTCTCGGCTAGTGAATGCTACGACTACAAGCCGTCCTGGGAGGCTTATCTTGTGCATTTTACAGCCGACAACATGGCAGAAGCGCGGTACGATGATTACTGAGATATTGAGAATGCCCATCCAACAAAGCCATTGGTTATGTTTTACAGAACCGAAACCGAAACCGAAACTTGTGTGATTGCTAACCTTGGGCATCGTCCAATCACGGCGCCCCTCCTCTCAACGTCACAGCCTTAGTTGGTGCGGCCGCCGCAAACCGCGCATGGTAGTTTTTCTTCTTTCGCGCTTTGTTAAATAATTACCGATTTGTCAACCGGATAAACGATGAAAAGTGTGCTAATTTGAGCCAGTCTACGCAGTGCAAGCAAAAACGGGAGCTTGACAAATTCACTTCAGTGTCCCTTTAACAAACGTAACTGGCGTGCTGCCAGGTATGAGTGCTCCGCTGCTTATGTAAGCGCACAAAACCGATTTGAACATCTTTAGAACCCGTGGTTACGGAAGCACGGCTAGTAATTTCAGGTCAGTGTAACTACAACCTGCTGCCTCATATGCCGGTTTCGCGACGCTGGCCTGCGACACACACCTGGTGCTTATACAGACCGAATATACACCACAATAAGATCTCGTCAGAAACATTTACACTCTCGTAAACACACCCCATTTGCGAACAGAGTGACTGCTCCACATAAACATGGATTTCAAACGCCCGCAAACGGCAAATCTCAGTCGTGAACGTGCCGCAAGAGCAGCGGCGGCACTGGGAAGCGGGGCGCGGACTCTCGCGGCTGCTTTCGAAACGGGCCGCTAGGGGGATTTCAGTGGCGCCCCTACTAAGGTCCCTAAAATTACTAAGGTAGCGCCAACTGCTCCCTCCTTCTCCGCTGCCCTCCTCTTTTTTCTCTCCCCTCACCCGCGGCGCCGCGGTACCTTTAACTCCTCGGCGGGGCCGCCATATTTGTTGGCTTCCTCAGAGCAGACGCCCTCGCAACGCTTCGGGCCGCTCGCTGCAGTTTTTCGTGCAGTTTGCTCTTGTTTTCGCGCCGCAATCGCTCTTTGGTAGCATTAATAGTATTTCTAGAGCCCCGTTTTACCAACACGCATTAAGTCAGGCTGTTTTGTTGCATATTTTTGTCTAGAAGGGGATATGTGCGGGGTGGATGCCGCGGGCGCATACGGACAGCGCGGTGTTTGTTTACGTGTGCGGCATGCTCAGGATAGTTCGTGAACGCGAAAGGATCGAACGTGGACGTTTCAAACTTCTCCGTTACATAGTATTTCTAGAGCCCCGTATTACGAACACGCCCTAAGTGAGGCTGTTTTGTTGTATATTTTTGTGTAGAAGGAGATATTTGCGGGATGGATGCCGCTGGCGCATACGGACAGAGCGGTGTTTGTTTACGTGTGCGGCATGCTCAGGATAGTTCGTGAACGCGAAAGGATCGAACGTGGACGTTTAAAATTGCTCTGTTACAGTAATTCCGTTCTTGCATTTGCGTGATTAAGTTGTGGTCGTGCAAGCGCTGCACAGAGGGCTTACGCATGGTTCGCGGTGACCTTAGTTCGCGGCAGTTCGCGCGCTGCGCTGGCTTTTTTGGGTTCGCGTTTTTTGCGTTAGTTGTAGATCATTAGGCAGCGCTCAGTATGCGTCCCGCCTTAGCTACTGAAATTCATGCCACCTTTATTCCGTGCACTTTCCGGTGCTTTGACGCTGTTGCAAAATATATGTCACCTTCACGTCGTTATAGGCTGCTGTCAGGGTCAAAGTTCTCGCGTCTCCTCGTTGGCCTCGCCCATGACGGCTGTACTTTTGGCAGTGCGTCCGTGGCATAGCAATGTTCGTGCGATTGGCGTTCACAATTACTTCGAGTAAGGCCCTGTCGGGCATATCTGGAAAAGGCTGTCACAAAGAACGCGCAGTTAAAGAATGCGCTCAGCTTACAATTAGCTGTAGTGCCCAGTTCTATAATAACTATCGTATTCCAAGGCCAGAAGCGTGCTAACAAGCGCAATTGTGAATCCTTTTTATGCTTTACAGCTAACATTGATTCATGTGTGGGCTTTGATAAATTACAGCTTGCTACAGCCGAGCTGGCCGTGACTGCACTGACCTTATTTGAGCAGCCGAAGGCACAACAACTCGGCATCGCGAAGCTACATAAAGTGACGCCGACGCAACACTTGTTTGAAACGAGCAGCTGACTCTTCGGTTATTATCGGTTGTTATAAGCGGGCGGCTTCGATAAGGCCTGCTCCGAGGCAGCTGAGCCTAAAATGGCGAATTTAAATGGACAGTGGCGGCGAAGAGAAGAAAAAACAAACAACGCGGGGACGAGGTACTACGTCACTGGCCGTTGGCCAATGGCGCGCGGCGTTCGCCGGCGAAAAAGAAAATGGCAAAAAACGAAGGAGGAAAGGAGCGCGGGCGAGGGCGAAAAGCGGCGAGATCTAAAGATGGCGCTACCTTAGTAATTTCAGGGACCTTAGCCCCTACAGGCCGCGCTCGAGGCGTATTGGCGGTGAGCGCGAACACAGGCGGCGCTGCGAAGCCCGCCTCCGTGACGTCAGCTTAGGGATTCTCGCATTTGTCGTCTGCTTCACTCAGGCTCGCTCTCCCTGCTGTTTCTTTGCGCTCGGTCAACGTCTGATGCTTGTCCGCACCAGAATTGGCGTGTGGGTAACTTTCTATCGTAATAATAGGCTTAAAATCGCATACACTAACTCATGGTGTCAATTAAAGTATAGTTTTGGATACCGCGACGGGAGAAACATTGCCGGCGCCACCCCATTCCTTGCGAAGCCGGTCCTGAGCGGAGCGCGAAGAGTCCGAGCTAGGCTTCAGCTTCTCAAGTAAGCATTCGAACAAAAGGAACAGTCAGCTGCTGATAACCGACAACAGCGAAAATGGAAGACCAAAACAAATTCTAGGCCTTCAGGGCTGTCGGCTTTGGCAGAAGGCATCACGATTCCCGGTAATCATATGTAA
This sequence comes from Haemaphysalis longicornis, assembly GCF_048455015.1. NCBI lineage: Eukaryota > Metazoa > Arthropoda > Arachnida > Ixodida > Ixodidae > Haemaphysalis > Haemaphysalis longicornis. The sequence continues at coordinate 431,098,349 of NW_027526203.1, forward strand.
GGTAAAACAGTTTTTGCAACCTTGCCGAACGCTCGAACGTGTTTTGTCACATCACTTTACGTTGTCAAGGCATGAAAATTTGCCGACATGCACTATAGACTGCATAAACTGTAGGTTGAGTTCCAAATAACCCAGTGTGTATATACGCGCGTGCTGATTCTATACCAGGCATCTAACCAGTATGGAGGTTTATTGAACATAATGAGTCACGTCTTCGTTAAATTTATAGTAAAAGATATATGTTTGTTAAGACCTGGAGGGATATTTCGGAACATTTTGCACAGCCATATCTTCCCGATATTCGGATATGCGTTATAGGAAAACTGCACTCAAGAGGAGGAGGAGGAGTAAGGGGAGGAGGGGAAAACTTTATTTAACAATTAAATCGATCTGGTTAGTGGGACGGGCCCTCAGTCCAGGACAAGTGAGTAAAAGTAATTTTCTTCAAATCATAGAACGCCATCCCGAGTAGAATAGAATTTGTTCTTCGCGCCTGGAAGGGTTGAAAAGCAATAAAGAGCTACTTCGAATTCTTCTTCGGTTTCGATTCTTGTAATATATGCAGGTATACTATTTATTACGTTAGTTAGCGAGTATATCATGCCTTAAACACTGTAATCATGTCATCATTGTTCGAGTTGAGAGTCAGTTCGTTATGATAACGATATAATTACGATAGAAATTCGGAGCACAAAAGCCGCCTTCGAGTACTGTAGACCACGTCGTTTAGGGCGCGATCGCGGGGGCGTAGCACAAACCTTCTCATTGTATTTGCATGTGAATAAACAAAGCACGTTGCGGATATGCACCTTCTTGCACGCAGCCGTAATGAAAGCTAATTTGTGAAGAAGGGAATGTATGACATACAACATGAAGGAAGTATCCACACGACCTTTGTGAGCCTCCCAAACATCCCGAAACCTCCTAATAAGAAGTTGGTGACGGAGCAGAAAAATTAATGCGTTGGGCAGAAAAAAAGCAAGAAACATTAATCTGATACAAGACAACAACGGAAGAAACAGAAGAAAGCCACTTTATTTCCTGCTGTGCGATGCGCGTGTAGATGCCGCTGCTTGGTACGTAGCATTAAACTGTTGAGTCTTCATAGGAGCATCTCAAAAATACTGCAGGGAAGCCTACGCATTTTGAATACTTATCGAGAAGCTCTGACCACTGATCCTCGCGAATAAGCAAGAAAGGACGAGTTACACACGATCTTCTGACCGATACTCTGAAGAAATATGTTCTCTATCTCTTCGTGTGTTGCAAACTTGTGGGGAATACAGCTTCAAATTATTCAGATGCGTCAGAAGCTGGCAAAATAACTTAGTCGCTAGAAATACGCTTTTTAACGCACTACAGCAACGAAGCGGGTGATTTCTAGCCCAGGCACTGCTGCCCCTCACAAGCGGAGTGTAGCAGACGACAGCGGCGCGAGTCCCTAAGCCGACGTCAGAGCCAGGGGGCGCCACTCAAACATCTCACCGCCAATACCGCAGCAGCACCCCAGCCATCTCCTCTCTCCCTCTCCTCACTACCGGCCCCAGAGCAGTGAAAAGCCTGCTGACCAGCCCGAGCCTTGGAGACCAGAAGAACGTGGTCGCCAGGGCGCGTGGAAGGAAAGCATTCCTGGACTGAGCAGTGCTCCCTCTGGCGAGCGGCCAAAATCGGGAGACACGTGACCGTTCGAGCAATGCGGTTTTCGACGCGGCGCAGCTCAATGTCTAGCACGTCTGATGCACGACTGAGCGCGACTTCGCGGCTTCGGTTGTAGCACTGTATTTCTGTTGGAGCGAAGCGCTAAACCGCTGGCGCATAAGAATTTGAATTGTTTGTCCTTGAATCGTCTTCTCACACGAATGTTAAAAAGTCGGCTTGAAGATCCTCATAAATGTAACCACTTTAAAATATTACTCAGCACCATTTATTGAGGGAAAAAAATCAAAGCCCCCTTTTTAAGAAAAAGATGGTTAAAACGCAAAGCTTTCTTCATGCAAACTGAGTCATATCAAAGTCGAGAAACTGTGCTCCCAAAGTTAAAAATCCAAACTGGCGAACTCGAAAGCAAAAGTCTACTTCAACTCAAGCCCCCACCTCGGTGGCTCAGTGGCTAAGGCGTTGTACTCTGAGCCCAAAAACGCGGGTTCGGTCCCAGCCGCCGAGACTGATCTTCTGATGGAGGCGAAAAGTGAAAATGTCCATGTGTCGAGATTTCCGCTCGAAATTTCCACTCAATATCCCCAGGCGGACAAAATTATTCCGGAGCCCTCCATACGGCGCGCCTCATATCCCAGGTTTAGCTTCAGCGCGTTGAGCCCCACAATATCAATCAATCAATCAATCAATCATCAATCAATCAATCAATCAATCAATCAATCAATCAATCAATCAATCAATCAATCAATCAATCAATCAATCAATTCAACTTAGCCAAAGTTCAAAGCCAATGCAACGAACCCAGGGGAAATACTGAGCGACCCGATGTGATGATGGTGAAATTGGATTGACGCCGGTTGCTCTCAGCACGAGGGACTAAGGATCGATTCCGACCAGGGGAAGCGTTTTTTTCTTGTTGGCTTCACTGCTGTGCCATCATCATCATCCTCATCATCACCCCACTGTGGAAACGCATTGTGTAAAGCTGGCTTTTCTGCAGTACGTTTTGGCCTAACTACATCTCCAGGAGTGAGGAATAGAAAGCTTCCTTTTAATAACTTGAAAGCCAAAAACTTCGTGAGAGCGTAAAACCGGTGGGTGCGCAGACGCTGCAGCAGGGGGCCGCCCCCCTCGGCTCGGCGCAGCCGGTCGATGTGGCCCAGGGCTGTCTGCTCGGCCGTCATCTCCAGCGTCCACACCCCTACCTCAGCCAGCGTCCTGTCGCACTGCGAGTTTCGGGGCAGGCCCAGGCGGGCGCGGACGCCCTTTCGATGGTCGCCCTCCAGCTGCCGCTTGGGTCTCCGCAGGGTGACCAGCGGCAGCGTGTACATCAGTAGCCCCACGACCGAGGCGCTGTACAGCCGCAGGGCTGTCTGATGGGAGCAGCCTTTGTCTCGGGCGACCATCTTCCGCATAGCCGAGGTGGCCAGCTGTGCCCTGGCACGGAGCTCCTTGGCGGCCTGGCGGAAGTCCGCCCTGTGGTCCAGGGTGAGCCCCAGGTAGCGCACCCTGGCCTTCCACTCGAGCTCCTCGCCGTCTATGTGGAGTTTCCTCGTCCGTCCGCGGGCGGCTGCGCTCGGGTGCACAAGCATGGCCTCTGTCTTTGCAGCCGACAGCTACAGGCCGACACCTTCGAGCTTGTACCGCACCGCATTCGTGGCTGCCTCACTCACGCATGGGGCGCATGCTGGCCCGATACGAGCGGGTGGTGGGCACCACAGACATGGGACCCTCCAGCCGCCCTCCGGACCTGGTGCCGAGCTGCACCTGGAGATTCCGGGCCTGCGCAGCAAGCGGCGAACGCCCCACTGCGGGTTGCTGCAGCTGGCCCGCGCCGTCGTCTAGAAAGACCTGGAGGGCCACACCCTGGCCTACTCGGATGGCTCTGTGCGGCAGCGGCAGGGCTCACTACAGCGGCCGCCGTGCTGGGGGAGGCCACCCGACAGGCCCGGCTGCACTACGCCGCATCCTCGGCCGCGGCAGAGCTTGTGGGGGTCCATGGGCCTGGACCTTCTGCTGGAGCTGGAGCCCGCACCCGAGCGCTGCGCCCTGCTGTGCGACTCCCGGGTGGCTCTGCTGCGCATCCGGGAGGGCGACCCGCACTCCCCTCTGGTTCGGTGCGTGCGCGAAAAGGAGGAGCGGCTAGCAGACAGGGGGGCCCGGCTGCAGCTGCAGTGGGTGCCCGACCACGTCGGGCTCGAGGGCAATGAGCGGGCGGACGAGCTGGCCGCCGAGGCCCACGAGCTGACCCCCTCGGCCACGGATGCCCAGGCAGCGGCGGACGACTCCCGCCTGCTTATACAGCGGCACGTGCGGGCACAGCACCCGGACCCACGGCTGGCGGCTGGAGAGGCCCCACCACCTGTGCGGGCCGCACGGCTGCCCCGACAGCAGCGTTCGGCAATCCTGCGCCTCCGCGTGGGGGCTGTGTGGACGGCTGAACGAAAGCACTGCCTGGGGCTGGCAGACAGCCCTGCCTGCCGGCACTGCCGCGCACCTGTCCAGTCCCTGCCGCACCTGCTCTTGAGTGCCCCGAGTATGCGGCAGGGAGGCCGGAACTGCTGGCCGCCGTGGGGGGAAGGGCTCGGCCGCTAGACGAGCTACTATGGCCACCGGGCAACACCAGGAAGAGGGACAGCGTCCACAAGGCGCTGGGCGGCTACCTGGATGCCTCAGGGCTCCGCCTGGCACTTTACTCCCTGGCCCAGTGACTGTGTGGACTTTTCCTTTTTTTCCCCTGGACCAGACTTGTGTGTGTGTGTGTGTGTGTGTGTGTGTGAGTGTGTGTTAACTTGTAAATATGCCCCTCTCTCCCCTGTGTTCTGTAAATATGTCACCTCTATCCTCTGTCTCTCCTCTCTATGAATCTGTCATCCTCTGCCCCAACTCCCACACCAGCAGGCGTCCCTGTGTCCACCCCTAGGTGTGACAATTTACGCGTGCTGGTGGTCTTTCCTTTCCTTTTCCTTGACAATAAATTCATTCATTCATTCGTAAAACCGAGGTTGTCGAACTTGCACGGCATGCGTTTTGTATGCATGGTTAAGCAACCACTCCCTCAATGTGTCATCAAAAAAAACGACAGGGGAGAACTTCCTGTGGGCCGTAGAAAAAGCGTCGAGTAATTTCATGAGTTCTGTCATCGGGTCCAAGCAATTCTCTTCAAACAAGCGTCGCCGGCAGTTACTTGCGGCAAAGTATTGTACCGTGCTATCACATACGCAGGTAGTATGGTTACAGCCCGACTTTCATTCAGCGCGTTCTTAAATTATTCACTAGTGTGATTTCTTACCCTCGATTAAAAATTCATCATCATGAATAGCCTAGTTAGGACCCCGGCAGGACGAAGGCAGGCCATGCGGAGCTCCGAGGACTCGGACCAGGTGCTAGTCACCTCCCGAGGCCTCCAGGTCGCGGCGACCCTGTGGGCAGCCGCCACTGCCTCATAAGGAGAGCTTTTTGAATAAATACCACTTCCCCACTCTCTCTCTCTCTCTCTCTCTCTCTCTCTCTCTCTCTCTCTCTCTCTCTCTCTCTCTCTCTCTCTCTCTCTCTCTCTCTCTCTCTCTCTCTCTCTCTCTCTCTCTCTCTCATGGCCTTCCCTTCTTCTACACTCGGTTACAACTCAAGAACGGCACCACCTCATGTAGTGTATCACTCCGCCAAAGCGCCGGACCCGTGACGTTGCTATGAATGCGTGATATCGTCTGCCTTGTCTCACGCAGTTTGTTTGTCGTCACTGGAGCCGTTTATAAGCATATTAAGGCCAAAAAATCACGGGAACGGCTCACGCCATGTTCAAAATATTCCCAGTAACGCCCTATTTGCGCCGCGCGGAGAAACATCCGGCTACGGTGATAAGGCACAGCGGCAACTTCCGGTGCCGTTCTTAAGTTGTCACCGAGTATAGTCGCGTTTGTCAGTATCAATTATCCTAGCCTCCTGGTTCACCTGTCGCCACTTCGTACCACTACGCGGCCACCCCAAGTCCATTTCTTTTTCTTTATTTGTACTATATCATCTACTTGAGATTGTTCCCTGACCCGCGAAGCTTGTTTCCTGTCCCTAAGTGTTACTCCTATCACCCTTCCTTTCATGGCCCGTTGAGCCGACCTAAGCTTGCTTTCCAGAATACAGTTTAGTGAGGCGCCAAGTTTTCGTTCCTTATGTCATCACCGGCAGGAAGAATTGGTTGCATATTCATCTTTTGAGCGATAGATGTAGCTTACTTTTCATTATTTCGGAGTGCTTGCCGAGTGCACCCCAGCCCATACCTATTCTGCGCCAGATTTCCCTCTCATGGTTTGGGTCAGCACTGGGAACCTGACTGAGGTAATATTCTTCTACTTGTTCTAGCGTTTTTTTTTTTTTTTGCATATGCTGAAGAGGGCGCTTTCGGCATGTTTATTCATCATTACTTTAGATTTATTCATGTTTATTTTTAGCCCCACAGCCATGCTTACTGATTGTAGGTCCGCAAGCATTTTAACAGCGCAGCTGTTTAAGCTTTTCGTCGCGCCGTAAATGAACGGAAAAAAATACCAGTAAAATACCGAGCGCACGTGATCGTACGTCTCGTGAGAGCGCCCGGCGGTACGTACATACGGGGAGGATGGGCCAGGAATCGAGCGTAAGGAGGCCTAATCCGCCCGCTACACAAAACTGTGAATTAGAAACTTAATCATTTAAATGGAGAAATAGCATATATTTACAAGCGATTTAGCAAACAGCGTCGCCGACAAACCGACGATCGTCTGCTCCTGACGTCACTCCCTCCGCGTTGCTAGGGGCAACCACCTGCGCTCAGAGAACTCGGAAACGCCGCGGCGGCGATGTCCCACTCTGTGCCGCGCACAGGGGAGATGGGGCGACCAAAGAAAATCCGGACGCCCGAAGAAGATGCGGCTTATCTGGAAGCGCGCTGCACTGCCATGCGAGGATGCAATCGCCCAGAAGAACAAGAAGTAGTAGTAGAAATAGTGCAGGTCTTCAACGGCGAGGGAGCGCTCGACCAAGACTTTGCGGTGGCGGAGGTGAAGTATACGAAGACTGAAAAATGCACTGTACAAATGAAGCACTTACATACCGTACTTTACTTTGCGTTTGATTTGGTGTTCTGCTGCCGAGCGCCATATATACATATACACAGGGTAAATGGTTCTCAGTGGTATATGTGGCGCTCGTTGAGATTAGCTTACTGAGATAAACACAGCTCTGCTGTCACATGAGGGTTGTACCGTTGTGAAAGCTAGTTTTGATATTTTTTTGAAGGTGTTCTGCAGTCTCACTTAGCAAGAATATGTCGTCTACAAGCAGGGCAAACCTCAAATGGCTCTAGCGTTCTCCGTTAATCCGTAATCCGATGTCTTCCCAGCCAAGCTTCCTACTACTTCTTGCTTTAATTCAGCGCGCTCTCACTTTACTAGAAGAATTAAGCTTTTGAAAACAGCCGCGTTAAATGATTATAAGTACATTTCTGAACGACAAATTTTCGGGGACCGGACGGGAATAATCACAGTCTTACAAGTTACATTTCCGAGAAGAAGGGCTGCAAATATCAGTGAAAGAGGGCTTTTAGCCGAACATGAAGAACGGTAATTGTAGATACCGATTGTGATAGACCTCATGACAACTCTATAGCACACAAAAATTGCATTTAAAATGTTACAGCGATGTTGCAGCCGTGACTTTAAGGACTGTTCTCAAAACGCTCGCAAGGAGGGTAATTTGGAGATTGCGGTGCAGACAACCAGCGCATATCTCAAAACAGGAAGTGTCCGCAGCGTTTTAGGACGATGAAGCGTTCGTTGTTGTCCAGCAGTCAAGTTATGTAACTCCGTGCCTCTGCATTTGCTGTGGCAACAGGTGAGCTAACCGACAAACCTGCATATAAGCTAGTATTTACGGGCATCGCTCCTATACCAACACTCACTTGGCATGAAAAGAAAAAGGCTTTGCAAATGTTTCTTAGTACTATGCACGAAGTTGCTTAATACATGAGGCTTTTGCACCCCTCCGAATTTGTATCCACTCAAACCTTTTATTCCCGATTTGTTGTGTTTCATGCGACTCCGCCCAGGCGAAATTCGCAACGGCAGAAGAGTGGGAAATTACAACTGTTGTTGAGCGGGGCCGATCACATACCGTGGTACAGTGCGGGAGGTGCTCGTGAAGGCCGTGCAGCCCGAAGACGATCCTTTCGCTCTCCTCGAACTGAGTGAGGTGGTCGAGACTCCTTTGGAGCCGCCGCGACAGGCGGGAAGATCGGGCGGAAAAAAGGACACGGCCCCGGAAGGTGAGAGGGGCTCTCTTTGACACATCGCACCCCTTAGCCCTCTTGTCGAGACGAAGAGGGCACTTATTAATTCTCGCGTTCCAATCAATAGACGTTCGAAGGCTGCGCACGCGTAAAAGATGACTTACGAGCTTCCGATGGCAACAACGGTCACAGAGGCCCCCCTGAAGTACGTGATTAATAGGTTCAAATTTCATATTCTTTCGCAACACTTGTATCATGACGCCATCAATGATCAGGGAGCCCCTCACGCAGCGGCTGGTTGGGGAGAGGGGGGGGGGGGGGGGGTGGGGGGGGGGGGGGGAGGGGGAGCGCGGGGGTCGGAGCCCGGCACGCTTAATAGAACGGAACAAAAAGGTAGCAGAAGGGTGGCTGCCGCTGCAGCAGCAGCTCGATTTTTGCCGCTCGCTTTTTTTCTGGCCATTTCCTCCCTGGATGGGAGGAACCCTCCCGGCGGGGGAAAGCTGTTGCAGCCAGCCTCCCCTCCCGGCCGCTGCCACAGGGCGCACGCCGCCGCAGGGCCCGCGTCGCAGAGAAAAGCGGCCGGGGAGAGCCTCTCTGAATTCGGCTCCGTCTTCTCAATGGCTTCGGGGCTACCGGTGCAGGGGAAAGCGTCTTGGTTGCTTCGAGCGGCCGCTTCACTCACTCTGAAACAATGAGGCGATGAAGACATGGCACGCTTTGGGCAGGAGCGCTGGGTGTGCGCTCAAGCAAAGCAAAGTCACGGTCCTTATTTCAGCTCGATAACGTTGGATGCGTATCAGAGTCGGGAAGAAATGCTAGCATCTACTTGTTTCAGCCAAGCGGCACAGAATGCGACATATCAGTGCCTCCTCGTCCACTGGAAGGCATTGGGAGGTCGCACATGGTGCAGTCACCACATCTATGGCTTCAGGAAAGGGTCCGCTCTTTGCTACTGAAGAGCCGATAGCCAGGGCCTACGGCGAGTTGACCTCTTCACAGCATACACGCATTATATACACCTAAATTGCAATCGCCAAGGTGGTGGCTTCAAGTATCTTACATAGCTTATTGGGGCCGCAGCCACGCTTTAGGTAAAGCCACCAGGTAAGGCTGGAGAAATCCGCGAAAATTATCGGTGTTCATTTTTGATGCATCTCGCCGACATTAAAGAATTCCATAGTGGGTGACGGTGGATTTATTTCGATTCCATGAGACAGCGTATGCATTTCGAACACTCGAAGTTCTGCATCGTAGGCCCAAATCTCACAGCATCAATATTTTTTTTACAGCGAAGCTGTATATGGCTAGCATCCTTGAGTCTCGCGCCGGCGGGCAACAATTTATTCAGCCGCGTGTGTTCAGCGTAAGAAAAATTTCACACAAAAACGTCCCAGGGCCTCCACATTTCAATATAAAACGGCTTATATCGCCCCCTAAATAGAATGTCTTTCCTGCAATGCATTTGTGTTTAGAGTTGAAAGCGGAGTTTAGGAGATTGGTGGAAGCTTGGTTTTTGTAAGCAGGCTTTCCCACACTATGTGTCGCACAGTGGAGCATAGCCATCTACTCAGGGAGTGCGGTTACAGCCCGACTATATACTTCTCTCCGCCGCGGCCGCCTCTTTCCAGAAAATGGTGCATACTCCTCGCCGCGCGCGTCGTTTCCCTCCCCCTTGACATTGCGTAATGCCGCGCGCTCTCTGGCGGCCCCTGCACTAGAGACTGCGCTGTTGTTCCGCCGGTACCCCAGAACGGGCCACGTAGTTTAACAAAACGGGCCTTTAGTGTTTTCGCACTAAAACAGTTACGTTGAGTTCACAGTAATACGGACCCATTCTTGCTTACTCAGCAATTGAATATGAACGAATAGAGTTGCGTGAGAAAAGCCTAATATGTAAATTTTACGCCTTACCTAATATCTAATATATAATATGTAGTGGCATCGGGCCCTTAAGGAACTAATAAATGAAATGAAATGAAACGAAATGAAATGAAATGAAATGAAAATAGCCCTTTTCAGGGTTACAGGCACCTTGGCATGTCTTGCTTGCATGCACACAGGGAAGTACTATTGGCATAGGTGAAGCTAGGCGACAGCACAGGCACAAGTGACCCCTTTCTCGTGAAGAGCTGAAGTCAGAAGAAAAGCTTTCTAATTAACGAAAGCGCAGACCATTCAGCCCCGGTTTCTAATTACAAATCGCGAGCCTTATCCAAATGCCTCTCCCCCGCCCCTCCGCTGGGCAACGCCAGCTTCACGACGGAGAGACAACCCCGCGCTTTGAGCTCTTTCAATACCATCGCCTGTGAAGAGACGACAGCCCGCTGAAGAAGAAAAAGAACAAAACAAAACTAAAAACCCCCGAAGCTAGACTCGGCTCCAGCCTCTGGGCGCCTCCCTTTATCGGACGCCTCCTCGCGCCAAATCCCACCGCTTCTAAAGCCGGGGAAAATTGAACTCTTCCCAATTGCAGCCTAATGTGAGCTCCATGTCCGACGAATGCAATTAATTTCCGGATATCACCGGGATACGGGCCGTTCACGCGGCCCCCGCCCCTCTAGCGTGGTGGACGCAGTGAATAAAACGCCGCGGCGAAGCTGCAGGCCGACCTCGTGCCCGTTGGTTCATCCCACTTGAGGTGGCCTCTCGCCCTCCCTCTCCGCGTCCTGCCCCAGCGCTCGCCTGGGCTTCGAGTGGTCGCACGCGAGGAAGCTTCTGAGGGAAATCGCCAAGCCACGTGTACCGATAACAAACAATTTATAGATAAGCTTGAAAAGACATTCACGGGATGTATTAACGATGTAGTTCTACTGTTCTGGCTTGATGGTCCTATTGATGCTTCAACTGCTTTTTGTGTTTTAGAATTCTGTTCGCTTGACTTCCCTGTTACCTTTGTACATTTTTTGTGTAATTTTTATTTAAGATATTCTTTGTTTGTATTTTCCGGCTTACATGTTCTCTTTCTTGGTTTTTGCCCGTTTTGTTCAATGGTACTTCTGGAAACCCTGTTATCCCCCCCCCCTTATGTACTGCTTCCGGGCTCTTAAGGGGCCCTGGAGGCATAAATGAAATGAAATGAAATGGTGAGGTGACACGCAACTCGATGCGGCTTCGAGCGCCCGCGGCGATTATCTGGCATTGAAGGTTTCGGTAAACCACTGTGCATTTACGGACTGTGTGTGCTGTCGCATAAAGGACGGAGTCATGTCGGTTGCAGTAGTGCGGAGGGTATTTGACTAGCATCAGCGCACTTCGCTATAAACGTGGCGCTACAAACTTCGCTATCAATTATCCTTCGCTATAAACTTGGCCTTGCCGCAGAGTGTTCACTAAAGATGGCTTTGCTGCAAAGACTTTTCATACACAATCGAAAACTAACGGAAATGCATTCCGCTATGACTTTTCTTACCCCTCGCATGCATGAATAGCTGCAGTCCACTGTGTGCTGCTCGCGCGTTGCAATTAGCAACAGCTCAACTGACTGTATTTGAGATGAACAGTCCTATTAATGCGTTTCGCCAAGAACGCGTACGCTTTTCGGGCAATCCGGCGTCGATAAAGACAACACGGTTCAAAGTGGTGTACCCTTAGAAGTGTATTTTTATGCTTGTATGTTATCCCGTTTTTTTTTCTCTCTCTTGTATCGCCCACACCTGCTCAAAGCCTGGCATCCAGGCTAGCCGTAACCTGTAAATAAATAAATAAATAAATAAATAAATAAATAAATAAATAAACCGCAGTGAAGATACGTTTCCTATACGATGGTATCACCATGATCGACGAAGATAAATTCCATAGCAGTTTGGCTATATTTTCGTTGCTACACTCGTTTCTACGCCGTCATGATAAGCTCTTCGGTAAAGACACTTTGTACAGGATTTTACCGGATTTTACCGGTAAAACCAAGCTAAAACACCGGCTCAATTAAAAAAAAAAGAACTGCCGAACTCATTCGCATGAATGGCCAATGAATATGGTTTTTAGGAGGTTTTCGGCGCAATCAGGGTCCAACGTTCCCGCCAAGTATTTTATTCTTAAAAACTACTGGAAAGAGAACTCAGCTCATTAGCTTCGAAAGCGCATCAGCTTGCCTAATTTACAGGTCACTCCCACATGTCGCGGTTGCCGAGTTCACGATTTCTTCTCGTGCGTTACTTCGGACCTTCACTGACAGCCCCTCCTCCCAAAAGTTCTGACGGGCAACAAGTCTAGCAAGCTGCGCCATCAGCTGAAGCAGTATACGTACTCACTTCTCCTTTCGTTAGGCCACAGGTCTGTGGCTTCGTATGCATCGCACAGGAGCGCCTCCCCTGTGCACACCTTCGTTAATCTACGCAGCGTATTGCTTTTCAGCTAGTACCTCCCAACGCGTAACGCTACGCAGGGAAGTATACTCTGGCAAGCTCGTGTCCGAGCTACAAGCATAAAAGGGGTTGTAGGGTTTAACGCGCCGACGCAACGCAGGAGATGAGGCGCGCCATAGTGGGGGGCTCCGGATTAATTTTTACCACCTGGAAATCTCGTACACACGGGTGTATTTGCTTTTCGCCTGCATCAGAAAAGCGGCCGCCGAGGCCGGGAATCGAACCCGCAACCTCGTGCTCAGCAGCACAACGCCTTAGCCACTGAGCCACCACGGCGGGTTGAAGCATAAAAGGGACAAACGAACGCATGTTCTCACTGCTGAATAAAGAAAATGTGACTACATGATCTCGTCCTGCTATGACAGCGGAATTGCAGCCATTTAGTGCCAGTGCTGGTTGGATTCATCTCCCGCTCGACACGAAAACATCAATAAAAGAAATATTTCTTGGTTAATCGGTGTTCTTGTGTGAGGGACAGATGGCCCATTTCGGAAAAAGCTTGCGCCGTAAATTCGTAGACACAGAGCAACAGAAGAAAAACAACGACAGGGCGCGTTCGTATAGAGAGGGGACGCCACGCCGAGCTGGCAGCCGTCGGCCGCGCTGGTGAAGTTACGGCTCCTTTCCGCCTGACGCGCCCGTCACCCTGCGACCCCGAGAAATAGGGAGTGTGCCGCGAGTGCAGGGCCGAGTAGGTGGCAAAAGAGGGTATAATTGGATGGACGGCGATTAAATATCGATACTTCTGGACAACTAAACGAACGACAGGCAGCCAATTCTGCTGATAAAACGAGTACCATGCACTGAGATGGCTATAGACCACAAAGCCCGGTTGGCATGGCGTGGCAGCGACGTACGAGGAACGCCGTGTTGCGGGATAGTAAATCCGAAGCATGGCGCGCACGTCGGGCCTATCCTCAAGTTCACGAGGGAGAGGGACGAGGTGCTCACACATTCCTAACTATGATAAATTGTCCATTACTTTTTTTTATAAATACTTGGCGTTCAGTACAGAAAACGACACAAACGAGGCAGTGCCACCAACTCTCAACAGCAACTCTACAGCGAAAAACAAGAGGACAAGGTGACCAATGCAATGTTGCTAGCTGTGGGGAACACTCCAGCTAGTATCCTTTCGCAAAATTTTCTGGTGCCGTAAAACCCGGGAATGGGCGTATAGGGAACGCGCAGGATACTAGCAACGATGCCAGTGTCTACGGTGTCGTGAAACGCACTACCATTTAGAGAGGTCGTGCCCTGAGGGAATTGAAAGTACGGCCAACTGGACACCGATGACTGACCGTCTCGAATATTCCCACACTAATACCATCCTATACGTATCTACTACTTCGAGGATCGCCGAACTATATTTGACGTTAACTACACAGTGCATCGTTATCCCCAGTGCAACCTCGGACGCACCAAGGCCGCAGACAATCGACTCAATCCCCCTTTGCACGTAACGCACGCTTAGCGATAACCAAGCTGGTGAAATGGGTGAAATGGACAGACTATCAACTTTTACGTCGCGCAAGCGCTGATGTTGGGCCACCCGCCCGGTGAGGGGCTTCCTCGCCAAGTCATGGCCCAACAGAATCCAAGAGTATTCTAATCAAGAGCGATAGAGTCTTGACATCAACACCGCCCTGCATTTCAACTATAGCCTACAGCATCTGCTACAAACTAAAAATTATCATCTGCACCATCAACATGTTGAGCAAGCAGACCGGTTCACGCACCCCTTTTTTCCATGCAAAGGGTTTACTGAACCACCGCCTAATGGCCTTTTGAAATCGACGCCAGATATTTTGCGAATCAATTGCAATCTTTGAAACGCGAATGAGGTTCCCAACCTGTTTAATCGCCGAAAACAAACACTTCCACCCAGGGCACCAGACACCGTCGCAACGAACTTTAGAAGTGAAATTATAAAAGGAAACATGATTATTCAGTGTGTCGACCCACTTTCAGCACCAGCACCACCGACGGACAAAAGTACACACCTTCACGTAATAACTGCTCCGTACGCAATGTATCGAAGAAAATGAATGCACGATATTATGGACATCTGCAGCGTCGTCCGTGGAGGAATGCCCGATGTGCAAGCTTTACGAAAAAGAAAGCATCGTCCCTCAAGACAAGCGGGCACAAAGGGTTGGGGCGACGATCAAAACATCTCAGCACCGTTCCGCGGAAAGACACAGTAAAACAAAAATGCGTTTTACAAGCACATCCCTATGCCCAGCAACAACAGCTGCAGAGTTCGTCCCTGCGAAAAGAGTAAAACTACGAAAAGTCAGTTTCAAGACATGATCACGGACGAAGAGGAAACCAGGAACGAGACCGTGAAGTTTCTTTCACTCCACAGATGTTTGTCTCTCAACCCTGGGGACTTGGATCAAGACTGAAGTATACCAGCGAAGGCGAAAATACCGCTAGAAGAATAAGCTCGAAAAACAAACTAAAGGGTTCAATCAACTGCCGAAAGGGAGACGACTGTACTGGGTCGTCCCACCAGTACTTTCCTGTACTGTACAAGTACTGGGTGTATAAACACACAAGCAAACGCACACGCATGCTCGCGCGCGCGCACACACACACACACACACACACACCCCCCACACACGCACACACGCACACACACACACACACGCACGCACGCACGCACGCACGCACACACACACACACACACACACACACACACACGCACGCACGCCCCACACACGCACGCACGCACGCACACCCCACACACGCACACACGCACGCACGCACGCACGCACAGCCTCATCTGAGGAGTGGGGTATCGCTATCAGCCTCACTATAGGGATTGGTCGCAACTGTCCTATATGAGGAGCGGGAGCAAGCCCCCGCCTATCATACGGGTCTTCACTAAAGTATACGGTATACGTCCCAACCTGTCATCATTGAGATCACTATCCCAGTTTGCGGATAGTGATGATGATGATTATAACATCTGATTGATTGAGGTTTAACGCGCGGCGCTATATACAAACGATCAGGTGCGCCGTAGTAAAGGGCTGTGGATTAATTTCGACCACCTAAGGATCTTTAACGTGCGCCGAAATCTCTAACACACGGGTGTTTTCGCTTTTCGCCTCCATCAGGATTGCAACACGCAGTAATGAACGTCGGAAAACTTGTTCCTTTTAGCCAGGCATCCACTATATTCAATCATGAGTATGCTGCATTGTTTCGTCTTGCGGTGGTCGTTAATTTAAATAGATTTCGAGGGGCAAATTATACTCAGTAGCCGTAAAGTAAACCAGCTAATCACAGCCTTAGAACTACAACTTCATATTACAAGTGAATTTCTCCCTTTGAACATAGCGGGAATTTATAACGGTGACCTTTTTTTTTACTCCGCAATTGTTCCAACTGTCATTTCGCTTCTGCAGTCTTTCCCAAGTGGCAATCAAAGCACAGTTGAATGGCTCTCGACCCATCTTTGATTATTTAATTCTCTCGCACACGCCCATTCCGGCAAAGCCTAACTTCTGCGAATTTCGGCGGTCAAAGCTCTTCATATACGTCAGAATCCACGAAGCTCGCCCGAGAAAATAATGTCGTGCTTACACATGAGGGCTGCGAAGATAGCCAGCCCGCCAGCACAGACGCGCACACGCGAGAGCAGCGGAAAGCAAACAGCCAGCTTGCCTCTTCTGTACGGTCAATCGCGGCACCGGGCCGCAGGCAATTGCATTCCGGAAAATTGATAGCACCAAATGTAACCTCCTCCTGTTTCAAACTGGGAAAAGAAAAGAATCACGTGGGATCATCGCGGAAACCGGCTTCTCCCACGGCGAGGTATTACGAAGGAGGATATAGCCTTATGATGATGTATCTCGAAAAGAGGAGACTGCCCTTTAGCTTCCTTCCTCCTTTTTTTCTTCGTGAAGCGCGCTTTCTTTTCACCATCGACCAAGCGGAAAGCTCGAGCAGAACGAGAAGCAGCCACTAAAAGAGAGGCAAGCGCAGAAATTGTTAGCGCTGCAGGGTGGCTGACCAAGACAATGGAAGGAGTGGATTGCTGTCTGCCCGATTCGATTTCAGGCGGAAGCACCGCGGGTGCCCTTTCTATATAAAGATCTGTCCAGAAGGAGAGCACGCTATTGTGGCTTATAACAATACTACGGAGAGGCTGCGTTCAATTATTTCTACAGTTCGCGATCGCTATCCGATCCAGGGGCAATTGGAAGCAGCCTGCCGGCTCCAAGGGCCTGCCCTGTGGTATCTCGTCTTGACTGTCGGAGCACGGATGACAGGCGCACTTCATTGGGCCTGTTTTGCGAGATGGACTTTTGCACGCCGCTGGCTCGCGTGGACACCTGCTGAGAGTAATTGTTTTTATGCAATGTTTCACAACACGCAACTGTAATTCATGGGGCTAAGCACGCTTGAGACATAACGAGTGCTGAACGATGATTTCGTGATAGGGCTAAGCGATGGCTAGTGAATGTGGAATTCCCAATAGTTCGGCTCTTTCCCTGACAGTCTCGTCGGCTGATAATTGGTTATGATTATGAATAAACGTCCAGTCGTTGTTTGTGCTGAAGATGGCTCTCGTGCTGATCTGGCAACGTCTTCGCAGTACGCTTTCTCGAGCGCGCAACACCATTGTCTATAGATCCAGTGACCTTGGTTCGAACCAGGGGTACAGGTCTTCGGTATAAAATGGCGTGTGTATAAGCTGAACAGCGCAGGGACGGGACTAAGAGCAGAGGCGACAAACACGGGCGCTCACTAACAACTGTTTATTTGTGGAAGTAAAGAACATTTATACGGGTACAAAAATTATACGCTCACAGTATACGCTCACACGCAAGGTATGTCTTGCGCTTTAGAGCAGCTGTTCTTTCGGGAGTGCAGACGATCCTCCGGTGAGCCAACACGCTCTGATTCTGAGACAAGAAGGCAAGCATATAGTCCCCTTCACATGTGCCCTAAGCACAAGCATTGTGTGCCGACTGTCCGCGGCGAGTACTTACAAACCATCGCTGCCTGGTTCGCAGGCCAGCGGGCTCCTCTTGTCTTTGTACAGATACCCCAGCCATAGATGGCGCGCAACGAGAGCGTTGTCGTGTATGGGCACTCACGGGCAAGACAGGTTTTTTTCTTGATTGGCTCTAAGGCAACCGGGCCTATGCGCTAACTAAAGGGCGTCGGTTATTTTATTTGCACTTTTATAGAGCGTGGCCAGCCGTTCTCACAGGAATACGTCTTGTTTACAGCTGAAGCAGCAAAGCGACGGTATTTGAGTTGTGGGAGTGTGTTTTTGGAGGTGCTGCGCTTAAGCATGGACATAAGCTAGCGCGAATATTTTTTAAACGAGTTTTCTACGGAGCGTCGCCCTAAGGGTATAGAAGAAGTGACAGCGCATGGCGTTAGAAAGCGCAAACGTCAAGTCGGGCTCGCGCCTTCTTGCGCGCCGCTGGCGCCCGGCCATATCACTGCAACACTTTTCCGCTGCATGCGCGGGGAGAAAGAAAAGGGAGGAAAGCGGCGCTGATGGAGGCTTCTTCGCCACTGAGCCCCCCGGGGCGGATCCGAAGCGCTGGGCGAGCAGCTGCCGCGTCCCTCGCGAGGTAGACAAATTCCCGAAACGGCCCGTGGGCGCGCAAGGAGCTCAGCCGGCCCACGGGTGACACCCCCTCGCCTTCGGCACGCGATAATACGGGACGAGTTGACTGGCGCTCCTGCAAAATGCAATCCGTCCCGGAACGTGCGGCAGCAGCGACGCGAACGGCATCTCCAGCGCTCGGGGAGGCGGCGTCGCATATGCGCGCATCATGGAAATCGGCCGTCTTCCCTCCCCAATATGCCGCTCGGCGCGCGTGCATCCGTCTAAACAAAAACAAGCGCGCACGCCTACGTGGGCCAGGACATAAAGCCTGCTTTTCTTGCCGCTTTTCGAGCGACTGTTTTTGCCTCTGTCGCCGCCGTTGTGTTGCTGCTGCTGCTCCCCTCGCAGCAGCGAGGAGCGGCCGGGTGGCGGAGCCGCGCCGCCGGCCATAGATTGCACTTCCCCCGAAAGACAACGCATTCGAGCACGCCTGCGAGCTCGGCTTTTATGCATGCACCGTAACGCGAGATTGATGCCTCGAGACGCACATCCAAGCAAATGGGATCCCTTCGCCACCGGACCGCCTGGGCGCAGTCGAGGCGCGGCAGCTTTGCAAAACTGGCGCTCTTCTTCATGGCCGTGTCTGGCGAGGAGGCAGCGGGCGGAATAGGGAAGCAGCCGACGATGACCAAGATTGTGCCGAAAGGAGTTGAAATGCAGCGACTGGCGACCCAAATGATGCTTGGGCGGCGCCTCGAAGAGAATCACGCCGCGCTAGAGCGCCGCTGGCGAGAGCGCTCTTCGCCGTGGTCACCGGCTCTATCGTTTCGCGCTCCGGCACAACCACGCCGCGAGAGCGTCACGCCTCCGGCCATTTCTTCTCTTTCGGTGCCACGCTGCACGTTTCGCGGAAGATGGCCGAGCCCACTTCGGGGCATTCAGGCATTCTGGTTTACAGCTGGCCGCGTGTTGGGGCCGGCAGTGGGCTGAAATCGTTCCGTTTGCGATCACTACGAGAAAGACACGGGGCTCAGCTTAGTTGCACCTTCCTGCGTGCGAAGAAAACGGCTGCAGGTGCAGGGAACCAATACAGATAATTATAACTGCTACACATAAAGTTGTCCAAATGCGCATCAGGGGCAAGACAGACGCCTCGAAACGCAGTTTTGACTTGTTTCTGTTGTGTGCTTTGTGCACGCAATTATGTCATTTTCCCCATCGCGTTAATCGTTGCTTTTTCTCTGTGATCCGTGACCCCACGCATCTTTTGCTTCTACTCAAAGATAAGGGCACACGCCGGGTTCAAGCACCGAGGCATCGAACGTCATGGGCCCCTGGAGACTAGGGGTGAATTCGGCGTTGAATACGCGGAACTGGGTGGAGAGACCTCTCGACAGGACGCGGGACGAGAAGCCGGGAGCGTGGGTCTGTTTTCGACCGGCTCCACGGTCGTTTAAAGGCGCTAATCAAATCGCAACCCCGAAATGGGGCCCGCCTTACTTCACACAAAACTGTGGGGGGAAGGGGGGGGGGGGGTCGCAAAAGCTACACGCACTCATCGTTGGAGTGCGTGCAGGGCACACAACTAAAGTGTTCCATGTCAAAATTAAATGTGAGCGTCTGCGCTGAATCCCAGGGTATGAAACGCGATCTCCTCTCAACGGCGCTGCAGGCAGCGCGGGCGTCAAATATAATTACGAGCGCGTACGAGGTTGCGGCGACTTTTCCTTCTCTCTTCTCCCCTCTCTCCTTGGGGCCCCATCACGGCAAAGGTCACAAATCAGAGATGGCTGTTTTGAGGCCCATTCGAGGAGAACGGCATTCAGCTCCACGGAGGCGACGTTTGATGTCGAGGAGGGGACGCTGCTCGCTTGACTGCGGTACCCTGCCGCGTTCCCAACACGGCGGGCAGCCGAGATTGTCGTTGCCCAATTGAGAGAAAAGTGAATTAACGGTGTTCGTACCGATTGCTATTGCTGCTTTTTCGGCGAAGCATGTTTCATTCAGCCTAACGCTGTGTCAAGTACGTAGATTATTATTCCAATTTCTGACTGTTTTTCGCAAACTGCCCGACGGATATCGAAACGCATGGTAGTAACGTATACACCCAACTCGGTGATCCCGGTCGCTTCCCCCAATAACTCAATTGCCTGCAAGATACCTAAACAGTTTTTGATGAGGCTGATAAAACGCGGGTACCGCTCTGAATGGACGACAATGGTGTCTCTGCCGGCGTGACGCAATCCAAGAGAGAGAAGGGAAACGTTGTTGTAGGGCTGGGATATTCGCCACACATCCCCAGCTTTCCCGGGCAGACTTCCGACCACTTCCGAGCTTGGTATAACCATCGCAGGAAATTAATATTTCGCATAGTGCAAGGCGTCAAGTATCGTTGAACACTGTAAAAATACCTTGTGGAAATCGGAATACTTTTGGTGTCATTTATTGTCAAAAGTTACGACCCATACAATTCAATGGGATGATTTTCGTGGCTCTAACATCTGGTAGAGTAAAGTGCCAACCTTGAAACTGCCCACAAAGCAAGCTTTCGCCCTCAATACTAACTATGCGAAAATACTTTGCGTTATAGTGAGCAACGACAGAGTAATCACTGCTGAAAGAACGGCGATGAGCCGGAAAGCCGCACCCGAATATTAACTTGGCTCTGGGTTGCAACAGTCCAAATTTGGGTTCGAACCCCTCTCCTTCCGTATGCGTTTAGGGCGGTTCAGTTATTCACTCTAGTAATTTCCCCTTGCCCTTTTTTCTAACGTGACAGCGTTTGCATTGGCGGTGAACTACAGCGTTATCATGACGTTCGTCTATTGTAGGTAACCGGATCCTTCCTTGACGCAGACTCTCTCCTCCGTCACCAGTGCCCCGCTATGAAAGCCGCGTAACCAGTTGAGGATGGAGAGGACAAAAGAACAAAAGAACGAAGAGAGGAAGCGATACCTTCGCCTTTCCTCGAGGCTTTCATATCCAAAGTTTATCTCCCCTCACGGCTCAGAGGCGGAATAGTTCGTCACCTGATATACCCATAGTGCGAGAAAAGGTGCAGTGGAGGACGACTCAAGGAGCGTGCGCCTCTTCCCCACTCTTACACCGCGCCTCTGAGGCGCCGTCTTCCTTCCACTTTGCCTCCGATCCAAACATTATTGCATAAAAATGTACCTCAGTATATTGAGACTTGAAGCCCCATCCGTCAGGTTGCGAAAGGAGGAAGGAGAGCACGGCGAAAAGGGAGCTTTGCTCAGCTCCCGCCCCGACACGAGAGCGCTCGGAGTGCCACCTGAAGCATCCTGTGAGATAATGACATATACAGGGCGGTGTACACAATGAGATGTCATGTACGCAATGACGTGTCAGCAGCGACAGTAACCCGATACCACCTCCTTTTCTTTATCGCTACCATGTCATGTTTCTCGACAGCGGCTATTCAGAGGATTCAAGCCTATGACGGATCTTAGCGACAAGTTGCACTAGATATAATAGGACGTGGTTGCTGGCTAGTTGGTTCACGACACACGTAGGAATGAGACTGCGCGAAAGACGAGGACGAAGACGGAGGGTGACAGGACGTCACAGCTTCCAACTTCCAATTGCATTTCTAGCTCTGATTTTAAGCATTGGCCTCAAATATCGCACGGGTTGATTTCAGACGCCCTGTGTAGTCTCTACATTGAATGATACGATTTGGTTACCCCATTTTATCGAATTGTTTTATTTGTTGTATTTGACATGTGACTGTTGTTACGCCGAAATGGGTGCTGCGGCTGTTGATTGGCTTGCGGGTGATACCGGTTGGAAGTATATATGTGTGTTGTCATTTCATGCAAAAATAAAGTTGGAAGCTGTGCTCGTCCTGTCGCTCTCTGTCTTGGTCTCCGTCTTTCGCGCAGTCTTATTCACTCGCAAGCACTAGATAATGCACCAGATAATATACGAAGTATTGCCGCATGAAAAGGCTGGGTTCGCATTGTCGATTTGCATGGCTGTGTGGCCAGCTGTTTCCCGAATGTGCTCCGGAAATTTCCGCATACACAATGAAAGTGGAACAAGGGTCATTGGGACCTGCCTTCCGTTCTCGGAAAAGGAAATGCGCTATTTAAACAGTAGCGGTACCGCAGAAGGTACGTGACTCATCTTGCGCGATTCATGTTACTCTTGTTTGTTTAAAGGGTTTATAGGATGTTTGCATGCGTTACCGGTCTTAAATGTTTTCTAATAATACTTCCTCGTTTAATCAGTAACGCACTTCCGTAGTAGGCATATAATGTTGTAGTTACAGACACCTACTGCAACGATGCAGAGGAAAAACGAAAACCGAGGGGTCACGGTCCTTGCTGAGTGCGCAAACGCGAGGCTGAACAATGGAGCGTTCGGTAGACGGGCTTGACTCCCGCGTGCAATCCTCGTCGTGCGGGCAGCACGTGGGCGCGAGCCTCGGGAATAGACTGCTCCGGTTGCCGCCGTCTAATCGTGCGGAATGAGAGGCAGGTCGCCGGGGCGGCGTCAGACACGTGTCAGGCACGCGCTCTGGCCGTTTAAAAAACCATCTCGACCACCGCGCGGTCTCTGTCAGCAGCGACACGTGGCGACACCGGAACGCCCCGCCGGATGGGCCACGCGACTCTCGCCTGCCGTCTAAAATAAAGAACCTGCGGGGAGGAAAAAAAGAAAGTGGGGTGGAGGAGTGGGCGATGCGTTGGGAGAGCGGCGGCCCAGGGCGCCACGGGGGCGAGCAAGAATGCGTAAGCCCAGTGCTCGAAATCGCATTACGGGGACTCGATAATCCTCGCTTCCTTGCCCGCGCCGCCGCGGGATCCAGCTGAGCGGCCACAGATCTACGGGGCCCACGGAACCGTCCTCCATTCGGCTAATCTCGGCGCACTGACGACGCACAGATCTCTCCAGGCGATAGGGGCGTAGCCAGGGCGCTTGTTTCTGAGCGCCCTCGTGTCTGTCCCGCTATGCTAATTTCGCTCCCTGTCTGGCAGACGCTTGCCGCTTCCATTCCAGGCCGCTCCTGAACGTGTCCTTCGGCCCGTTCCCTTCGCTTTGCGGAAGCGTTGCACCTTTGGTGTAGCAGCACGGGATATCGAGTGGTACACCTGCTTACGTCATGGGTCGTTTTGCGATCATAAGGTGACCCCGCGTCATTAGTCAGGACGCTGCTGATGACAAGCCGAAATACTCCTGCACTTCGTATGAGCTTACCATGCAGTATGCGGGACCATCTTACTGCACAGTCTTGTTGGAGCAGGCTTTTAGGGGCGAAGCACCTTAGGAGCTCGGGCTGTCGGCGTCTCCTGTCGTCGTCGTCGTTTCATGTAGTCATGGAAACTATAGCACAGGGGACACTCGTTTTCCAACGCCTTGCGCTAGAACGAAACGCGTGCTAGAAGAACACACCGGGACACTCGTTTTCCGATGCCTCGCGCTAGAATGCTTCGGGCTTCAAAGACACGACACTTTTACAGCAATGCTGTATACCTCTACCCCCCAAAGGTTTCATCGCCGTGGGCAAGAACGCCAAGGCGCCAAGAATACACTTTTATACACTGCATGCTTCAGCCCTCCCCAGGTTTCACGTTAGTGGAGATGGCTCGGGATTTTTCCCTTTGCCTCATAATATTGCTGTACGTGCATTAATTACATCTCTCATCGTTTGCCTTCACTTCCTTTAGTTATACACCTAATTCCATTCACGTGCGGAGCAGCCAGTCGGGTAAGCAAAGCGGACTTGACGCGTGATGAAAATGTCTCCCTCGGACTTTGCATCACGCGTTTTTAACTTTCGCTTAGTAAGCGAAAGTTAAGTTTTTAGCAGTTGGACTTCCCGTGCTCTGTAATATGCGGATAATAATAGCGATGCCGATGCCGATGGGCATTCCGCGACAGAGGTACGTACGTACTTGCATACAATGAACACTTGATGCTCAATCGAAAGCTTCTAATGCCGCACTCCTGGGGTTGTACGCTCTGGTTTTCCAAGGGCCCCGACAGCGGCTAGTAACGCATGCAACACGCATAGTAACGCATCACTTGGTTTCGTGTGCGTCGAGGATATCATGCAACTTTTTTTTTATTTGTTTTAGAGGCAAATGTGGTGGTACGAATGAAATTTTTGTATAAAGTTGAGCACGAAAAATTTCAGCTGAAAGCGTATACACAATTGTCTAGAGTATTTCGCTTGGCAAACATTAGGCCTGCATTGCTTCAAGGTGCGGGGGATTCAAGAATTGTGGTATGTAAATGAAAGAAAAGAGTAACAAACGGACTTTATGAGCATGCATAACCTGAATTTGCTTGTTCTTCAAAAGTCACATCTATCATAGTGCTTACGCATTTGGACATACAAATGTAAAAAAAAAAATTATCTTTGGTATTTTAGTAAAGTGGTTTATCCCAATAATTGATGAAGTAGCCCAGAATAAATTACATTATTGTAGGAGTAATGGATGGGCGTATTGCCCTTGAAGTATGATTTTCAATGACAGAAGCTTGCGGCTGCCACCAAAGCCCGGCAGACAACATTTTAAAGCAGCATTTTTTGGGGTTGTCCTTAGTTTCACTATCACAAAAATTATGCGTAAAATCTTACTTTTCGGGGCAGTTCACCCACTCAGGTTACACAAAAAAATTACTAAAATTTAGCTTTTGAGGTAGTCCAATTATATTATTCCTGGAACCAAGAATAATAGCTTTGGTAGTGCCAAGATTTAATTTGATACTGTTTACAGAATTGTCACTGCGAGTTCAATGGGAATTTGACCACTTATCTTGATTTTCCATGCCATAAATTGATGAAAACCTCAGACCAGTGTACTGCAGATTGCACTGAAGCGAGCCGGTCAGAGTTTCTGTAATAATTGCTGCCTAACTTTCACTCGTTTTAAATGGCCTCTGTCTCCGTAGTACCCGATGAAAAAAAATGCTCACCACATGGTTGCTCATGATATGAATTCGGTGAACAAGAGAACCAGCCCTGTTGGAAACATGCGATTACGAAACTTGTCAGGGTCCCAGAAACTCTTTTCTCAACTTCCCTTGCACCGAACACAACTTACCGTCTTCTTCCACACAACATTACGTGTGCCTAGGCACTCGCTACACAAGAGAATACCTCCCATCTTTCCAGTTGTCGAGCCCATTAATCAAATGGTGGAAGGTCGTAGCTGTAGTGAAGCTTCCAACCACGCGAGACACACCGATATTTGGAAATAAATGCGGCGCGAACAGAGAACGACACGCGTTCAGAAACAAACTAACACGTGAATGCGTGTCCGTTGAACAAAAGCTAACACGGGCGAATAATCACGAGAGGACAAACAGGAAAACTAGCCAGCTTTCCGTTCTCTCCATATTGATGCCAACGGCGACAACGAGTGCGTAACGAGACGACTTCTTGCACCGAATCCTCTGGCAGGAAATATGCAAGTCGCTCGAGTCGATTAATCCCGTCTGGCCACGGGTCTTGCGCGCAGAGCTCGGCGGTCATTATTCGCCGAAATGAGGGAGCCACTGCTAGGCGGCCAGCGTATACGGCGCACCGAGCTTAAAGCGCGCGCAATCGCCGCCGCCGCTTTCGCTGACTCTGCTCGGCCGCCTGATTGTCTTTCTATGGCCGGAGAAAAAGGGCGCCCAATCAGAGGGAATCAAGCGCCGGGCGCGGCTGGCCTAAATCAGTTCCCCCATCGCTCTCGGCGCGAACGAGAGACTGCGCGCACCAGCGACACTGCAGCGGGGGGATTGGGAGCGAGAGTGTAGGAAGGAGGAGGAGGGCGAAGAAGCGGAACAATACCGAGAAGCACACGCTCATCCGTCGGAGTCATCTCGTAAGATCAATGGTACCTACATGTAGGAACTCCATCGCTTATAAGTCGCACTTTATACCGGGAAAGGAGGCGCACAGCTCGCCCGCGAGAGACCGGGCGAACCAAGACAAATTGGGCCCCGGCGAGCGGCACGCAAAGGTCTGCCGCCGAGGCCCCGAGAAAGCGAGCGGCGTGCGGTTTTTCCCAAATGAAGACAAACACAGCCCCGCCAGCAGACAATGCCATAAGGGCCGAAGCCGTATCGAAAAAGCAATCCCCCGGCCCGCGTGGAACCGCAATGCGCCCTTCTTCGGACTGTGTCCCGAGACAGACACAACTGCGACGCTTAATCAAGGGCCCCCAAAAGTGCTCGGCTGGCTCTTAGGCGCCCATCACGGGATGCAATAATTATTCACTGCCGCTGCCGAGTGGCTGCTGTGCCAGCAGCCGATCGATGGCTCTAACCGCTCGTTTTCGCAGCGCTACCAAGTTCTCCCAATCAGAGTAATCATCTGCTTCCCACAGTTCTTCTACGCGGGCAGCTACATAGATGTGGCAAAAAGCGCCAGCATCCACGACACGCCGCCTCTGCCTCCTGCACAGCTGGCTTGCTTCCGAGGGCGGTGTACGTCGGCTGCTGTTGTCAATGAGCGCGAAACGGAGTTCGCACGGTTGCGGCGAAACTAACTGGCGCTGCGTCATGGAAATAGGCGCTGCGCGCTGGCCGAAGGGCTTAAGTAACACAGTTTATACCACCGTGCCAAATCACCAAGCTGCACAGATGTAGCATAGCTGCTACAATGTGTTAAGCTGCGGACGAATGAAGTAACTCTGCAACTCAACTTGCTCTATATATTGACCCCAACAAATTACTGCAGATACAACGCTGAAGCAACGCGAGATTTTGTTTGAAGGCTTGCCTCACCGCTGCCGTATACATAGTTGGCCACTGAAGTCAGGGATGGTGGGATGTTGCAACCACAACTAAAGCGCAAATCCCGGCGCCCCCCCCCCCCCAGAAAAAAAAAAAAAAAAACCGGCATGGCTAGTATATTGATAGCTGGCTTAGACCTGACATCACGCTACCGAAATGTTTCAAGGACCTGCTGAAGTGTCGCAAGTGTTAACGGCTTTAATGCCGCCATTTCCGCATTCCATCATCCAAGTGCAGCTAATCATAGCAGTGAATGCTTTATATTCGGGAAGATCTAAAAGTATGGAGCATTCGAAAGAGAGAGAGGGGGGGCGGGGGGGATGGGATATGACTTTCGTAGGAGGTGCCCTTCCCCCAAACGACAGGGCTTGAACGTGGAAAGTGTATATCCTGAACATGGCGTAAAAAAGGCCTCAAATAAACCAAAGCAAGCAATAAACATTATTTGAGAAGTCTACTGCAATTGATATTGAGCATACTACAATATTTACATGAACATGACTTCGGCAGTGTCCCCAATCTTCTGTATGTCGCCTTGGTCGAGCTCGCTAACAGCGCTGCCGCATCTTTAATTCAGTAACAGCCAACCCGCAACAACAATTACTAGAAGTAGTGCTGAGTATAGTTCCAAATGATAAATCCCCGGAACAAAATCAAAAGAGATCCTTCCGAGGGTTGTTTGCTGAATGTGAAGCACATAATTAATCAATCGCATAAACACGTTTGCCGTGAGTGATCATTAGGGTCGTTTTCAAAACAATTGTCGGTGTATAAGCAGTATGAGCTTATTTCCACGAGCTTCAACTTACGTTGAGGCATCCTTAAACGAATCAAATGAGCTCGCGTGGGCAAATATGATGTATATGATCCAATCTAACGGAGGTGCGACCGCAGCTACCCAAACCGCCGAACAGTTGAACGTAGCAGCTATCAGCGTCTGCCAAGTAGCCTCAGAGCCTCGGAACACGTCCTCAGCGCGGTTCATGGTGTGGCGGCACTAGACAACCTCTCTCTCTCTCTCTCTCTCTCTCTCTCTCTATATATATATATATATATATATATATATATATATATATATATATATATATATATAGTCTGGAAACATAAAAACTCACACAATGCGCGTGAAAATAAGGTAAGTAGAGACAGAGACACTCGAAAAAAACATCATTAAAAAAATAAAAGGTTACCGGCGTTTCAGGCAGAGGACTTCCTTTCTAGTACTCTGAAGAAAGGAAGTCTTCTTCCTGAAACGTTTACAAGCATGTTTGCAAGCTATCGTGCACAATGCGAATACCGAATGCGATCAAATAGCTATCAAGAAAGAAACTGAATTTTTCTTTAATGTTCATCTTCAAGTGTTCTTAAGGTGGTGCCTGCACTCGTCCGGATGTTATAATGATTAGAATGAGCATACAGGACGATGGCATTACTCGTTGAGAACTCGCGTGGCAACCACAGGTATCTTCGGTATATGCATATCTACGGGCGAAAGAGTACCGCTTCAGACCGCTCGGAACCGGTCCAACGCACACTGTTCCCGCCAGGTCCATGGCCCCTTTTCAGCCTTTGTGCAAGCGGCGTCACTTGTCTCCAGCGTTATTGCGCATCCAAGGGGTTGCACGCAATGTCGCGCGTCGCTCGGGGCTCCGGTCGTTCGCCTGCAGGCCGGTCTGTCAGCTGGGTCCCGCGGGGCCCGAGCGCAGCGGTGAAGCACCGTCCCGTCGTCCCTAATGCCGGCGCTCGCCTCGGGATTTTCCGTTATAATATGGAGGCCCGGGCGTATAATAATAAGGGAGCGTATAATTCATTAGGCGCCGGCTAGGCCTGCAGAGTGTTAACTTTTAGATTAACCTTCGCGCCGGAGCGTTTTAATCTTCATAAGCAGAAGTAAATATGCGACGGCTGACTGAGCTGCTGGCAAAACTTTGCGGCGCGCAGCTCGAGGGGGCAAGAAGGGCGCGCTGCCAAACGACCTCCCTCTTCGCCGAGGCGGCGGCAACAGCGCCCCCTCGCGGCGTTTCTTTTAAAGCCGGCCACGAGAAGGGGAATTTAATTGCATTCGCCCGCTACGGGCTTTGTTTTGAAGAGGCTCGCCCGCTGTCCGCCGAGGGAAAAGCGCCGGGCCAAGAGGCATAATTAACGTGCGAGGCGCTCTCAGATTATTACGCATCTCGGTTCCCCAGCAGACCGGATATTGTGCGCCAAGAACGTTTCGTGGAACAAAGTTTCAACCTTTCGCTAATGCTCTCATTTCGCTATTTCAGAGCGACTATCAAGCCGGTCTCTGCAGCCTCGTCACAGCGAGAAAGGGGCCTCATTTAAAGGGTCCACTGCTCCCGCCGGAAGCCACAAGAACAGTGGCCAACGACACACGGGGGTCACTACAGGCAATTTGCAGAAGCTTTGCGGGGACTTTCTTGGACCGCTACTTGTACTTTTTTTCTTGTTTTCCGCTGTAATCTCGCGTTTGCAGTTGCATAACGCTACAACCGAGGATATACGATACGGGTGCACTGAAACGCTATCAAGAACTATCACAGCAAGACCACCTCCAGATGTTAGGTGTATAATGCACACCATGCGAGATTTCCTTTGACACTACATGTCGTATCAAGCCGCATCTCAATGCTCGTTCCCTTCGTTATATTTCTGGAAGCACCGTTTGCAAGTTCGGTGTGGCTGTGCCTCTGAAGTGACGGCCCATGGATTACGCCAACCTTGAATCAGTAGTTGCGCTTTCTTTCCCAAGTTGTCTGAACGCAGGCGAGTGACGAAGGACGAAAAAAGGGGGGTGGGGGCAGAATCGAGCAGTAGTATCCAATAGACCTGCCTACTTACTTCCCTAGACCTGTACACGATCTTAAAAGGCGCTTTTGCATCAGGGTTGGAGGGAGGCAAAAGCGTATCGCGTGCGACGTGAGTCATTCAAACGGGTCCCATAAACTGCGGGTCCAAGCCCGAGGGCGGAAACTGAATGCGACCATTCGACTAACAACTGTGCGCCGAGAGAGCCTTGGACGGCCTCCTCGGTCGAAGGACTCCTCCCCGCTTCTTCCTCCTGCGAGCAGCCACCGCAGCAGCAACAGTCGCGAGGCCCGTGGCCGGAAGAGGGGGAGGCGGCGACCGTGCATTAGAGAGATTATTTGAAGCTCGAGGCCCCGTAATTTGATCAGCATGCAGCGAAACATACGACGTCCGCGGGTTGCCACCACTCGGCGCTGCTTCCCGCGAAAGCCCTAACCGGTCTCGGCTCATTCTTTTCCATTGCGTCTAATTTATTCGCTCTCAGGCGTAGTCAGCGGACGGCGCCGACTGCGCGGTAATTCCGCCGAGTTCACTCCAATACGGTCTCACTTTCCTCTCTTTTCCGGGAGCAGTATAGATGCATGGCCAAAACTTGCCCAATGTTTTACGTGCTCCAGCTCTTCTGTTTTCGTCACATCTTTCCCCCAACTCGTCGAAACAGCGCCTTTATAAGGAGGAGAAGTCGCTCAAGACTCCGGTAATTATTCGTCCACTCATTTCTTATTCGTGCTCCCGTATTCTTAGGTCAAACGCTTTGACACCGAGGGATGTTAATAATATTTTAAGGATCGCATTTATTTCGGCCTGTGTTCAAAAGCAAGTTTATTTCTTAATATTGTTTTATCACCCCTCCACAAATCTTTAGGGATTCACCCTTCAGCCGATCGCAAGAAATATTTATCAACAAAGTACTTACCAACACGGCCACTACACATCATATCATCCATAAATGGCAGGCACTTGTTGACCGGAAGAGGGGCATTGTCACCGCTCCCCCCTGCACATGTACCTTTTGCCATACTCTGTGTGAAGCAAACATGAAACATCTTGTTCGGCACTGCTCCGCTTTTGATATTCATAGACTAAACCATAATGTTTTTCAAAATTCAGATATGGAAGCATTGCATAGGGATATCCTTGAACATCCTCAACACCTGGTGACCTTAGCCCAGTTTGGCGTTGCCAGTGGCCTGGCGAGCGTGATTTAGGGGGCGTCTACCTCCCTCCCTCTTCCCCCACCAGCGATTTTCGGTCCTCCGCTTCCTAATAAAGGAATTTATCATCATCATTTTAGCCACGCTGATTTTTGGTTAGATTTTTACAGCGAAGCTGTATTGTCAGACCCCCCAGATTTTCGCCCCCGTGTGGAACGAAAACTCGGGGACTTGCGGTCATCGCATGAAAAAAAATTATAAGAACTAAAACAGGTATTAGGGCCTAGATATCTTGACATAAGCCTCATATTGCTGAAGCATCTTGAACGGTGGAGTAGTACTCAGACACGAGGAAAAGAAGGATTAAGAACGCTAATGTTTAAATTTCAAATGTGTCTACCCGCTGAATAAAACGAACGAGATAGCCCAGTATTTATATACTCCCGCCGCCGAAATCGCTCGATTTATTTTTCTTTCGCCTTACTCGTACGCATTGTGTGTCCTTGGAGGCGTATACGACGCACAGAACGAACCGTTTAACGCCAACAGCAGGCAAGGGTACGAGCTCGCTAGCCGTCACCGCTACACCTTTTCGCGTAGTGCGCTCATGAATCCACTACAGCGTCCGGTCTTCGTAGCGCTCCTGCCGAGCCCCTCCGGAACGGCGGGACGTCATCACGTGCGTAAACACGACGGGAACGAGACCCAGAGGCGACCATTTTCGCGCCGCCGTAAACGCGCGCCAGGTCGCGGCCCTTTCCGCGGGAGCGCTGCCGGCCGAACGCGCCAAACGTGGCCATGCAAGGCGCACGGCCGGACCGGGCGCCCATGGAGCTCGTAAAGAGCGCGTTCGCTGACCAGCAATATCGAGTCGCCGACAGGATTGATCCGCACCTGGCGCTCCTGTGGCTGTAAAATACAATGGGCTCCGTGTTCGGAGCTCGCGCCCCCCGCCATGCAGCTATTTGCTCCGCTGCCCTCTTCCCTTGTACGCTCCACACTTGTTTGTCGCTGCTGTTGCTGCTTTCCGAATGTTTTTCTCGAGACCGGCGTAGATGCGCGGCTTTTCGGCCCTTCCATTCGGTCAGCCGCGTCTGACAATTGTTCCTCCGCGTTTTACAGCTTCCGCGGCTGAATTGCAATAGGGGTATATGAGGCGCCATGCGGGAAGCAACACGCGTGCCCCTGAATGGCCTTTCTTGTTTGTTTCTTTGTTTCGTAGAGACAGAAACGATTTGTTTCTTTCAGATTTTTGTATGTGTACAAACAAGGGAACAAAATTTCAAACCGGGATTGATTCTATACGCGTGCGTGCGGCGTGATAACGACTCCCTCGGCTGCTTTCGTGAAGCGGCGAGGCTTTGTGATTTGACGTGGTAATGATCATGGCTTCCTTTTTTGTCCCGTGACCAGATGAACTCAACATTTATTCCGGTGCTACACGAGGTACATAGGTACACGTGCAGTCCTTCGTATTGATGCGAGGCCCTACAGGAAGCGAAAAACATTCATGCGAGGAAATTTGAATGGAGGCTGGAACCTCTGCTTGACTACTCATACATTTGCTGATTGCAGCAATACAAAATGTACTGGTGAATATGCGACTGCTAAGCAAGAGCGTCAATTTGTTATAGAAATGGAAAAAATTGTTACTTTACACGCCACTATGCTGCTGTTAGGGATGTATTCCAAGCAGAAATATGCCGACCCATGCTAATTCAAGGCTTCCTTTTCTATGGATTGCAACGGTTAGGGGGGGGGGGATGAAACACTTGGAGGATTAATAGCGATTAATGTATAGGATTTTTCCGATCAAGGCACTTCAAGTGACCCTTTTCACTTTTTTGTCGCTATAGATAGGGGTGTGGATGACAGTCGGCATGCTGATCTAATGTGTAGGAATTGTACGCGGGTATGTGTATATCGGTGCGCTCTCTCAAAATGAGACAGTCCCGAAACCACAAGGCATGCTTTGGTGTGTGTGTGTGTGCGTGTGTAAAAGAGGGGGGGGGGGGGGAGGTGCCAACAGTTAAATGGACAGTGTTCATCGGCACTCATGTTTTAGTGAACGTGTTGAGCCTTGCACTCTACAAAAACGTTCGCGGATCTGCTTGGTCTTGATGCACCTGAATGACCAATTGTGGCTTCCACGGGAACGAATTTGTCAAATGAGGAAGCCAGACATACGATTTGACTAAAAAAACATGATCTCCGCTGTGCAATCGCGCAATTCAAATCGTCATGCTTACAATGCGCGTTGCCACAGTGCCGACCACATTGTTCGTGTCAAATCTTGAGCTGGGTGTCGTCATCGGCCAATTTTACCGCTTTGATCGCAGTGGCTGGCGTTCTCCGCGCCGTGTGGGGAAGCAGACTCACGGACATTTTTGTGGGTGTGTCAGGCGACATTAGTGAGCCGGATTGTTCGTTCGGTTGTTCTTTTTCGGGTTTTATATTTTTTCAAAATCGGGGGGTAAAAATTGGGTGCTACTTTTTTGAACTGATATTCGGGGAGAAATCGGGTGTTCTTGCGACACCATTCCGAAATTCGGGTTTTTTTAAGGTTAAATCGATAGATGTACTAAATTTACTTTAATACACTCAGTTTTTTAGAGGGTACCACGAGCTTTTTAACTCTGATGCGTTGAAATTGGTGTTTATTTCAAGTTGGTAATCGGAGGGGGGGGGGGGCGGCTTCAGGGTTCCCTTTTAAAAGCTCCCCAAAATTTTGGCATTTGTTTGCAAATGAATAAATATTGACAGTATATAAATAGCGTTGAAAACTTCTAGCAAATGAAACATTTTATTCACGGAAAGCTGGTCATCCATTGTTCCCTCATCCTTGTTTCCATACGTTATTGTGATCTGCTTGAGCAGCTTGTTGGTCTTCATTCGACGCCTTTCTGATTGTTCAACGTATCTCAACTGGGAGAATTTCCTCTCGAGAACACAGCTTCCATTAGCTAGGAACAACAATGTCAGGGTAGCATTTGACAGCCTGAGGTTGCGGGTGATAGGGTCATTCCAATACTCAATGAGATCGGAAGGTGTGTTTGTGCGCATGCTTCCACCAAGTAGTGGTTGAGAACGGTGGAACGTCAGACCCCAGTTGTGCAGTTCGCTTCTTTGAAAAGGGCCATTCGGGGAAGAATTCGGGTTTAACCAGAATCTCCTAAAATATGTTCGGGGTGTAAGAATCGATTAAAATCGGGTTTTACCCGAAAGCGAACAACCCTAAGTATATCTCGCTCCGTGCTGTCGCATGAAGACTTTTCGAGCTTCTCGGCGCAAGCCAAGTGCGGGGCTGCGTGCAACACGTTTGCCAAGGTGTTCTGGAATGGCTGACACCGGGGGTCACTGTTTTCTGAACATCCCACCCAGATGAAAAAGAGAATCCCAGAAATTGTCTTATCTAGATGCAAACTTGTGCTCGTCAGCCGCTAAAAGAGAAAAGCAGTCGTCACTCACAAAAAGAAATGTGCGTAAGTTTGTCGCCTCATGCTGCTCATGCAGTGCGGACCTGTGTCGAAGTTCAAATCATGCCATCATGCCGCTCAGTTATTGTCAATTCTGCAGTATTTTCCCTCCTGCCTGAAGAAAAAAAAAACTGATGGTTCCGCAGTTGTAGAGTGCCATGTTTCGTATCGGCTGTAGACGTAATTGAGCTTTGAAGTAATCGAACGCAGGTAGGCAAGGTTCTACCGGTGGTCACATGCTCGCGGAAAAGAATTCTCCCAATCTAGAAGTGCGAAACCAAGGCGTATGAATGTGACGCTCATTCTCGCAAAAAAAAAAAAAAAAAAAAGAAAGACGAGCAGGCACGTTGAAAGACGTTCAGGAACAGCATGAGAAAAAGCAAAAAAAAAAAAAAAAAAAAAAGCCGGGAGAAAGGGCCTAATGGCGAGCAGTGCGGGCGGGAAATGTCGCAGCGGCGCGGAGAGAAGTGTTGTTTCGGTCAGTGGCTTCGCGGCGGATCAGTGGAGCGGCGCTGCCGGCGGCATCAGCATGCATGGCAGCCACTTCTCGGCTATCCAGCCGACCGTGAGCGTCCGCATGCCACTGGCGCGAGAGAACATTTTTAACTCCACTCTGGATGGGGTTTAAACGCCATCAAGCGGCGGAAAAGGGTGGCGGATACATTTACCCCTTGAGTCTTGCTGGGGCGGCAGCAAATCATAGCGCGCTGTGACAGATGACAGAACGGCGGCCAGGCTTTTAGCGCGGATCACGGGAGCGGCGGCCGGTGCCAGCGTGCACAAAGGGCCCGAGCCCGCCCGAGCGCGCCCTGGTAGCGAGGAGCCGAGAACGAACGAAAAATGCACAAGAGGTGCGAAGCAAAAACCCGGCCTGGAGGCATAATAATGCGAATCCCTGATGCCTTCTTTCTCGTTCGCGCCCAGCTGACGTTCGCTTTGTGCTCGCTTGCCGGTTGCTCCTCTCCGCGCGCACTTCTCCGGCTTCCGAGTTGTGCGTTTTTTTAACGCGCTAAAATAATGTGCCAACAACTATAACAGGAACAGCAGCGCGCTTAAGAGGCCTCGCCCTGTGGATCTTGTTGTCGTCCCTCCCTCGACACTCGGCAATCTCGAGACGGTAAGAGAGAGAAAAAGGCCGTCGAGGCTTTTACGCTTTCGCTCATGGCGTTCCTCACACTATCCGCGCGCGCTCCCTGTCTCTTTCGGCTCTAGCGTTCCGTGGAGATGAACGATTCGACTTGGGCGAGAAACGTGGCTGTTGGCCTGCGTGCCCGGGCTTTCAACGTGCGACGCGGCTCAACTGGAAATACCATGCCCCGCTGGACGGTCGGGTCACGAGCTCACGAGTTCTTGAGCACTTCTAAGTGAAAAGTCGCCCAACACTTTTCTGGGACGAAACAAAAAAAAAAAAGAGATAAAACGTTAAAATTCAAGCTCGTCCGACGTCAGCCATATATATTTGATGTAGAAATTAAATTACGTGCTTGCGGCTAGAAGCAACTTGAACATTATTTTAGAAAGACAGCAACTCTTTCGTTGCTCAAGTAAAATACATTCGTCCTCCCTGTAAGTGACAACAGTATTGGAGATGCTTCAGATTCAAAGTTTAGCAGCAGTACATCCGTAAAAAAAACAACAACAATGGAGCCGGGAAACGTTGTAGGATGATATTATTCTGAAAATGTTGCCGAGCCTCTAAGAACGACAACATTTACGGCAAGAGCTTCCAGCCTGTTCTACCAACTTGTTTTTCATTCTTTGCTGTGGGTCATACAGCTTCTGCGCACTGTTGTTTAGAACATGAAAAACTAAGGGTGAAAATGATTTTTGTATTGCAGAACAAACGCAAGTCTAAGTTGAAAAATTAAAGCAGAAACCACTAAGAGGCTATCTCTGTATGTAAAAACAAAAAAAATCTAGACCGCAAAATGGGATTCACAGTGTGAAGGACGCCTAAACTTTCACCCATGGTGTCTGCTTGACGACTGAGCAAAGTTTACTCAGCGAGGATGTACCTCTGTATGGGCTAAACAAGCACTCTCATGAAAGTTTCTCTTTCCTTGTCCTCCTTTCTTTTAGGTGTAAAACAAGCGCATTCATTCTAAGAGCAAGCAACAACTGGAACCACTTGCTCTGCTGTTGTCGCACCAATCCTGGATGCCAACACTTTCAAGACCGTCGTTCATGAAACCGCATCTTAGCTATTACTTCGTTACTTGACCAAACTAATCTTGTTTAGCGACCCCTTTCCGGGGTGCCACAGGAACGTGATATTATGTAAAATAAATAAATATCTAAATAAATAAATGTGATACTTACTAGTGAGTTTGCGATAAAAATGGTTTTCGGAGTACGCAATTTGGTATGGGCTGCTCGACAAGACTTGCAAAAGCAAAACAAAAGCATACACGATGATTGTAGGAACGCACATTATAATGTTGACGTTCCCGTGCACTAAATCACAGATGATAAAGGTCATACTGGTCGTCACATCTATCCGCTCCGAAGGGTCCTAAGCATTATCGCGTCAGAACGATGTTACATCTTCCTAATCATTAGTATGGGATCCCCCACTACCAGGTTTGGTCTTAGCCGGCATCCGCCCTCCTTCCCGATGCACACACAATTTTTCGAAAGAGTGTCACTGCATTTCTGGTCCGCCTTAAGTGCAGACAGGGAGCCCTTCTTCCGACACATTGGCGGGCTGCGCTGAGGGACAAGTTTACGCCCAGGGCAGACGTTCTACTCGCGGTTACCTGCTCCGTGTGGGCCTAGTTTTTGTTTTTCTATAATCCCTATCCTCGTCCTAGAAGTAAGAATAATAGCGGTTACAGCTGACCAGCCTGAGCAAAACTGTTCTCCGTCATTTACATACAACACCGCAGTCAATGACAGTCTGGCTTTGCTGCAATGATGCAATGTTTGCAACAAAGCCTGATTACGTGGGAGGGGGCGTTGCATTTTGGTGCGGGCGTGGTGCTCGCGCAATGCACTGCGGCGAGGTAAACTTTATGGGGAACGCTGACTTGTCCAGCAACACAAGCCTTGGACAAGTCAGGACGCAAGCGCTGTACACAAGAGCTGGACACGGGCGCCGAACAGCGCTTTTGTGGGCACCTTTCTTGCGTCGCGTTCGTTTGCGCGCTGTTT
Source organism: Haemaphysalis longicornis (assembly GCF_048455015.1). Taxonomy (NCBI): domain Eukaryota; kingdom Metazoa; phylum Arthropoda; class Arachnida; order Ixodida; family Ixodidae; genus Haemaphysalis; species Haemaphysalis longicornis. Next base: position 431,135,551 of record NW_027526203.1, read on the forward strand.
TTTCGTTGTCCGGCACAGCCAGCAGTGTTCACTGAAACAAATTATGATGCAACCTACATGTCCGTCCTCTAGAAACCAACATGGATTAATCTGTCACGTGACTCCGCATTATTCCGCAACAGTCCATATTCAGGCCACCAGAAGAACGGGGCAGGGTCGCTGACTCGAAAAGTATGTGTATGGGCCTGTAGGAAGACGGGAAAGAGGCCCAGAGGGGACATTGCAGAGAAGCAACCATGGGGGAAGAACTCGTGAGCCCCGTGGCCCAATACAGGACGCGGAAAAAGCTGGGAACATTTCACGCGCATTTAGTGAACAGGTTTTAGGTCGACAGCTGTCGCTGCACTGGTAAAGTTATCGGCAGCACTTTTGGACGATTTTTTTTATGCAACCGTTTTGTAAATATTCGGCGAGGTTGGTTAGGCCCTCTTTAATCTACGGAGGCATGCTCAATATTACTTTTAAATTGGAGCTTTAGCAAGTAGGGGCGAAGAAACATGAGCTAGGTCCTCTCTGTCCGACTTCCTCGCATAAGTAGCAAAAAAATACAAAATGAAACAAAAATCGTTTGTTACCTAACACCTTGCATAGCATTAACAAACGCGGTGTTAATAAATAAAATGATAAACACAACCTTTAAAAATTTAATTTTTTAGCGAATTAACATTACGTAGAATGTATTGGGTTTTTTTTGTTGTTGTTGTTTGAAATATAAAAGAATATATAGCGCTAAAGCAGCACGAGGGGAGTTTTTGCTAAGCCAATACACGGCGCTTCTAACGTACGCTCGTGTACTTTCCACGAGTGAACACGTATTGCAGTTCACGTGTGAACCACAGATGCGCCAGCCCTTTTTTTTTTTTTTTTTTTTTCGGGTCAGTGACAACAGAGGCGACTTAATAAGAGGGCAGCCATACTGCAATAATGTGGTCTTACACTATGCGAGACCAACACGAAGAGAATAAAGCGACGCATACGAAGTGCGAGATCATCGAGTAAAAAAAGTATAAATGAATTTTTATGCGCCCAAAATCAAGTTTGGCTCCAAAGTTGCGGGCCATAGCGAGCGAGGGTCGCCTTAAACAGTGTTGTTCTCGCGAATGTTCGCTGCCGGTAAAGGAGCGAGGAGGGGGCCCACGGAGGGAGGCGAAGCGGGGGAACAAGCCTCTTCTGCGGAGGGGCCAGCCGGTATTGAACGCGGCACCGATCGCGGTGTGGGGTGAATTATTGTTCATAGGCAGAGCATTAACGATCGCCCGTATAATCGGTAACTGCTGCGCCACTAATTAAACCGAACACAGGCAACAATGAAGACGCCCTTATTTAACGTTTTGCATCTTGTTAAGAGTTTTAATTAAAGACTGCCTAGACGGCCATCTCCTTCGGCTTCCTTTTTTTTTTTTACTTTCTTGTTTACCGCTCCTTTCTTTTCTGAGCCCAAGCTGTTCCCTGAGTAGGCTAAAAGTAAGCATATCTTCGCACAGGTTGCCTAAACTTTTCTGTCTTCTGTTTTTCGCGCCCGTTGCTGCACGCATTGCGCTCATTCGTGACCGCACTTGTACGCAACTGGCGCACAAAGGTGCGGGAGCGCTTTCGCCAAAAACAAACTAAACATTTACTTAATGCGTAGCCCTCAATTGTTTAGCGCATGCGCAGACTACCAATGCGGTGCCAATAGGGCTAGAGCGGAGTAGTCACGGGACCATGGCAACTGACCTACGGGGCTCTATTTAATCCACTGAGCGCAGCAGTGGGCACAGCAGATCGTTCCCTTTCCATTTGCCAACAAGGGCTCTAGACCTGTGCCCATGGTCAAGTTTGCGACCATGTGGATGGATGGAGGAAAGGCTTGTCCCCAGGCTCGACCAGATTGACGACTTCGGTTGCCTAAAAGGATGAAGGGTGCGACAAGTAGTGTGAGGAAAAGAGGGGCCAGGAGGCAACGAGAGGCTTGGCGACGAGAATTATGGGAAATCGAACAATGACAACTGACGAGTTGTTCAACGAGGATTTCTACTAGAACTACGAAGAAGATTGCGACGAGGGGAATGAGTAGTAATAAGGGGCTTTATTAGACGTAAAAAAAAGAGAGATAAAATTGTGCAGGGAAGTTACGACCAGCAGGGCGAGGACACGGAATTCAACCAGGTTCTTAAAGAGAAAAGGGCAATCGCCCCCCATCCCCCCCCCCCCCCCCCCCCCTCCCAAAGAAGTCCTCAGCTTTCTATTTTTTTAAGCATTCCACTTGCGCGAGGTTAAAGCCCACTTGTGCGAGGCCGCAAACATGTTGCGACTGTCAGAAATGCGGGCTCGAGCCAGCCGTTGCACCGCCTAAGGGGCGCCAGAAACCACTGCGTCGCTAAGGTATTTGTGCGCCTGCATGTTTATCACGTCCTCCGCAGAACGCAGAATTTGAGCAAAAAGGACCCCCCCCCCCAAAAAAAAAAAAAAAAATAGTCCCCCCTAAAGCCAATCTCTGGGACCACTACTGTGTACCATTCAGACAGTCAAGCAAGCACTTCTAGGCATGTTCCGGCAGGGAGGAGGGGCAGTTTGGGAACAGGAGATCGTGTGAGATGCAGCATGGCAGATACACCAAGCGCCAATTCACTGCGCTTTGACGCAAACACAGGACAGGAGCACACGTTCTGTTCTAGAGTACCCTACGAACTGCAGTGGGGGAATGGCTGAGAGGAAGACAGGTCAAGGCGGTGCTTACTTGCTTCTATGGGATTTCTCCATGGGTCCATCTATCTGGGGAAAGAGAGGTCAGCCAGGCTAGCCACTCGACTTGCTGCATTATATTTGGGGGAGACCCTTACAAAAATGGATTTTGAGTTAACTCTCTCCGGACTACGAATTCGGAGACCGGGGAGATTTAACAAGAGGAAAGTGTGAGAGGAGGTTCCATTTTTATTTATTTTACGTATTGGATATCCAAACTCCGCATTTTCGAGGAGGGTATTCGAGGAACTCCGGTCCTGCTAATAGTGCTTTGGACTCACGACATTGAGAGTTGATTCGAAGTGTGGTGTAAGGAATTCCACTTCCTCAACTGGTCCTAGTGGTATGCACATACGAGGGGTGCAAGTGAATTGGGCCGGAAACAGAGCCAATTAGGCAAGGACCAAAACTCGCCGGCTCGCGCCGTGTAGCAGCACCATTCCCAAGAAGGTTTAAAAAAAAACTTCTTAACCACACCAGAACAATGTTTTTTTTTTTTTTTTTTTTTTAGCGAAGCTTATATGGCTAGTTGAAACGAAAATCAGGGTTTATCTCTCTCGCAACACACAGCGCGCGCGCAGGGAGCTACCACTGCTTCTGCGTGAAGCACATATAAAGCCATAACGGCGAGCAGTAGCGGCCGCGGTCTTACCGGTACTTACCGGTACTTTTATCGGTACTCGCATTACCAGTACTCACCAGTGCATCTTACCGGTACTCACCTACGGGGCAGAAACTTGGGGGCTCGCTAAGAGGGTTTAACTGAAATTGGGGATGCCTCAGCGATCGATAGAACGGAAGATGATAGGTGTAACATTAAGGGACAAGAAGAGAGCGGAGTGGGTCAGGGAACAAACGCGTGTTAAGGACAAATTAGAACAAATTAAGAAGAAGAAATGGGCGTGGGAAGGACATGTAATGCGAAAGCAAGATGACAGTCGGTCATTAAGGGTAACAGAGTAGATCCCTAGAGAAGGCAAGCGGGGCTGGGGGTGGCAAAAGGTTAGGTGGACAGATGAGATCAAGAAGTTTGCGGGAATAAATTGGTCGCAGTTAGCACAGGAACAGGATAATGGGAGGTCAATGGGAGAGGCCTTTGCCCTGCAGAGGTCGTAGATAGGCTGATGATGATACGCCACGCGTCATTCGTATTCCCGAATACCCCTTACGGAGCAGGCAGCTTGGGATAAGCGACGCCGCAAGAAGAAGCGGGAACGAGCTCGTCTACGTCGTGCGATGCTGCAGAAGGCACAAGAACGGGCTTTAAAGAACCATAAGCTAAACACCGGCCGGATGTAACAGCTTCGCTCGTTAACCATCTGTACACGCAGTGCATGGGCGAATTTTTCACCTGCAGAGCTGTTTGGGCCGAGCCTTTTCCATCCGTCGCACCCGAAAACCTCCAAGCATTAAGAAAAGAAATGTGGTCAGGGAGGTTCCGGGAAAAAAACGCCGGCCCATTACGCTGTGAAACCGGCAACGGCCACTGGGGCATCCCAAAAAGCCGGAGGGAGGAGGTTAGCAGTGGCGCGGAACAATAACGCGCACGTGCCTCCAATTGAAAATAAAAACACTTCCCGTACCGGAATCTAACCTGTTTCCCTCGCGTTATGAAACCACCGTCTATCCGACTGAGCTATCGTCGCAATCCGGGCGCAGAACATTTCCATTGGGTTCGTAGCGCGGGCGTTGGCTTTGGACTTGGCCGTGAGTCCTAGCGCGCGCGGTCCACTTTGGGAAAGATGTGAAAGCCTGCGGGCGAAACGATCCGGGCCTGCCAGTCATGGAGAACTTCCAGCGGCAAGTTCGGAAATTCATGTGAGGTGCAACAACCGGGTTTTCGAGACGAAGCGATAGGGGCCGCCAGCTATGCTGTTTTTCCAGCCTTGTTTCACTATAGCTGCGCCATTTTTTATCAGTTGTAGCATGAAAAAAAATCCTACAGCAGCCATGTAAATGCTACCTATGAATTCGGTTGTTTGGCCACCTAGGATGATTTGTTAGCAGTCGGCTTCTCGAGGGCTTGAGCCAAAATTTTGTTAAAAGTGAGCTGGACTTAAAACGGAGTCACTCGGATGACTGGAATGTATTTTGCGATAGCTATTACGGATGCGTGCGTCACCTTGATTGCATTTCCGTACCGCCTAAGCGCCGCCCTCGTGCCGTCAGCTATGTTGCGGAATCTTGTAACACACTATGAGATTACAAATTGAAGTGTGATTGGACGCGTGAACCACGAGATGGAACTCTTTCGGTAAGACGCTCTAATTGGTCGACGGCACCATTACCCAGTTGCGTACGCAGGATAGTGCTTCGCGGGGGGCCGGGCCCACTTAATTTGTTGAGAAAATAACAACAAAGCAAAATTACCAAATAATATTAATAACAAGCCCACAAAATTAATAACTTGTAACAAAAGAACAACAAAAACAAACAAGATCAACAACAAAAAATAATTCATGGT